>NW_028277754.1:0-364983 GCF_059751315.1 Micrasema longulum
CTCAAATAACGTCGTCGGCATCATAACAGTGCCGAAAACCGCATTCAACAGATCGTGATTTTAACGATTAGTGTTTTTAGATTTTGAGAAATAAAAGTTTTTTTACAAAAAGATATTGATAAAGTATTTGTTCATTATTGATTAAATTTCTGGATAGATAAAAATAATAAAATCACCACTATTGTGAATATTTCGATAGGTTTATTAAAAAAAAGTGTTCGCGGAATAAAATCAACGTGGGTTTTTGTGTAAAAAGTATGTGACATTGTTTATGCCAGTTTATAAAAAAAAATTGAAATATATAATATTTGATACGATAGAACAAAATTATGATATAACAAATCAGCACAACGAGCCGGTAGATTAGTTTGAAATTGAACGCCATAGACTGAAGAAGGTGCCCATTTATCCAGTGTTATTTGTATAAATACCGTACTGTTTTACTGCTTTTTTAATAGTCTGTATATCTTACAATGCTTTTTAATAAAAAAAAATGCATAGTTTTGTTTTTTCTGCGACAGAGTACAAAATTTTAATTATCACTCTAATAATGTCGTGTTATATTAATCTTATATAGACGATATTGCAGAGTTAAAAGCACGTAAATACTATGCACAGTTTTTATTGAGGCCAACCGAGAATTGAAATCCATCGACGATTATGTTCTTTTTCACGTAAAAATATCGTACGATCGTAAAAAAAGCTCAAAAATCGGTGTGCACTGGCAAAATGCTCGGCAATGAGAAAGTTCAGCGCTACGGCAAATCGGGTAAAAAAAAAATTTCTTACGCGCGGTAAAAATTAGAGCATTAAATTATACAGCAAAGTTTCATGAAAATAATAATAAAAAATATTTTAATAAAAACGAACTATGTACTTTGAACGACGTCACTAGTTCACATGAATCTACCAATGATAAGATAGTTGTGTAAGATTTCCGATTTACTTACCGTCAACGACCAATCGGCAACTGACCGAGAGGAAGCGGAAGAGAACTTGAGTCGTCACACGCGGAGTAATTTCAGAAATAAAAAATCTTAAAACAATCATAGCGTTGATATAACACGTTACATTAAAATAAGTTTTTTTGGCTAAGTTTAATAGTATATTGACGAATTTTTTTTTAAAGCCATTTAACTTCCTCATTGGGGTACTCTACCTTATATGCCTACCATACAACCTACATTATACCTACATACCTAACACTTACATGAGGTACCTAATGTAACAATTTATCAATATGCTATAGAAACTTTTAATCATTAACTTTGAAGGAATTACAAAAATACAAACAATAAATATCTGACTATAGTCGACAAATCCCAAAATCTGCATAGTTTTTATTTTTTTATGTTAGACAATGGCAATACAATAATGAATTATTTGAATGGACGACAATCCAATATCTCTTATTCTGCTAATTTTCTACCGAACTTCATCCGACGCATCCCGTTAGCATGTTTCGGCTGAGCCAAAGTTTCGGTAAATTTTGACCGAAACCGCGGCCGGTACTTGTTTTATTGACCGAAACTGAAACTTTGGACGGACACACGTGTCGATATCCGTGCATTATGGAAGACTGAAACAAGCGCTATCGATAAAATCAAGAAACGAGTGCTACCATTGGTTTGGACATGTAGTGCAAATGGACTGTAAAAGAACGGGTAAAGGGATTTCCGATGCGAATGTTGATGGATGCAGAAAACAAGGATCGGGAAAGACATGACATGAACAAAATCAACAAATACTAGAAGATGGACATGTCAAAAACCGACACAATCGAAGCGTATGTAAGACAATATTATGTACGTGAATGAAGCTAGAAATGTATGCCTGGATACACGCGTGTGGCGTTCCAACCTCTCATATTGTTCATCAATATATTATTTTTTCTATTATTTTTTTAGTTAGTTTATATCACACGGTATGAGTACTATCCAAACATATATTAACACAATATCAAACTTTAAAATGATTACAATAAACTTTAAAATATAATACTATTCATTAATATTTTTTTCTTATTTTTCACTTTTTCGGGCATCTTATCATACGTTTTAATTACGTTATACATTAAACAATAAGGAAATTTAGTGTCTTTTTTTATTTGTTAATAGACTATTAAACTAAGCCATTTTTTTTTTTTTTTGAAATCGTATTATCAGCGCTATGATTTTTTAAAGTTTTGTATTTCTGAAATAACTCCACGTGTGACGTCAGAGGTTGTTCACTGTTAGTTCTTCCCGTTGGTCCGTTTACGTTTAGCTAACCGGATATCCTTCACAGCTGTCACATCATTAGTTGGTTCATATGAACCAGTGACATCAATCAAAGTAGTGCGTTTTTATTAAAATATTTTTTATTATTTTTTTGGTACATTTTCAAGAAATTTTACTGTACAATTTAATGCTCTAATTTTTACCGCGCGCAAGAAAACATTTTTTGTATACAATTTCCCGTAGGGCTGAAGTTCCTCATTCTAGGATTATTTGTGTAATCAAGTACATTTATATGTTTATCTATGAAATATTTACGGACTTAATTATTAAAAATCTAACCAATAATACTCTGACAATAACACATGCATCAGTCTTGTTTTTATTGATATCCGATTGAATTTTTTTAACAATTTTTTTTTTTTTTTCAATACTTGTTATATATTTGGAAGCTTTTCTAATTTCTACAGCTTCCCATCGTCATGCAAATATCACGCTGTAGAGCACTAATCGAAATGTGGAGCTATTACCTAGTTTTATAATATTTAAGTTCTACAGTTTATCAATCTTATTTACGCCTGAACCTTCCAAGAAAAATATTTTGAAAACATTTTCGAAGTTTGCTGCCAAAATTAATTGAACTGTTATATGTTATAATTCAGGGTTCAAGGCTAATTCAGCTTTCGTATGTTTTATTTGTTAGGGGAAGATGTTAAGATACCTCGGTCGTATTTTAAGTTTTTCATTCACCATTTTTTTTAATTTTTTTTTTATTATATTGAAAACATATTATACATAATTATATACAATATTCCCAAGGAGTTTTTTAAAAAAAAACTTATTTAGGGACATACAGATAATAATTTTTTTAGAGACGTTTTTAAATTTTAAACTATAATATTATTTAACAAAAGCAGAAAAATTAAAATTATGATATACTACAAATTAAAAAGGGTATGAAAAATACTTGAAAATAACAGAATAAACAGAATACTAGGCATGGAAATAAATTCAAAATAATGTTTACATTATGCAATCTGGGAAAGAAAATTGAAAAAGTTTAAAAATTACATGGATGTATATATACATACTGAACTAGTACAAAATAAAATCATTTTTTTTAATTAACAAAATATGCGCACACCCAATACAGGTTAATTTTTTTTATCAAAAACGTTGAAAAAATTGAAATTATGTATACAAGCCAAAAAAAGTATATAAAAAGAAAAAAACACAAATAACATTTAAATAGTATTAAAAATTACATATACAAGCAAAAACGGTGAAATATTAAAAGGTATATGTTCAAGATGCGCATTCTCTATAAACTAACATTATTTATTCAAAGTACTTCTGGAAAAAATAATTCTTCAATTCGCACGTCCTGTTTCTATATTTTGAAATAGGTACTTTAAATTTTTGTGGCAATTTATTAAATTCCTTGAAACCTATGTATTGTAAAGATCTAGTACCAAACTTCGTAGACTTCACAGATCCAATATATATATTGTTTTTTGATCGAGTACTGAACCGATGGATGTCTCCAATGAAAGCTGGCTTTATGTTACTGTGCATTGAGTCGAGAGTAGTATTAATGATAGTGTCAGTTATCTCGAAATAGGAAAGCATGCTAAAAGGCATGATTTTAATATGCATTTTCTAATTTCTTTTTTATATCGCCTTATCACAGTTAATTTTTCTTATTCTTAAGAGGATGAATAACGCTTAGAATTCGAGAAAAATGAACCTGTTTAATCTTATTTTTTGCAATCTTTAGTTCTTCGAGAAATGTACATAAATAAAAAATTAACACAAAAAAAGTCGTTGATTATAAGAAATAAATGTAGCCACGGAAAAAATATCCCAATATAGTGTTGGACCTTTGACCGGTTCAAGATACGTACCATTTGAAAGGACGAGGGTACAACACCCACACTACACCACACTACTTGTGAGAAAAAAACAATATGGCAAATTTTAGTTGAAGAATTTTACAAAAGAATCACATAGTGGTAGGCTGAGATTATTAGTCAATCATCTAGAAATATCAAATTCGCAAGAATATAATAAAGAGCACGAGGAAAACGTTACACATTTCAACAAAAAAAAACTTTTTTGGTAAAAAAACTATTTTTTTCCTTTCACTGAAATGTTTCTCTGGTAGTAACTGTCGAATGACGTTTATAGAGTCATCTAATGAAGTCTTCTACTAACTACATATATTTAAACATTTTTTTAATGCCACTGAATTGATTACAATATCAATAGGACCAAGGTTCAACTACGTCCAAGTTACGACGCCTTCCCCTACAGTGGGCTTTTCCAAGGACGAAATACATTACATAATATAAAAAAATAGACAGGAAAAGAGGGAACGAAATTGGACTAAGTGGGGATGGAAGAGGAAGAAAGATAGTTACAGTTGAATTTGATTCAATGATCGCGTGAAACAAGACAAGTTATCAAAGAAATCAAGAGGGATATTTGTTGGCAGACCTAAGATTTCTAGGCAAGGTGGAGTGAAACCCGTAATTAGTTCTATAATTTTCAGTAAGGAAAAGTAAATTTTGTGTTAGGGTTCTTGTTGGAATATTTCATTTCATAAAGCTAAGTAGTTCAGGCGTATCAAATAGTGAATTAAGGATTTTAAATAGAACTTACAGATCGGATTTATTTCGATCAAAGTGAGGATATATTTAAGATAGTTTAACTCATTATAAATATATATATTCGCTTTTGGATAAGCTTATACAGCCTATCTTTCTTAAAAAAACTATTAATATCGAACACTATAACAGGAACGTCTAAATTGATTGATGTATTACAAATATATCAATCAATTTGGATATTATACTACTTTCAAAATAATAGAATCGTATGTCAGCATACATGCATGTGTCGTTCCGCCCTTTCTGCGTATTATTATTATGGTTAACTTTTATTTTAGCTTAAAATTTACAATTGAAGTATAACAATTTATTTTTTCATAACATGCTACGGATTTATTCAAATGATTTAGGTGGGTTTTAAGGTTTTCCCGAAACATCACTCTCACGGTTTCGCACGTCTGCCGGGAGAGTATTCCATGCTTGTAGGAATAATAGTAGAGGAAATTAAACCAATGTCGTTAAAACATATCAATATCAATCAATTTCGTCCTATTTGGGGATATAACGTTTCTCATGCTGGTAGCCGTTTATAATTTAATCTTATAAATATTTCTAGGTATACCCAGATATTATAAAGGCGATCAGTATGATATTTTGTAGGTACTTTCCTTGTTTGAATATTTATCGATTTATACCGCCAAATGATTATAGTAAAATACGTTTTACTTGCCTTTATTGTGCAAAAATAGCAGTGGTTTTTCCTTACCCCATTTTCAGTTAAAGCCCGTTGATTTTTCCAATGGCGTCTTTCTATTGTTTACCGTGTCTCCGCTAGATGGTGCGCGTTGGCTCTGCCGACCATTTTATTTTTCAGAAGACGTCTTGTAGTTCTCCATTCTGCCGACAGGTGGCTGACCACGTCCCTATGCCAGCATTTTCCTGTCAGTTTTGTTATTGTTTAGCTTCCATGTCCGCCAGAACCGCGTATCGAAACGTCAATAGGAACACCAAACGTTCGATGTTTTTAACTGCACAAAATCAAAGAAAATATATTTACATGTAACTAATGTTAAAATTTAAAAAAAAAGTTTTCGCGTAAAAATAGGTAGATATTTCTTAGATTTTTCCATCTTTTTTGTGTGCAGGAGTTAAAGCTTTTGTTTGTGGTCTGATTTATCAAAATTATTTCGCCTGTTTGGAATTATTTTCGACTAGTTCATTTAATCAGCAATATTTTTTGACCAAATATTGAAAGACGAATACTTGCCTACTGGATTACCGCATCTTAAAAAATCTTATTACTACTGCCATGATTTCAACATGACTCCGTGGGGAAAGGCAGAGGGTGTGGAGCACCATATGGAACCATCCTGACATACGTTCCTAACTTCATCCACATTCATACATCTAAAGTCTGTTCATTATTACAAGAATTTCCAAATAAACAAACCAGCCGCGTGATATTCGACGAAGAATAGCCTATTTCACACATATCATCTCAATCTAAACCGCACGGTAAAATTATAGTGGATTGACATTTATTAGATTCGTTTTTACCTATTTAAATTTGATAATATTTTTTTTAAAACTCCATGGTTAATAATTTTTAAAAATCAATAAAAACGCCTCGGTTAATATATTATTTTTAAAAAAAGAAATATCAGCGTTCTTATAATTTACCCAAATATTTCAATTTTGGTGACCATTTTCAACGAGTTGTAAATAACTCACTATTAGAAAATGGAAATCATGTTGGGGTAGAGTGGGGTTCAAACCTCGGACCTCTGATCCGTAAGTCCGCAACACTACCCACGAGACCACAACTTGATTAAAATAATATAGTAAAACTTAGCAAAAGAGATTTTAATGATATTTTTATCAAAATCATTATTTAAATTTAGCAAGTACTCTCAGGAAATCCTACCAAAGGAAATCAACTAGAGATTAGTCGGTCTCATGGCGTACTGGTTATTATAATTGTAAAACAATCAATATCGATCCACCGTATTGTATTTTATCATGCCGTGTAGATTGTTGCCGTGGTGTGAAATGGGCCAATCATGCAATATCACGCAGTGGGCTCGTGGTTTCCGTGTTTACAGCGGTCCAGTCTCCGTGAATGTACGGCAAATCCCCCGAGGGTTAAATCCAATACCTACAACCTACATGTCTACAAAAATTCGGAATACAGAAAATATTGTCGGTTGTATTTGTTGCCGTGTCGCAGTTTTATACAAATTGAAGGCTAAAGAAAGGATTTGGACGATTTCGCTTGTACTGAATAATAGTTCCAACGAATAACGAAACGACAGTCGCAGTATAGAATGTCGTAATAATTTCGGCAAGTCATTATTTCGTTGTTTAGCGTATTACAATATATTTATATGGAGTGCCGATTTTTTATAAGTTCCCCCTCCCGTTCGCCTCTCCCCCCTCCCCACGCCGCCGTGGCCTTGTTCGGCAATGGGCCCTATGATTTGAATACATTAAGCCCAATTTGCAAGGCTACTATGATCAGTGTAATAGTGATTAAAATACACACACAATTACACAATAAATTATGTACACCTGCCTGGAGTTGTCTAAAAATGGAGCCTAGATTTAATTAAAGTCACAGTTGTGTTTTGATTACATACAAATCAACTTTTTTTTATCAACCAGTATTACCGAGGCAATTATTCAATTATATTTTTAGATTACATATTATAACGTTAATACATTTATCATGAGACATCTGCACGGTGCATTATCAATTCGATTTCTTTCACCGTGAATATTTTGGCCGTTTTTCCACCACAGCAAAAATTCACCGGCCGGTAAAATAATATCACGCGCGAAATGTACACATCTTTTGCTGAACGTTCGGCGCTTCGGCCAAAACCGTGGCCGAATATTCGGTATTTGGCCAAATCGCTATTCGTGTCATCTCTACTGTCTACGGTTCGCAAGTATGAACGTAATTGGTTCCAGGCAAAGGCGTCGATCTTCAAGCCTAATGTTTGGGCTGCGTCGGAGTTTGTCAAGTTTTCCTCCTGCCTGAATCAAATCCTGATCTAAGAGTAGATTTCTTTGACATGTATTTTCCTTAATATATGTCCGATAGATGCCTTGCGCAGAGGCACTCTTTACATGTTGGTCCAAGATCCTTCAATCTACTACCTAAGGAATTACAAAACATTAAATCTCTGATGCAGTTTAAACTAGGTTTGAGGTATTGGATAAGCATGGAAGGAACAGATAGATACCTTTTTTTTAAATAAAAAAATATTTACAAACTGCAAATAAATTATGTTTTTGTAATAGCAGCATCTTGTTTTTCTTTTCATGGTTATGTTATACCATATTTATATACCATAAAATTATACATTATTAAAAAAGGAATGGTCCACGCTCAGAGGCTGAAGGCTCTGTAGGCATTTTTTCCAATTTACGGTATTGCTTAGTTTTAAGATGGATTTTTTAAAGTGTATTTTTGTAATGAAAATTCTATGGAAAAATAAACAAAAAAAACCTCTGGGCTTTTTAACCAGAACAAATCTCGAAGATATGAAATGTGAGAATATTTTTTTACTCCCGCAGTAAGCCTTGTATAATACGTACGCAATATAATAATTATTTATTTATAAATATACTAACAGTTATGGTCTTTAGAAATTTTATTTCGAAAATGGCTATATAAGTTCATCATGACCGTAGAACAACGACGCAGCCATGTGATTTTCTTCAACTTTACATGAGAGCGGTTTAATTTTTTTTTATACTTACCAAAGTACATTATTTAATTCCTGGGTCAGTTACATATCATGAGCGTGCGGTGAGGTTTTCGATTAGGGAAGCAGCCACTCGGTACTAGGTACATACTTAGGTAAAAATTTTGCCTACTTCTAACACAGAAATTCAAATTAAGTGCTTTGAAATAAACTAAAAAGCAATTGTATGCCATAATTTCAGCATAAAAATTAAAATAAAATTAAAGGGTTATATTTCATAGTTTAATATTATATTGCCATAGTGTCAACCGATTTGAGTGCTAAATTTGTTATAAAATCGTCACAATACATGTACAATAAACCTGGATGTCTTTGTTAGAATTGGTTCCACAGATACTAAAGATCTCTATTTGCGCAAGCGCGGACTTGTGAATTCTGTACTGAGAGGCCGCCTCAAAGGAACTAAAACAATTACGCAGTTCCATATTCCAGAATCACACAGAGCGCAGTGTATCGTATAATATCCGCCCAAAACTGCGCAGTCGAAAGGTTGTGTGCGGGGTTGTCGCAATTTTTTTGAAGTTATAAATGAATGTGTTCGATGTTTCGAACCCATCTTAGATCACTGCTATTAAAACAACAAACCAATAACAAAATATTTCTTGTAGTTATTTAAAAGATTAGTTAACTTAAAGCTAATTTTATTGAATAAAAAAAAAAGATACTGATTGTTTAGAGGTTTAATTTTTAGGGCAGCGTTGGTTCTATCCAATATATGGACGGACCGCGCATGTTATATATATGTTTTTAAAACTTGGAATAAAATGCCTTCATAAAACGTCAATGTCGCATTTTTCGCATATTCGTCGTTGTTCTACGATCACGACGCGTTATTCTCTAAAATAATAGTTATTATAATGAATATTTCGGTAACACCGAACAGATTATAAGAACGTTTTTTTACAGTTTTTCCTCTGACCATGGTTATGTATAAACACGATTATGTAGGATGAGTCAGAACCCGGAACTTCACGTGGATCTATGTGGGAAATATGTTGGGAAAACGTCGTGCATCCTACTCTCCTTCGTGACTTAATGATTTCATAATATCGCGATTCGAAGGACTTCCGACACAATAGATACCCAGTCCCAAGTCTGCTATTGTAACTAGCTACCTAAGTAAATAATTAATATTTTCCTTATAACAACCATTAAGAGTGGTGTGCGGTGCCAGACAATTTTGATCAATAGTTATTTGAACATGTTTTTCTGGCTCTCTCTCGCAGATGCCTCTTCGATACTGTGCAAAAAAGACAACTACACGTCGGACCGATTATGCCTAGCTAAAATCGGCGTTTCGTTTAACTGATTTAGTTTTCCTTTTTAGAATGAGTATCAGAATAAAGTTTTCTGTGTCGGTATGTTTTGCGTTTTTCAAAAATAGTTATTATAATTTATTATATAAATAAAAGACGAGTGATACTTTAATCCACAAATTTGGAATATCCAGTGACCGGTTTCATCGCTTTCGCGACATCTTCGATACTGGTTTCTTTATTAAGGAGTTTAATGTATTTATACAAAACAGAGGTAAGGACAATAATTACAATGAACTTCTATCAAGAATTTTTAGTTACAAACAAAAATAAATTGCAGTCATCTGCAGGCGATTACTAGTACTTAATTTAACTCGGAAGAGTCTTAACTACATAAAATAAAGTAATCTGCTAATTAAAATACTTAACTTCAATATCAATACATAGATGGCGCTCCAACTCGCTTGTGAATGGTTTCTCGTTTAGTAAGATATATACAAAAATCAAAAATGTTATCTGTGTGGATATTCGCTAATAAGCGGAATGGGGAATGTTGTAGTACTTAAAGTGGCCACTTAACCCAGCCAATGACAGGTCATAAGCCCTGTAAACGCTCGAATATCCATAATCCTGAATTTGAAAAAAAATCTACCTCATCTCTGTAGGGATATAAATAAAAAATACAAACTTAAATGTTATATTTATTATAGCCGGATACTGTGCGTCCGTAGACGGCATATACGACTGGGCGCTTTAAAGGGTTTATGGATGGTTCTTGTTCTAATAGTGAGTTATTTACAACTCGTTGAAAATGGCCCTCAAAATTAAATATTTGGGTAAATCATAAGAACGCAAATATTTCTTTAAAAAAAAAAAAATAATAATAATAAACAATTTATCAAAAAAGCAAAACGGTAGGGGGCTTTTTTTTTTCTTTGTTTTTTTTTCCATACATATATTATTTACATAGAAATATAATTACAAAAATACACTTTAGAAAAATACATCTTAAAATTAAGCCATAACATAAATTGGAAAAAATGCCCACAAAGACTTCAGCGTCTGAGCGTGGGCCATTCCTTTTTTTTAATTATTAAAAAGTTTATAGCATATAAATATGGTGTGACATGACCATGACCACGAAAAGAAAAGAATAGAAAAATAAAAGAAAAACCAAATGAACATATGCTGATATTACGAAAACATGATTTATTTGCAGTAATATCTATAAAATATCTATATTGTGTAAAAAAATCATTGCTCTCAGGGAGAAAATACGGGACAACGTTCGTATGAAGAAAAGTCAGACAGCGTTTCCTCTTAAAATGCAAAAGGATACTTCTGTTCTGTTTGTCAAAAACAACCAGAGTATATGGTGTTTTCGACTCGATGGCTGCTCTCAGCTGAACAACTTGTAAAATGAATTCGAGTGGAGATAAGTCCACCTCGTAGTAAATTATTTGGCGTATTCGCCTACTATTCTTAAAGTTCCTGGTTTCGATTCCGGGGTTGACGTGAAATATTTATTTTAAAGATTCTGAATCGTATCACCACCACCTTATTTTAGTTCCAAAATTAATTTTACGTAATGCAAATAGAGTAGGGTGGATTTTATTGAGAAACCTAGTAAATAAATTCATTTAACATATTGTAGTAGAATACATTGTTTCGCTAACAAATGTTTTTTATGCAGTTGTATTATGGACCAAGGGAGTCTCATAAATTTTGTGAAATCTGACCGGGATCCTGAACACGTGTTGTCGGCAACAAGGTCGGAGCTGAAATGAACTAGAGGCGGGATGCAACCGGAGATATAGTCCGTTCTTTTTGGCACATGCAATTTACGTAAACTATCGATACCGTGAACAAAGGCGACGCAAATTTTTACTATTTACGTAAACATAAGATGACTTCTCATTGGCTATGAATGCACCAATTACAGACAACGCTTTACAAAGGGATGCAATCGTTGCGTTGGAGCTGGGTATTTGTGTGTTCTTACAGTTAGTAAATTTGAAATAATTGCGTAAATTATACGGAAATATTTTGGCCCGGTAAATGATAAGATGACATTGTCTTTCCTGAATAGGAATAATGTATTGTAATTTTATTTTAATGTAACATTCATATGTTTTAGCTAGATAAACTAGGGTAGTAGCATTGACTTGTAGGATTTATTTGAACTTTTTATTATATAAATCATTATACAGAATTGTATTTTTTTATGGTTAATTGTGTAAATAAACCATAAAAAGGGAGTGTCCTAGAAAATTGGCGCGCCCAGATGTAGTAAAAAAGGGAATGCCCCCAGGAATCGAGGGTAATTATTTAAGCTTAGGTTTCTGAGAGAGACGGACAGTTCCGAACAAGAAGCCGCAAGAAAGAGACGAACGGAGATCGCCCAAAGAAGAAATTCGAGACACCGTCTGGAGATTCAACAGTGATTCACCGCTTTATTTTTAACAAACTCTTCTTTGTAATAAAGTGCTTGAGTTAAAAAAGTTCACCAGTTGTTTGACTTGAGAAGGAAAGGCGACCCCCTCACCTGAAAGTTCTGTCTGTGCTGGTTTTCACTTACCACTGTTGGTTTGAGCACAAACACCTTACGATCCTGAAACATATCACCGAGATTCGCTGCATTTAGTTTAGTAATGCAATGCCTTATGCACCATCGGGTGCGGTTGGGAGTTTAATTATGATGATTTTCAAACTCCATATACCAACCATTGTAAATTCAGTATATAAATATCATTTAAGTATAATATTTCGTGAGTTTATGCAATAAATTAACTAAGCTACCACTATTAAAACAGTGCTTTGGCAGAAATCTGCACGAATGTAGATAAGTCAATTTTTTATAAAAAAATGTTTACGTAAAAAAAAAATATTGACACAGTCTACATTTCTTAAGTTTAAATTTCTGATTAAATCCATGTAGGAACGTGATACGGCGGTTTGCTTAATGCAATCTGAAATCTTAGATTGTGACGTCGACCGTTTTCAGTATTCGGTGGTGAGGAAATCGAACGGTAAACGGAGAAGTAGTGAAAAAAAATGTTATGTCATGTTCTACCGACGCAATCGGAAAATTTTATTACTTTTTGTACAAGTTTTCTTGATTCCGTGTAGGTACTTCATTGCGTAACAAGGTATTTACTAGAATATCGCACCTGAGCGATAATAATCACATCGGGCCAAAATGTTCGTTTTTAAGTCGAGTATGCAGATATTTCCTGAATATAATAGTATTTTCTATACGCGCATTGAAGAAGTTCAGTGGTTTTTTATATTTTTTATTTGTTAATAGACTATTAAACTAGGCAATTTTTTTTTCTAATTATGATTTTTAAAGTTTTGTATTTCTGAAATTACTCCGCATGTGACGTCGGCGGTTCTTATCCGCTTATTCTCGGTCAGTTCTGCCGATCGGTCTGTTGGCGGTAAGTAAACCGGATATCTACTCAGTGAAAACTAAATGCCGCCTATATAACACCTGCATAACACCTATTCTCCTCTAGGGATGCGAATCGTGGTACCTCACTAGGGCCCAAAACAAAGTTCCTCATTAGGAGGATAGGCGGTGTTTGGGAATTTTGATGAATAGATATTTGAGCATTGTTTTTCTGTCACTCTCTCGCGAATGCCTCTCAGATACTGTGAGAAAAAGACAACTGCACGTCGACTGATTCTGCTTAACTAAAATCGTCAAAAGCAACGTTTTGTTGTCCCGTTTTCCGCATCCCAAAACATAACCGATTCGGTTGTTTTTTTTAAGAGAGACAAAAATTTTCCGTTTTGGTACTTTTCCCGTTTTTTTTAAAACAGTGAAGGTTTCAGCTCTCTAAAATCAACAGATGGAAGAATCGAAGAAATATGGATTTTCAAACATCGGTAAAATGGTGAATGTTACACAGTGTGTAATGTGGCCACTTAAACAATCTTACACTTTTCCTTCTTTAAAATATTTTCCATCCGTGTTATAACTTTTTAATCTTTATAATGCATATCAAAATGGAAGATAAAATGAAACAAATATTATTTTCTTAGCTGCAAAATTTTGCTTTTAAGCATTAAAAACTTATTTCAGTTCATTTTTCTTCTTCTTTTTCCCATCCGCTCCTAAGTGGAGCGTGTTGACATCACCAGACGTCTCCAGAAAACCCTGTCGCCAGCCGGTACTCTCGTCTCCTCCCACGTCAATCCCGCGTCCCTCAGTTCCGCCGAATAAAGCCGAAAGATCGTCCATCCAAGAGGCAACATGGTTTTAGGTTTTTCTGAAGCATGCGCAGCACGTGTGAAAGCTAGGTCCACCGCCGCATCCTCAAGACGCTCGTAATAAGAGGCTGCTGCGTCCGTTCTCGGACTTCAATGTTAGTTTTGAAATCGAACCACCTTATATGCTTATATGCTCCTCAAGCACTTACTATAAAAACTTAGAAGTTTGGTGTTTTGAGCTTTGGTAAGGTGCCAAGATTTGCACCCATATAGGAGTACTGGCATTATATAAGAGTTGAATGATTGGCATTTGGTTTTAACCGAGTATAGACTAGAGTTCCAGACAACATGCTTTGTGTAAAAAAAATTCCAGCAATTCCTAGATGGGCTGCGAACTCCTTGTGCATGCTGCCATCCTCAGTTATGTGAACTCCCAAGTATTTAAAGCCGTCAATTTTCTCGATCCTCTGCTCGTTATTGTAGAGAGGCTGATCAGGGTCAGGACGCACAAATCGTTTTTCTTGTAAAGTTTTTTTTAATGTGTAATCTCTTTCACAGACCGCTCAAAACTTTTAAGCGTAGCGTTCGTGTTTTCAATCAGAGGACAATAAGGAATTCTATTATTTAGAATCGCATCCTGGACTGTACATTTTTTATTCGACACCGTACAGTAGAAATAAGTTTATATCTTCGATTCTTACTAAGATTGCTCGTTTCAATTATGTCTGAGCCGGTGACCATGAGAATATGCAAAGACCATTCCTTTAAAACCAAAAATATGGTTATTATTATTTGGATACATGTTATTTAGCGGATTCTGATTGCCGACCACAAGCAATCTTCAAATCCCGGACCTATCCACCTGCGGTCACTTGAGATTACAAAATGATTGCTTCTATTAACAATAACAACCAAAACTGGTGTAACGCTGGCTGTACCGATACTCAAAATGCGACAGCCTAACCGCAAATTGACTTTGTTTTTCGTTTCGCTAAAGATTACATGCCGTGTGTGGTATGCGGCCTAACCGTTACCAAAATAATAAAAACATTATCGCACAATCTTAAAATATAATATCTCTTATAACCTGGGGCCTGGGGTACTCATTATATATATATTAAAACAGGCAGTTTATATATGACATAAATTTCTAATAGTCAGCCTTTTTAAAGTTATCAGTTACAATTGTTGGCCTCCTTCTTCTACGATGTATGTTTGTTTTCAGCAATACTAGATGGAATATAAATATTGGCAATAATAGGTGAGTCGTACCAATGGATCATTTCTAATATGATCCACTGATTTTAACTTTATAATCATATACAAATATTTTATCATCAATATTGACATTTTAGAGATCAGTTTTTCATCTTATTTATGATTTTCGGGCAGCCGTTAAAGTACCTAATTTTAAGTTTGATTTTCCATTTTGAATACGATTTTCCAGATTTTTGCGCAGGTTGTTAAGATAGTTTCTTTCGGCGACTGTTTTATCTTCGGAGAGTTTACAACGACTGTTACTGTATCTAAATTCTGCAAAAAGAAAACAACTCTGCCCTTTAATGGTCGTCGCTTTTCCGTTAAGTTTATTTTTTCCAATCCTCAACGTTTTTATGTTTATAAATGTTTCACTCCCCAAATTATGTATTCTTAGTGGTTTTTCCAGCCTTTAGATTGTCCTCGCTTCCCTCTTCTTGTACATTTCCATAGAGCTTTCTTAACATTGACTATGATGTCGTGCTCTCTTTTTTCTGGTTGGTTAATTTCCATAATTTATCTTCATTTATCAACTCCTCTGAAGTACGTATGCAATGTTATTGTTATCCTGTGTTGTAACTCGCTAGGTACTGTGTTTGTCGTCGTAAATTGTATGTAAAAATCCCGCTACTGAAAATATTGTCATTTTATTATTATTTTACAAGGTAATTCAAAAGAGATACACACTAGAAAACGAGTATTCGAGTATATTTAAAAAAAGTATTCGTCAATACAATTTCATATGCGTATATATTAGGGTACTACTTGCAAACCCGGCAAAATCCAAAATTTAAAAAACGTGAGATATTTATTAAAACTTATTCAGAATACAATTTTTTAGAATAATTTTGACATTAACAGTTAAAAATACGGCTTAATTTGTAAGACTTGACTTATGAATTATCGGCTTTGTTGCAAACATGGCAACCTCTACTCGAGTATTGCAAAGTTGGTAATGTATAAAATTAAATTTATTATTTCACTACTGTTTCTTGACATAATCATGCTTATGGCATCACTGCTTACGTGTAAAATATTTACTGATGATAATTAAAAAAATAAGTTTGAAAAGAAAGTTGAAGTTAAATATTGTATCAGTTTTATGTGATTTGCTCAAAATAAAAAAGATGGATTTTGCCGGGTTTGCAAGTAGTACCTTCATATCTTCAATTATAGAACTACACAAAATCGATATAATTACATTTGTTATTTTTTTCTCATACAGTAAAAAATACAACGAAAAATAAGTTGTACGTGTGTACTTATTATCTAAAATCTAAAATTATTCCCAAGAGATTATTCGCAAAGGTTGGGAGAGTATCATGAAAAATGAGTTTTGTTATTTCGGCAGTAAATCTTATATTCCCGGCACATGCGGGTCATGGGTGTGTGGTATGTAGCGTTACTTGAAAACAAAGGCAGTTTAAATATGTCCCGATGTCCCGCATTTATTGGTATTTTATTAAGGAGGTTAGTATCTATCTGCTTTATTTATTTAACACTTTATACATATACAGTTTATATACATATAAGGGCGGGCATATTCCTTTGGCAATTTCTTTCTACCTACCCAAACCGTTCAGTTTGAGAAAATTTTAAGTACATGGACATATTGAATCTTACAATTTTATTCAAAAATTAAAAACAAAGATTAAGAAAATAAAAATAGAAAGAAGAGAGGAAAGGGGATGGGAAGGAAAGAAGAAGGATAAAGGAACAACTTAAATATTTAGATAGTGACATTTCAATCTTGACTTAAATGTAAATAAAGAAGGGGCGTCTCTAACATTAGTGGGTAGATTATTCCACAATCGAGCAGCTCCTACTGTAAAAGAGTAGGCTAAAAAATTAGAGCGATAAAAGGGTTATTATTTTATTATTTTATAGAGGAATTTTATGTCGAAAACAACGCGGCGTTTTGTCAGGAAATCATAATGAAAAAGAAAGTAAATTATGAATTACGATGATGGTCATTCGACTTAGTTCGGCGGAATTAAGGGACGCGGGGTTGACGCGGGAGGTGGCGGGAGCGCTGGCCGGCGATAGTCCCGCGGGGGCGTTTGGTGATATCCACATGCTCCACTTAGGAGCGGATGTGGACAAGAAGTAGAAGAAATCATGATTGAGGAACACCGAATTCCACGAGTATCTACAAGTGCTCCGAGTGAAAGATGAGACTGCAATATTCAGCGTGGAATACCAGCAGATGCTCGGCAACTTCATACACGAATAGTCTGGCCGGGAACCGACCAGGCGTTAATGGAGCCGTTAGTCGAGTTAATCGCTTTAGCGTCCTGGATTTGCCAATTTAAGTTAACGAGATGTCACTAGGTGACTTTTCTTACTCGAGAAATCCGTCAAAATACATTTTTATGGCCCTGCACTAATGTTAAAAATCTTGTTTTTCCTGACGAATGAAGAATGCCTAATGTCCATGTTTGGTTAACTCGAGAAGAATCGCTGTGGAGTAGTAATGCCGCTATTTGCCGTCGGCCTCGTGGTGTAATGGTCAGCGCGTTCGCCTACCATGCGAGAGGTCTCGGGTTCGATTCCCGACATGGTTGATATGAAATATTTATTTGAAATGGTGTTTTTACACTAGAATATTTCAGTGTCTCTGAACTGGTACCTGAAGCGTAAGACTGATCATCTTACCTTCACGTAACAAAAAATGATCAAGATACGCTGCAATCGGTGTACCAATGCAGCGCCCTATGCACCATTAGGTGCGGAAAGGGAATGTTGATGACTGCCGCTATTTGTGGCTGCAATGTGAGGTTCTCTACGGATCTCGATACTGGGTATTGGGTGTTAGGAGAATGGCATGATGTGGTGATAATGACTCCGGATTTTCACGATCGGTGACGTCACCCGCCTCGCGAATGCCAAACACGGTACAGCGTCGTGCATCATTCTACAATTACTTCACCTACGTCGATTTATTTCCCAGTGTCCAAAAAGTGATATCTCGATCAAAATGCGCCCACCTAGTTTCGAGCAAATAAAATGATCGTTTTTGCTAAATCTCGCATTTACTTTTCCTTTCGACTGCGTTCGAGTATCCCAAGTTATTTGGATGCAATCGATGTAAACAGTGGTTATTTTCCTCGCGAGATGTGGTATTAAACATAACATCTACCACCCACATATTTGAAATGTTTAAATCGCTGAACTAATACATCGTTGTTGTGGTCCCGTGGGTAGTGTCGCGGACTCCGGATCAGGAGGTCCGAGGTTCGAACCCCGCTCAACCTCGACTGGTTTCCCATGAAAATGTCTTAAATTTTAATTATTTTTTATTATTATTACAAGAACGCGAAAATTTCTTTATACGAATATGTGTAATAAAAGGAGAATATTATTTAAATACACATAATATTTTGCCATGCTTAATATATTCAAAGTATTGCAAAATCTTGGTAAACTAATGGATTTCCACCGCTAGGAATTCATTGCTTGAATAAGCTTCTTCTTCATCTTATCGTTTCTCTCCCCGATGGAGGTTGGACATCATCCTGGCAATTCTCACTTTGTTGGCAGCTGTCCTGAACAAGGACTGGGTGCTGCAATGGAACCAGTCACGCAAGTTCTTTAGCCAAGAGATGCGCCTTCTACCTGCACTGCGTCTTCCTTCAATCCTTCCCTGTAGAATGACTTGTAAAATGTTATATTTTTCGCCTCTCATCACATGCCCAAAAGATCTCAAGTTTTCTTCTCTTTATGGTATTCAGTACCTCTGTATCTTTTTTCAACCGTCGGAGAACGTCATCGTTGCGGGCTCTGTCCACCCAGGAGATTTTTAATATCCTTCTGTAGCACCACATTTCAAAGGCTTCGATCTTTTTCGAAGTGCTTTGGGTGTCCACGTTTCGACGCCGTAAAAAAGTACTGAGAAAACGTAACATCGTACAATGCGCATTCGGAGGTCTAAATAATGAATACGCTTATAAATGCTAAAAACGTGTACTTTCATATTTTCTTTATAAAAGCACTCTCCAATATCGGCTATAATTTGTAATATTAACATAAGTTGTGTCCGTTTTTTTTTAAGTTTTAAAATAAGCACCAAAAGTAAAAACAAAAAATGGTCAAATTTATACGTCATTCGAAAGTAAATTTAATGCTCTACAATATATTGTGTTTGCTTATACGTTACATATATATTCGACACCTTCTGTTCGCGTTCCAATTTGTTGGTGTTAACACAAGTTGTGTCACACAGAACAAGAAAACACAACAAACAAAAAAAAATACAAAAATAAGCAGTTTACTGAAAATTTTGAGAATTTTTGAAAAACCACAAAAATTAGGTAAAAAAATTGGTTAGACTTCGTCTAAGACAACCATGGCTTAAATGGTTCTAAATTGTCGATACTATCATTGCCTTAAAGCTTTGCACTTATCTTCTAATCATCCTGTATATTTTTATTTTGTATCTAAAAATAAAGAAATGAATAACTTATTTAAGTTATGAATAATTTATGACTAGAAATGTCGAAAAAATTATGAAAATGTAACCATATTGATATCTCGCTTCCTCGGGTGTGATCGTTAAAAATATCCTTTTCCCTATCTTTCAGCGGTAAGTTTAATTTTACACACTCACAGGATAATTTGATCACAGATACATTATGTATTTATGCACAAAACAAATAATAAAAAAAAAAATTTTTGGCAACTTAGGTTTAACTTTGTAATATCATTTTCCTCCATTATATTTTTATTCATTTGTGCTTTTTTTATTAATATAATTAAACATTTTTACAGTTTTTAAAATTTAAATTTTCTTACATTTACTAAAACTAAAATCCCACCAAGTCATTTCCTGTTGGTTTTTGGTGGAGATTTATATTTATACTTATAGCATATAATATTATCTAAATTTATAAAAAACAATGAATGCACGGATATAATTAACAGCCGGAAAGATCAATAATTTTCATTACAAACAAATAATAATGATTTTTTTTTATATGGGAGCTTTATTATTTACCTTGCTTATAATATACAAGGTTTATATATAAAAAGGTGGATTTTTCTGCAATTAAATTTCTTTAAATTTATCTAAACTGTTAGGATCAGGAGGGATATACTTATGTGAACCAATCGGGAACTTCTCAGCATTTGCTCATGTGTAGAGGAAACCACTTAAAACTCTTCAGGAGAAGCCGGCCTGTTGGCAGTGGTCAACAGGCCTTCCGTTCCACTAGAGGAGTGTTTGGCATTTTCTTCCCTACTTTGGTTTATTTTACCAATTGCCTGCACTATATTGACCATGTATGATACTGATTATTTTTTGATAATGATAATTATTATTTTTTGTAAGGTGATAATGATTATTTTTTGTAAGGACAAGAAAATATATGAAAAATTAAAATATTAACACATAAGCTACTATTCACATATAAACTTTTGATCGGGTCGCCACTCTCTCATTTTGCTTTTGTTACATTGTGTGTTAAATTTAAGTTCTTTCGGCAATAAATTAAAAATGCTAGGTACTAAATAATTAAGAGATCTATTACCATACTTATTACATACTTTTGGTACTACCGAACCACCATTATACGTGAAGCGTGCATTATGGTTATGTTTGAGAGCTTCAATGATCATTAAAATAAATTTTATAACTAAAAAACTCTACGTATTAAAAATATTTTTAAATAATACTTTATTTTAATGCCGCCACAACAGCGGTACTCGAGTTATATGGCAGATCATGCATGCCGCTTCTATAGGTACAGATCAGGCACGTGCGGTGACTATTATTAGTAGGGATGCTGACAAAAATAATCACGTTCTTATTTTTAGTAGGTATGATAGTAGATATCTACTTATATCATAAAATGTATACTTTTAATCAGTTACGTATTTGTAAATTTACGCTGTTATAAAATTGACATTTGAATAAATCCTGAGCACGTGATGACAATTTTTTTTTTCTGAACAGTTTTACTTAAATGAAAGAATCCTTGTAAAGCGCGCTTAAGGTATTATATTACGAAAATGGTGCTGTATAAGTTTTCCATTATGATAATAATTAATAGTTGATCGTCTAAAAAGAAATAGAGCACAGAAGCAGGCGCAGCTAGTGGCGAAGCTGTAAACATTAGGACTCGAGATTTTATTGAATTTTGGCCAAATTTTTATAATACGCTATTTAAAACTTTATGCTATACGTTATAACAGTCGTTTTTTCTTTGCATTATACAAGTTGGATGCTCTTATCTCTACGAGTCTCGCAGAACAATACGACAACGTTATGAACTTTAATGCGCGTGCGCGGAAATACGAACATTTGTAATTGGACTGGACTCAAAATATCCAGATTCCAGCGTATCTAAAGAATACTATCAAGGCCAAAGTAACTTGGTATTTAGTACGTTGATATAGTAAATACGCATACGTATGTCGGTATGTTTACTAAAAATATTGTTTGAATTTGTAAATCGCGTGAACTCGGAACATTTTCTGGGGTAATTTTAGGATTTTTGTAATTTTTAATATAAAAAATTAGATATTATTATTTTCAAATATTTAAGGGATGCGCCGCGTACAGCTAGACATGCTACTAAAAAAGCATGCCTATGAGCATGCTTAAGACGAGCATGTTCTTTAACTGGTATACTTTTGCTTGAGATAAGCATACTCGTTTTAGGCATGCTCCTGAATATGCATGCTCAAAGCAAACACTTCAAGCACACAACAAGCACACGCGTCATTTACTATCAGGATCTAGTGGAAAATATGGAAAACCAAGTGGCTATCCGCACAGAACTTAACAAAATCATCCTTTTTCTTGCAATGTAATGCATCCGAAAACTTTTGTCAACACGAAAAAAGTTGCACACGCGCACTCGTCGCGAACGACTGATCGATACTAGCAACTAGCATGCTAATAATTAGCAAACGCTTTTAAACTTGCTTATTAGCATTCCCCTTCCACCCCTGCCGAGGGTAGCTCGCTTAAAAAGCAACCGTCGATCGATTTGTCAGCATGCTTATTTAAGCATGCTCGATACTAGCATTGTTTTCGACACACATGCCAATAGTAGCAATTGCTCAATAATAGTATGCTTTCGTGCTACCTTGTAACATGTCCGCCTGGCGGCATTCGAGTGCTAAGGGTTAACAATAACATCTTCTTTTAAGTAGTTACATAAGGATTTATATTCTGGAGTTATTACATGAATTATTTGTGGTACATACGTACCTTGTATAATACATAAGTAGATACTCAATCAAAAAATAGTAGTTGCGTTGATAAATAGTAATATTTCTCATTCCTTTTAAAGCTTGGCACTAAATTCGCGGTATTCTGATGCTAAGAGCTCAAAATTATATCAAATTAAAATAGGTTCGTATAATAAAACCATTTGCACGTACTAAATCATATATAAAGGCATTTGCTGCCGGAGATTATCACCCGGGCATGACCAATGCCTTGCCAAACCAAACCAGTATTTAATATTTGAATACAGAGCCTTAAATAAAATGGAGTAAAATAAATACTGACTCGCATTGCATGCGACCTTCAATGGGCGCTGTCTTAAATTGAACATATCAATAAAAGTAAAAAATAAATGCCAAGAGCGGGCAATGCGCATTACTTTTACTAACACAATACCCCGTGACTCAACACCTTGGTCAGAATAAGGCAGGCAACTCGGATAATCTTCTATCGAACGATTTTGTTTATCGACAAATCTAAAAAAATAGCGAACCTTCTTTTAATCGATTCTCCATGTGCTTTTTACGCGTGCCTCATTTCGGTTATCTTCTAATAAATGCCATGAAGCTACTGCAAACTCGCGGAGGTTTTCCATACCTCCGATGAGATGTCCAAGACCGGTTGTGGTCTCGTGGGACCAAAACATGGTTTCTAAAACGATTATTTATGACTTTAAAAAATAGTTTAAATTGAAATATTTGGGTAAATCACAAGCACACAAATACAGTTGAACTCCGTCTATCCGAATTCCAGTCATTTGGATTGCCAAATATCCAGATCGTTATCAGGGAATAAAAATTTGGATTGCCAAATATCCAGATCGTTATCAGGGAACAAAAAATAAAGGTGAAGATTGTAACAATGTTTTGAGTATGTCCAAATTTTCGCAAAAAGGCTGGATTTCTTTCCCCCGTACGTAGTTATTTAGACCTAAATTTGTTGCAACAGAGAGGGAAAACATTCTGAGAAGGGAATATGGAAGTCTGGGCATTTACAGGGCTTATGACCTGTCATTGGTTAGTTTAAGTGGCCACTTTACACGCCTTGCAACATTCACCATTCTGCCATGTTTAAACATCATTTCTATGACTTAATCCAATCCACAAACATTTGAAAAATATATACTTAAAATACGGTTTTCTGATGTCATTTAACCAAATATATTATGAAATTTGATATTTCGGGCGTTGCCTAGTAGGTTAAATATTTCATCTATTTCATCAGATGAATCTCACCCATATAAATTTTCAGCTAAATTTCTTCAGAAAAGTCAATAAATGAAAGCATTAAATGAATATTAATCATTAACATTTTCTTGTATACCCACGAACAGGGCATGCCTTTGTGGGATTTTTTGTTTACTATTTTTACTATTAATATGTATTTCATTGCTATGTAATTATGCTTTATTTTTTTAATACTCTTTTTTTATCACTTATGTTTATTGTAAAAAAACAAAAAAAATAAATATAAAAAATAAAATATAAGGAAGTTCTACCATAAGCACAATTAATGTTACACGGTGTGTAAAGTGATCACACAAACCAGCCAATGCCAGTTCATAGCCCTGTAAATGTTTAGACATTCATATTCCTTTCTCAAAAAAGTATATTTGTATCTTGTGAAGCTGCTAGGAATATTTTCTTGCAATTTTACAAGTCGAGTACTTATTTTTATTTTTGGATTGCAAGTATGTATTTTTTTTTGCTAATACGCCGTATTCCGGCACTGAACTGATCTGAACTGTAAAATGTTCTCCATCTCCGTTGTAATATATTTCAACATTTATCCAAAATGATCAAATTTATCACAACGCTGCAGGAACGGCGACAAATGGGTAACCTGATAGAGACATACAAGATACTCAACAGTCACTTTAGCTGCCCAAATCGGATCCCATGTTCAAGCTTAAACAAGATGCTCGTCTTCGAGGCCACAGTCTCAGGCTGGAATAAACGAGATTCAATCTAAATCCACGGAAGCATTTTCTGAGCAAAAGGGTTGTTGGTGGTTGGAATTAGCTCCCACAAGAGCTGATCTGAATATGCAGTCTCAATGGGTTCAAAAATGGACTAGATTTGTTTCGGAAAAGTTAAAGCGTGCCAACAGCTAACTTTAATTTAAATATGTTTAAGCATATCAGCTTTAAAGCTGTAGTCTAGTAAAACGCACGCAAAATGAGGAAATCGTACGATTTTGCCATTTTAAAACGAATGTTTTTTTTTTTTCATCGCGCAATAATAAATAATATAAAAAAACATTAATTATTTAAAAAAACAATAATTTTTAAAGGTATATCTGTTAAAAAATATACTTTAAAGTTTTATGTAACGAAAATACAATTACTTTTAGACCGGCAGATTACGCCATTTAAAATTTAGACTAAACTTAGGTATCTGGGATCTCAATAAAGACTAAGTATTGAACAAAAACTTTTTGTAATAATTTGAAGACAATAAATTAAAATAAAAGAACCGGTACCGATAAGGGCAGGTATAAAGGTCATAAAAACATTAAAAATATATTGTTATAAATTAAATATTACAACCAGAATTATCTGCTTTAAAAAAAAAGATAATTCAATTCTATAAAAAATGGTTTCAACTAAAATATTTCAATAAACATATTTTTACCGAAAACATAATTTTACGTAGAAATAAAGGAAAATGTCACAAAAATGTATGTTATTAAAAATGCTTGTATTTCTTTTCAAAAACAAAAAATGAAAATTTTGCTTCGGCCACTTTCATGTTTAATTTATTATTTTAAATTTTATTTATTTATTCATATATATGTACATTACAAAATGGAATATCTCAATTCATACATATAGAAATAATTAGGTAAAATTGAAAATTGAAATTAATTTATTATCTTTAAATTATTACAACAAATTTTAGTTCAATATTTATACCCGTATACAGAGACAAACCTTAAGGTGAGGAAAGTACATACTATTGTATTCACCTTCGGGTTATTCTCTGCATTTGAAATTAGAATGTACTTTCCTCACCTTAAGTTTTGTCTCTGCATACGGGTATTAGTCGTTATTGAGATCCCAGATATCTAAGTTTAGTCTAAATTTGAAATGGCGTAATTTGCCGGACTAAAAGTAATTATATTTTAATGACATAAAACGTTTAAGTATATTTTTTAACAGATATTTCTGTTATTATTTTAATAATTCATAATATTGTTTCTATCTTATTTATGTTTTTTTTTATTTTTTTATTATTTGTGATTAAAAAAAACATTCGTTTTAAAATGGCAAAATCGTATGATTTTCTCATTTTGCGTGCGTTTTACCAGACTATTCAGCTCCCTTGAGGTGGTTTTCACAAAAATGGCGTTATATAAATTATCCAATTATATATATATATATATATATACAGCCTTAAGCTGCTCGCTTAGTAAAAAAATAATGTAAAAGCACCAAATATGTAATTATTTTTGTTGAATAATTTAACTATTTCGTTTAATTAGTGTATTTTTTACAAGTTGCTAGCTGTGAGTTTCGTGAAAAATTTAGATACTCCAAATTTCTCGATGATAGCGATAGTTGTTCATGCCATCGTAAAAATTCGCTAGTATAAATGTAGGTAGTATTGTGAAATTGAAAGTGTGTTGGAATATACAGCGAATCAATGTCGAGTCTAGTTAAACAATGGCTCAGTAGTATACGAGTACGTATCGTGTATATTACCCACTTTGTTGTGTATGTAATACGCAAACCGTAATATGCAAATTAGAATACTCATCGCCTAGTTTTATTGCGTTTTATTTGTAGGCCGTAATTTCCACATAACACTAAAACCTAGTGATGCAGGTTGATAATATTGGAACCCCGTATTATAACATTATTTTTTCTATTACCAAGTATGTAAATGTTTGTCAATGAACAAATTTATTATATTCATATTATTTATTCACGCACCTGGGCCCCGATTACAATGGGAAGTTAACAGAGTTATCTTCTGATATAATTCTGTTCACGTCCGCTGTAATCGGGGCCCAGATCACCTTAGAAGGGCTAGTAAAGTTTTTTACGTAAAATTTCAGCTGCTTTAGAACGAAATATAAAAATGTAAAAAAAAACATTAAATTAAATTTATACTAAGTCTAAAACAAAATGTAGATTTGAAACACTAACTTTGTGGTTATTCATTATAATAAAATTAATATAAAACAACTTTGTTTTTAATTACTTATTTTTAACGATGTTTTGAGTTTGTCCAAATCTTTGTAGACAAGGACTGGATTCAACCCCCTAGGGAGCTGTCAATACTAACACATACAACAGACATGAAGAACATTTTACACAAGAGCATATAGAAGTCTAGGCATCCACAGGGCTTATGACCTGTCATTGACTGGTTTAAGCGGCTTCCACGTGAGATGAATCTCATCCGCAACAATAAAGGTATCAGCTCTTTAACTTCGAAAACGTCACCAGATGAAAGACTCGAAGGAATTTAGATGTACAATTATAGGCAGAATGGTGAATGCTACACAGTGTGTGAAGTGGCCACTTAAACCAACTAATGGCAGGTCATAATCCCTATGAATGCCTAGACTTCTATACTCCCTTCTGTAAAATGTTCTTCGTGTCTGTTGTAATGTGTTAGTTTCACTTATTTTTAATTTTGTCTACCGAACGGTTTCAAAGCTAAACACCTATCTAAATCCCTACCATCAAACACTAAACTTGCATTCTACACAACTAGTAATGTAGGAACATTGTTAGATAATTGTAAGATAATTGTCCCAAAACATAATAAATCTGGCATACACTAATTCAATTGTAATTATTACGATTCAATCTACACTGGGAAAACTAAAAGAAACTTGAATATTAGAGTAAAAGAACACTAAGATTTAGGTGCCTAAATAATAATATTATTTCTGAATTCGCAAACTTTATGGTAGAAAGTAATCCTAATTTTAATAAAGGCACTGGATTAAACGTTCTCCATGTTGAAAATAAAATTAGACAACATGGAAATCTTATAATTTAAAAAGCGATTCATTATAAGAAAAAAAAAACAAATAAACAATATTTTCTTTAGTCCACTCCTGTCTGGTTTAATTGATCGTATCCATCTTACTTCCCATCTTCAAAAGAACAACATGACAAAAAGTCTTGACTTATTAGCTCCATATGTACCCATGTAATATTTAGTAATCACTAAAAATAAAATAGGATATAATTCATTAGTTATGTATACCTTGATGAAGAAGCTTGTTTGGCTTTGAAACCGGTCGGTAGAAAAAAAAGTATGTAGTTAAAAACAAAGTAGTTTTATATTTATTTTATTATGAGACTAAGTCATTTCACTCAAAAGTCAAAATTTTAAAATTTAAAAAAAGCACCATTAGGCGCGGAAAAGAAATTATGATGATGACATTTTATTTTATCAAATACAAGGCACGGTCTCTTTTACAGTATAGAAAAAAAAAACTAGTAATTTTATGTGGCCTCATGGTGTAATGGTCAGCGCGTTTGCCTACCATGCGAGAGGTCTCGGTTTCGATTCCCGACATGGTTGAAATGAAATATTTATTCAAAGAGGTGTTTTCTCACTAGAA
Organism: Micrasema longulum; assembly: GCF_059751315.1. Classification (NCBI taxonomy): domain Eukaryota; kingdom Metazoa; phylum Arthropoda; class Insecta; order Trichoptera; family Brachycentridae; genus Micrasema; species Micrasema longulum. The sequence goes on from NW_028277754.1 coordinate 28,141, forward strand.
TATTTCATAGATACCGGACTGGCGTCTGAAGCATAAGCCTGATCATCTTTCCTTCAATTAACAAAAATGTTATCCATTTTTGTCAATTGAAAGAGGTGTTTTCTCACTAGAATATTTCATAGATACCGGACTGGCGTCTGAAGCATAAGCCTGATCATCTTTCCTTCAATTAACAAAAATGGATAAGATACACTGTGATTGGTGCACCAATGCAGTGCCCAATGGCACCATTAGGTGCGGAAAGGGAATGATGTTGAAAAAAATCCATATTTAATATAAAAAATATATTTATATATACGCCCAATGGGCATATTTGTAGATAGAAAATTATTATAAAAGAAAGTAGAATGACACAATGGTATATAGTACACTTGGTGGGAGTGGAAGCGGGAGAAAGGTATTTATAATTGAATTTGATTCAGTGATCGTATGAAATAAGAAGAATTGGGTTGTGGTCCCGTGGATAGTATTGCGGACTCACGGGCCAGAGGTCCGAGGTTCAAACCCCACTCTACTCCAAACTTGATTTCCGTTTTCTAATACTGAGTTGTTAACAACTCTTTGAAAATGGCCACCAAAATTAAAATATTTGGGTAAATCATAAGAACGCTAATATTTCTTTATTTACTGAAAAAAAAAGTCAACTTTTTATCAAAGAAATCATGACTGGTATGTTTGTTGGCATACCTAAGAATTCTGGGCTTAGGGGAATGAAAACCATAGTTATTTATATGGTTATCGGTGTGAAAGAGGTAAGTATTGTCTGTGGTTTCTAGTTGGGATATTTATTTTTATTTAAAAATAAACAAACTAGGTATTCTAGATATTATTTCAAAATAATTAAAAAGAAAAAAACTTATTTTTTAATATTATGATATAAATACAATACGTATCAGTTCCATATGAACAATATATTATGTATATCATATAGGATAAAGGTTATTAGAGAAAACCACATACCCAGTTTTTAAAAGAATATTCTTATAAATAAAACTGCTGTTTGCTTAGATAATTTAGAAATTTATAGCTAATATTTTTTTATATAAAAGAATATCAAAGAAAGTTACACCGATTTCCCAAGTTTTCATGAAAATTCTTAGCCAACTCATTTGTGTCATGAGAAAACGCGAGCCAAAAGTCGTTGAAAGTACTTTGCTTTTTTCTTAAACTTATACGAGTATGAACCATATTTTAAAAACATCTGACGAGGGCAGAATAACAATGTATTTATTTCACAATAAAAAGTTGTTAATGTTTTCGCAGATTTCGTCTAAAATAACTACACTGAATCAAAATTAGGCATTTACTTTACTTATTTACAATAGTCCTGTTTGAAATTTTCATTACTCTATTAGCCACCTTTTAAAAAAAGTTTATTGAATACTCTTTAATTGCATCCGTGCAAATCGTATTCAACGTTCACCGAGAAATTTTACTTCTTCTTGCGGTGCATTGTCAGGCCCCCCCGACGTTGGCGATCATTACAGCGAAAGCATCTCGGTCCAGCGCCACTCTTGTATTCCGCAGCCAGGACAACTGCTTATTGGATGTACTCGCCATTGTGATTCCTGGGAAAAGATGAGTGCTTTTCCGTTGCCTCCTCTGGATTTCCGTGGATTTTTCTTTCGGGATTTCCTTCCCTTAGCTTGATAGTTCCGGTTTGGAGGTGCCAGAAACTCGCCTTTCATCCTCTCGTCATCTGCTGTGATCGCACCGTTATGAGTGTGGACGTATGATCGCGACGTGGACGCTAACGAGTAGGACTAGTCAGTAGTGTTGCAGGTGGAATGCAACTGGGCCCTCGCAGCATTTTATAGAATCACACCCTCCAGTAAGATGTGACTCACTGCGACCCTACTGGCATTCATTGTTGCTAATTTTTCTATTTTAAAAAAATGTATTTCAGCTTATGCAACAGTGTCCTTATTTTTCCCTCCACAGATTAAAATTTCTGAAAATACTTATTCGCTTCACACCCTCCATTAACGGTAATTAAACATAGCACATAAGACTTCCGATCCTGTAGAAAACAACGTGTAATTGTTATTGTGATCTTTTCTATTTATTTTCGAATATTTCGTTTTGATAATAAGTCTTATGTCTCAAAAGTATCGTAATAACACACGCTGGACCAGTCTTCCACTCAGCTAGTTCAAACGCAATAGTTTTTTTTTCGTTTTCAAGACATATCAACCCACAAAATGTGTCCTATTTTCATACTACTGAAATTGTATACCTATTTTATTTTTTAGTCGACAAGGAAAATATTTTTTTATATTTATTTTTATTAATATTGTTAAACATAATATAATACCTTACAGCCGCTGGGACACAAAACCGAAGCCCTTTGTTCCGCTTACACCACTCGCGCTGTCTGAGAATGGAGTTTTTAAAGCTCAGACCCTCCTCTTTGGTTGGATATGCTCGGTCTACTATTCCCAGTGTTTAAATTCCGACGAAAATATTCTTTTCACTATTCACTAAAATATTATTATTATATTGTAATAGTAGGTGTGCATCTGGCGAGGAGATCTCTTACCTTTTCTTGGCCCGTCTTGAGAAAATAAGTAGGTCCTAAAATTATTCAAATCGATTTGGAAAAATGAATAGGAATTTATCAAAGGACCGCCTTTGTCCGCCGAACCCTTTTATCGCGGTCGCTAAACTAAACAGCGCTAAATTAAATTAGAGTTTTTGCTTTTTTTATTACAACCAGCTAGACTCCGACAATAATGTCTATTTTGTCTTTCTTAGAATTTTTCATCAGTGAAAATACGGCTGATTTATGGTTATTTGACATCCGTAACAAAGCCTTTCGTGGTCCTTATTTTTTTGTCGTTTTATTAAGCTAAATGGAAATATAAATATGGTCGAATTTATTGTACCTAAAAAATGTAAAGCTTGTAACTTGTCTAGGTTTGGTCGGAAATAATGCAGTAAGAGAAAAAAACTCAAGAGGTTGTATTCATTATTGGTCGTAAAAACCGCTAAAAATGCGCTTCTTTAAAATGATGTTTTTGTCTGAGAATTCCCGTATAATTTCTAAAAAAAAACACCTTGAGAATTTCGCTACATAGAAGTCAACAGTCGTAAAAAAGTCAGCAATGTAAGCATAGCCAATACTTTTTTTACTATTTTAACATTTTAAAATATTCTAGAATTTGCGATACTTAGCGTTGTTCCTTCTAACCATCTGTTGTCCGATCCTTCGTGTTATGTAGGCCTTGAAGAAGGTACGGTCAAATTTGCCACCAAAATGGCGGTCTTGATTCTTGGAATTACAAATAATTAATTGGGCATCGCTGCGCAGGGGTAGGGCCTTGGGATCCGCTGCACGCCTTCTGCCTTTCTCGCTTTTGACAACTTACTAAGACACTGAGTCATTAAAAAAATCCAGCCTCATCCTATTTTCGTGTGACCTTTTACGTAAAATCAAACGATTTCGTTTTGTGTTATTTTGTTATAATTTTAAACTAACTTTGTATTAAACTTCCATATTTTAAACTAATATGAAATTGTACTAGTTTAATCTTAAATAAATTCAGCATCAATGTTATGAACCCGTATAAAATTGTCTTTTAATTTTCTTCATTCCGTTTTGGTTGGTTTTTAAAATAAACGATCCATTTTACGTCTTTGGAAATTATAAATAAAAGGAGAAAAAACTTAGTACAGGATTTTTATTATTAATATTTTAATTATATTATTTTCGGAGTTTGAAATTGATGAAGTTATCGTTTGCTCAGTTGCTCAGTTATAGTATAAATATTTTTGTTGTTGGAAGTTGAACAAATCCATACGCTTCATATTATTAATAATTTTGATAACCTTATCACAGACAGATAAGGGGAAAGTGCACTTCAGAAATTATCTTCATTAGCAAAAATAATCTAACTACCTACCTAGTACCTATCTTCCACATTATACATACATATTGTTCATCTTAGGGATTATGAGGAAGTTCGGTGGAAAAAAATATATTTTGAAAATTATGTGTATCGTATTATCAGAGCTAAGATTTTATAAAGTTTTGTATTTCTTAAATTACTTCGCGTGTGACGTTTTAAATTCTCTTCTCCTTCTGCTTATGTTTTGAGGTGTTCTGCTTATTAGTCAGTTGACTTACCGTAAACTGAAAATCTATCACAACTCTCGTACCGTTGGTTAATTCGGAAGAACTGGTGACGTCATTCAAAGTAGTTCGTTTTTATTTTAATCATTTTCATTAATTTTTTCATACATTTTTAAGAAACTACAATTTAATGCTTTAAGTTTTTCCGCGCGTAAGAATATATTGTTCATATATATTTTCCCGTTGGGCTGAACTTCCTCATCCTGATTAAAACATATAATTATATGTACTATTGTACATTTTTGTGAACCATAGAGAAATGTCGATTTTCTGTAAAAATATTTGCTCTAGTAACTACCACGTTCATAAGATATCTAAATTTGAGATATCTGGGCCGCGATTATGAACGGCTATCTTTATCGGTATATACTGAGACGGTATAAACTAATATCGATATTTATGTACGAAAGTTTTAATATTTATATATATATATAGTTGGATAATTTATATAGCGCCATTTTTGTGAATATCGCCTCAAGGGCGCTGTACAATTAATAAATATCCCAGTACGTCTTGCAGCTACAGAGCGCATGGACGGTTGGGATTATAGTTCCTCGTTTTCAATTAAGATCAATAAAAAAATATAACAGATAGGAGCTAGATTACAGGACGTCTTGCAGCTACAGAGCGCATAGACAGTTAGAAATTTAGCCCCCATTTACACATTTTAAAAATTGACAAATAAATTTGGTGTATTAAAAATTAATAATAATATGAATAATAAAAATGAGTAAAATTACAACACGTCTTGCAGCTACTAAGCGCATAGACGATTGGAATTCTAGACCACATTTACAAAATTTAGGTATTTTAAAGTTGATATATGAAAGCTAGATAACCAAATGAAAATTCAAAATATCTTCATCGGTAACCGGTAATTGAACATGTTTAGAAAAAAAAAATGTAAACATACTCTATTTTTCATACAGAAAACTCAATTTGACTGTGTAGATAAAATTGAAGATAAATTTTAACGTCCCATCAGAATACGTACCCTGGATTGGTTTGAATCTACAAAATGATATTGGTAATTGCCTCTGAAGTATGAGAAAATCTGGTTGTAAAAATGTTAAAGTGATCAAAACGAAAAACAGCGTTTTCTGTTCTTTTATATTACATATACATATTAATTATTATGATACTTATTTTGTACTGTCTAAAATTGATGATAACTCCTGTAACGTACGCGTTATGGCGTATTTTTGCTGGTTCGATATCGCTGTCCATTTCGCCAGAACACATAAAATATAAAAGACATTACAGAGGTCCCTCTTAGAACCACCACACTTTTATCAAGACTAATATAATAAAATAAGTGGAGAAATCCTTTTCCCCGGTATCGCTAAGGCTAGACCTGAAAGCAAGACCTCGTTCTTTATTGGCGGTCCGGCAGTGGGCTAACATACCAACTAGCACGCACGTCCGTAACAACTCCTTGAAGTTTACTATAGTTTTAAAATTTAATAATTTATAATATACTAGCGGACCCGACAGACGTTGTCCTGCCCGAACGTTGGCTTGCCTGCTATAAGCTTGGAAAAAGACTTTTCATTGATAAGTAGGTACCTAGGTACTTGTTTGTGATTAAATTCCAAAACTGAAAATTTTTCATATTCAAATATTGGATTTAAGTAGGTACCTAGGTACTTGTTTATGGTTGAATTCCAAAACATAAAATAAATATTTTTTCAAATATGGCATTCTTTTTGCAAACGTCAAACTCCGGTCTTATCACCAACAGAGGGGTGTAGGAAAACGATTTTTTTTAATGGATTGATTTTAATATTATTTTAGTATTACCTAAAATCCAATAAAAAGAAATAAATGGGTAGAAATTATAAGTAATTTAAGAAAAGGATCTGATTATCAATCCACAAAAAAACAAATGTTGTTTGTAAACATTCAAAAACAAAAATTTTTATACACAAAAAAACAAACTCTTTCCATTATTTTGTAAATGCATTCTCCTCGAATGCAACTCCTGGTAGATCGACGAATATAACATTTATTCTCCTTACTTCTTTTTAACATATTAGATTGAAGTTTTTTTTATCTACGAACACGCACAGCGCCAAGATCTATATTTCTCTGAAAACCGCACGTAAATCTGTTAAGCGTACAGAGGAATTATATATATAAAGATTATATTCAGCTGAGGCTTGACTATGATAGCAAATGGTATATTTTTATTTATCGAGTAGGTTATCCCCACGTGGCTATTCATTGTTCGTGTAGTCATTAATTATTGTTAAAGCTCTAGTAATAACGACACATAAAGGAAATGTAAACTTGCATCTACTACGGCACTAAAAGAACCTTGGTTTGAGACTGAAACAATGGAACAATTAAAAGCCAGTCTCATACCTCGTAATACGAGATTTACTCGGACTGATCATTATTGAACTTTAAATTTGTATTGTAATACGAAACACTTTGTTGTGGTAGCCATTTAGAATATTCAATGTAAATTCACATTTATGCAATTTTATTCAGTTGTTTTCTCGCCATTTATACACAATAACGGCTTGAGGGAGAAAACCACAGATATATTAAGTGTATTACAGTGGCGAAGGGTGATTTTATTTACAGGTAAGCTATAAAAAAATATATTTGTACCTACATAGGAGATACATAATATAATGTAAGTAATATATACTATAAATTGATATTTTTCTGTGGTTCTGTGTGATACAACAACCTTCATCCATGAAATCAACTCAAACGATGTAATTTCGTGATATATTATATTATATAGATATATTATCCATTACTTTAATATAAATATTTCATTAAAAAATAAATAAAAAATACCACTATGAATTCAGTCGATGTTAAGTATTTAATTGAAATGTCAACTGGCCGAATTGTTCTAGTAATTAATAGTGCTAAAAACGGACGCGTGGAGCGCTAATATGTCCAGCAATATGACGCATGAAAGTAATTCGGCGGCCTCCGTGGTGTAGTGGTCAAGACGCTTGACCCACGCACGGAAGGTTCCGGGTTCGATTCCCGGTGAGAACACAAAAATTAAAAATGTGATTTTTCTCAAGCCTGGGTGCTCTGTGATGTAATTCACCACTGTAATTAGGCCTCCTGGCCTGTTATGGTGCAAAAAAAAATGTAAATGTAAAATGTAAAAAATGTAAAAAAAAATTATGGTCTTATGTCAAAAGTACCATCTCAAAGAAAAATAGTCCTTAAGAAACAATGTTTGAAACACTGTTTTCCAAAACAAGAATCTTCAAATAATTTGTGTAATCTGCATGTTTAATCTAGGAGAAACAACCCGCACTGGGGTTAATACATTCAAAATATAGTATACTTATTTGTATGAAAAAATAAGCTGGAATAATCGGCTAGTTTCTTCGCTCACCGCAGGCGCTGGGCGCGCTTTATTAAAATTTATATTTATTTTAGGATAAAAATATAAATAGTGGAAATGATTTAAAATAAATGTTAATTATTTATTTGTTTTTCTGTAAATAAAGTTACAAAAAAACATTAATATAATTAGTCAAATATAATGGTAAGCTGCGCATAATCGCTTCTATACACGGTTCGCCCCTGGTGTATTATCTATTCAGTGGAGAAAACTTACGTCCGTGCTCAGCTATTACATGGTCCTGGAGAGCTATCCACGCTTTTGATAAAAATGACTTTACATTAATACAGTAATAAAAGTACAAAAACGAATAATGAATACATATATAATCTGATTATTTTATCAATATTGTGTTTATAACCCCTTAACAGTCTTTGGTAATACGATTTTACCACTTGCTAAAAAAAATCATCATAAACCATTGAATACAATAGTATATGAACGCATATACGATTAAAAATAATAGTTTCAAAGGTTAAAAATATATTTAAAAATAAATTGATTCTGTTCCTCCATTATTTTCATATAAACCTTTTATTTTCATGAATAAAACGGTTTTCGTATGCAGAAAGGAAGTGCCTTAGGCAATATATCCACCCTTATATGTATTTAAACTGTATTTTATGTACCTGTATAAAGTGTTTAAATAAATAAAAAATCTAAAAGTTGTAAATTAGATTCATGGTACTTCGGCTGTTTCTTTGTTTATATGAAATATTTGTAAAAACTAACAGTCTATAATGGTGAACGCTCCAGCAGCTTATTTATATCGCTAGTCCAAAGCAGCAGGGAGATAAACCCGAAATTTCCGATTTTGAGATACACATGCAGATATAATAATCCATACTAATATTATAAATGCGAAAGTGTGTTTGTTTTTTGTGTTTCCTTCACTTCTCAACGGAGCGACCGATTGGCATATTTTTTTGCATAGGGAATAGGGATACCCGGAAAGGTTAGAAGTAAAAAAGGAGACTTCCCGAATTTTAAAAAAGTGCAGTGAAAAAAATACATTATATATCAATGAGCAACATTATTTGAAATTAGTAGGCGGTAAGGCGGTATGTTAAAAATAATCTGTTTGAAATTAATTTTTAAAATTTCTATAATTGACTCGCTTCATCTATTGTGAGTTAGGTTTGATTTTCGTTTTGAGTCTGTAGTAGGAATCGGATTTGTGAACAGAATAACGATGCAACGTCGCCATAGACTAACGGATCGTTATATTTATTTATAGTGATATAGGACCGACAATCGATACAAGCTATTTTCTATCTCGAAAAAATGTATTGTTCCACCGGGAAAATTATTATTGATGAACGACAAAACTAATTAATTACCTAACTAATTTCTTCCTTATACCATGCGAGCGAAGCCGCGTGTAAAAGCTAATAAATTATTTTTTCAAATAATAAAACGTTAAAGTAAGATAGTTAACCTCTATGAAAATAAAGTATTCGTATGTAATCTAATTCATATAATATAATTCAGTCAGACCCTTTGCATCTCAAAGTCTATTGTCTTAGAAAACGTTCATCAGAGATATCTCACTGTTGCTTTGGACTAGGGATGTTTATAAGTTTTTTTTAAACATCGCTATACTTGTATTTGGTCTCACTAATATGCAGATGATACACAGATTTATTTTTATTGCAAACCAGGCAAGAGAAGTGTGCTTGTCAATTTAATTGATGGATGCATTGAGAAAATAGGAAACTGGATAGCTGAGAACAGACTTACATTAAATCCATCAAAAACGGAACAACTATGGGTGGCTTCAGCCAGACGACATAATTTGATCCAGGATACGGCCCTACACGATGTAGAGAGTACCGCTTTATCCACCGTTAAACTACTGGGAGTTTTACTTAATTTCTCTTTACGCTCAAATTAGTTGAACGATAAGTTCATGCTTCTACCAGCTAAGACAAATTAAATGCATGCGCAAAAATTTGCCGGTTGATGCCGCCCGTCAATTAATAAATGCGTTTGTAGTGTCTAGAGTCGATTATTGTAATGGTATCTATGCAGGTCTACCGATGAACAAAAAAACTCGCCTACAGTTTGCATCAAATGCTGCAGCGAGACTTATTTTCGGAATCTTAAGGTTCAGACATATCACTCCACTACTTATTAATTATACTGGCTACGTTTTCCACCGAGGGTGGAACACAAACTATGTTGGCTTGTGTATAAATCACTGCACAACTCTGCTCCGGAATATCTATAATATGCATTCCAGATGTACTAGCTGACAGGCGTCTCACGCTTAGATCAGCTACGTCTACGGCGAGAGGAAAAGTTATTTTATACCTCTATGCAAACAGCGCACTAAATTCAGTAAACGCGCATTTGCGGTCGCAGGCATGGGATGCTCTCCCAACAGAGGTGCGTGGCTCTGAAAGTGAAGTGATGTTTCGAAAAAAACTTAAAACGCACTTGTTCTTTAAATCATTTTAGTAAATCTGTAGTATGTGACAACAAAATAAATTGTTTTAATTAAATTACAAATTTATAAGCTTCAATTAAATTTATTTATCTAAAGAATCATATAAAGCGCCCTTGAGGTATTTTATTACGAAAATGGCGCTGTATAAAATATCCATAATAATAATAATGATTTACAGGTTCTTATAATGCATCTGCACGCGGGCGGTTAACAATTCTTAATTTGATTATTTTTATTTTATTTGTGTTTCTTCTGAATAATTTACTAAGAATAAATCAACTGAATTAATAATAAATTATTTGATCAAAAAACTAATACGAATCTTGTTTTTCTCTGTGAAATACTCCACACAGACTGCTTTTATCTCTAGAAATAGAACAAGCCATTTTTTGCGTAAGAAAAAACTTAGGTATCTGCTAACATTCCCAAAGACACGAAATATTTTATAGAACATTTTGTGCGAAATTAATCTTATAATTTAACCTTTTCAGTGCCAGCCGTATTTTCTTTAAGGGAACACCTGTAGGCCAGCCATTTATATATATTTTTAACTTTTACATTATTTACATAATATAAACTTTACAAAATAAGTTATTTTGAATTTTACACTAAAGTTTCCCTCACTTTTTTTAAATTTTCAAATTTCGAGTTTTTTTTATGGAAAAAAAAAACAGTTTTAATTTTTATTTTGAATTTTTAAATTACAGTTTGTCTAATATATCTATAAAAATCATAAAAATGATCTAAAATATTCAAAACGAAACCCTTGAACTCTACAACTTGAAATAATCACGCAAGGATTCTCTAATGCGCCACGATGTCCCTATAAAAATAAAACGACCTCCTAAGTGCTATCAATAATGTCGTCCGACGGCTGTCAAAATAATCATTTTACGATATTACAGATCTCGGAAGCATTTTCAAAAGATATCGCTGGAATTTAAAACGGTCCTTAAGTCGGTAACCGTTTTTTTACGCCACAAAGTACGCGCGAGTTAACTCGCGCAACGCTTTCGCGAGAAGTTTCGCTCGTGGCCCAGAAGGGGTTAAGTAGCTAATTTATTTTGCCATCCAAAGATCACTTACCATAAATACTAAGATAAATTAAAGATCAAAGCACAATTTATATAGCTTTGCTTTCCTTTTTTTTTAAAATTTTAATTTATCAAAATGAATATTTTAATTAATGGTTTACTCCAAATAAAACAACATTTTTATGCGATGATTATTTTTAACTAAAAATCACAAATAATAATCTGTATCTGTTAAAAAAGTAATATGAATGGTTTTGCAAATATATATTTTTTTGTATTTTAATGAAATACATCAAATGAATTTCAATTATACTTAAATATTAATCTTAAACTCAAATATTAATAACACTTTTACCACTAGGGTAGTGCCATTTGCTTAATTTATTGTACAGGCCAACAGGGCCTATAGGATTATTATAGCTCACGGCGGCCATATTTTATTTAAATTTCAACATTTGATATCTTCAGTTGTCATCAGAAAGGTTTGCCATTTCTTCAGGAATCGTTTCACGTTGCCCATAGTGTTTGGAAATTGTTCAAATATTCTATAAATATTCAAAAAGGTTCGTCGCTACTCAAAGAGCATTTCGGAAAAAATATGGTCGACATTCTGCTCCATCTGGGCTCGCTATTCGTCGCATAATTCAAAAGTTGGAGACTGCATTCGCTCTACACGATAGTAATCCTTTGACACGACGTTTTACTAAGGGGCCATGTTAAATCACATGTTTACACTGACCAGCGTTACCAATCTCCATCATGCGAAAATCGGTAGATACAGAAAAATAAATCTGCAGATTTCGGTAGATTCGTTGTCTTTTTGGCGGAGGAATGGTGGGGAGAAGGGAAAGGGGTGTATTAAAATTCCTTACTTTTTTTTATTACAAAATTTCGCCAAACATGCGAGTGGATTTTTTTTTAAATCAAATCAAATGGCGCCCATCTTGGGCTAACGACTGACGCTTGCCTGACACGTGTAGACTTCCGGATTCGATTTCCAGTGAGATCACAATAATTTACGCAAATTTTTACATTTATCGTAATTTCAAACTAAATGATAAAATAATGACTACTAATCGCTGAAATAGGTTACTAAATTTAAGTAGAAAATATTTACAGGTGGCAAAAACGTTTCATTAATATTAAGTGATCTGCTGACGTTCAATTAAAAACTTACATTGAAAAAACCGGGAATCACTATTTACCAATACTAATCAATAAACGTATTTATTATGTACGACCGAAGGATAAGTTGTATTCATAATAATAAACAGATGGCAGAAAAAGAAGCTTTCTGAGCAAACAGAAAAAAGTAAGCGTTTGTTTAATTAATTTTAAAGTGGATTATATTGGGGACGAATAAATAGTAAAAATAAGTCGATGGAAAAAATTAAATGTTTATAAATCGGAAGATTTAATCTAAAATCGGTAGATCTACCTAAAAATCGGTAGGGTTAGCAACGCTGACACCGACAAACCCAGGACTCTTGATGATTTGAAGCCAACATTCCCCGCATCATAGTCACTATTCCACCCGAAATGCCGAACTAAGTCATCGAAAATTTTATACAATATGTACATAATAGATAAAAACACTTTTACGTTTTTTATTTATTTAAAACAATATAAGAAATATAGCGTAGGTAATTTATTATTATTATTATTAAATTGGTTTGACATTGTGCGGAATGAAGTAATAAGAGAACGGACGCAGCAAACTCCGGTGATAACTGTCATCAAGCGGAGGCGATACGGTTGGCTTGGCCATGAACTACGGCTGGCTCCTACGAGCCTTAACCACGCTTCCCTCATTTTCGAGGCATTCGGTTCTCGACGTCCTGGTCGTCCACTGCCGACTGTTCGTCGGCAGTTTATGTCAGAACTACGGGACGCGAACCTGACACATAGGAGCTGGCAGCCGACAAAAAAGCCTGGAGGATCTTCGTGGACACCATATGCTCCAACTAGGGAGCGGACATGGAATGACGATAAATTTATTATAAATGTTAAATTAATATTATTGTGCATATAATACGCATACAATCCGAATGAAAGTAAAATCAAAGGTATCAATAAAATGACATTTTGTGAATTTCAAGGTCTCTATTTGCATTTAATAAAAGTTTAAAACTAAAACATATTAATGTAATTCCATAAAACGAGGTTACTATAAATATATCGGCCACGTGGTGTAATGGTCAGCGCGTTTGCCTACTATGCAAGAGGTCTCGGGTTCGATTCCCGACATGGTTGATGTGAAATATTTGTTTAGAAGGGTGTTTTTACATTAGAATGTTTCATGGTACCTGAAGCGTAAGACTGATTATATTACCTTCACGTAACAAAATGATCAAGATACGCTGCGATTGGTGTACCAATGCAGTGCCCTTTGCACCATTAGGTGTGAAAAGGGAGATGATGATGATGATAAAGTACATTAAATAATAATTAAACAATAAAAAAAACGTTTCAGAAAATAAGTAATTTTGTGTTTCTTATCTAACAAAAATTTGAGCAAGGAAAAAAACTATCGTTAAATTTTTTATGTTTTAAAAATATTTCTTTAATTTAAACCATGATATTTAAAGCAGGCCTCACACACTGCCTGCACTAAACTGTTATTTTTTAAACGTCTTCACGAAACCGTTCATTTGTGAAACGGTAACTGTTACTGCTACTCTTGTAAATAAACCGAAATGCTCATCTCTTCTAAGATAATAATTTAATGCTACCTTCAATAATCGATGTTTATTTTTCATTCAGTTAATTTTTTTTTTTTCTTTATGTTTTTGTAATCTGTAATTTTCTTTACTTTTGGAATTTAGACTTTAAGTTACCAATTTTTAAAATCATTTATAAATTTCGATTTAATTTAATTTAATTAGTTTGTTATTTTTTTTTTATTTATTTAAAAATTATATATATATATATGTTATTAAACTTTTTCATAAACGTTTTAAGTATTTAATTTTTGTAATTTCTTCATTTTTATCACAATATAGTATTATGTTAAAAAAAAATTATACCTATAGTATAGTATTATGTTAAATAAATTTATACTATAGAAAGGGTCTCTGAGATGGTTTGGTCACGTAGAACGAATGGACGACGAAAGAATGGTAAAACAAGTATATATGGCGAAAATGAACGGCCACGTGAGACGAGGACGACCAAGGAAGACGTGGCATGATCAGATAAACCAAAATCTTAAGTCTGGTCATGTCAAAAGCAGACAGAACCGAAAGGCATGTATGACAAGATGTATGAATTTGGAAGAAGCTAGGATTGTATGCCAGGATAGACGTTTGTGGCGGTCCATTCTCTCTGCCTACCCCTACGGAGAAATGGCGTGATGGTAGTAGTAGTAGTAGTAGTAGTAGTAGTAGTAGTAGTAATTTATACCTTATTATACCTCTATTATTATTATAATTCTTTATTTTTTAACGGAATTAGTCCTTATATTGTATAATACGTGTAGCTTTAAAACATATATTTTTATATCTAGTGAATTTCTTGCAATTTTTACATTTATTTATTTATTATATATACGGCCTAAGCCAATTACAACAGTTACATGAAGAAACATAAATGCAAGAATCTGAACAAAAAGAACATAAAACTATTAAGCAAAGACCACCAAGGGCAAAGACAAATATATAAGACTTCGAGCTAAACCATGCCAATCCATCTTCATCCCACACTGTTTACGTGGCGAAAAGATCTACGAAAAGCCGGAAGATCTATCCCAAAGAATTCCAAGTCGTGTGATGAATTGACTAATCTACACATTCTGGACATTGGGGCATAAAAACCAAAGTTGCTCTTAGAAGATTTTATAAATAGCAGATTTTGACTTCTGGTGACACGGTTGGGAACATGAAAAGAAATTGATTGCAACAGAGATGGGACATCTTTTAAAGCATTAAGTATTTTGAAAATGCATATAAGGTCCATCATAGTTCTACGTCTCTCCAATGAAGACATGTCAAACACTTATTGTGTTTCATTTTGTATCTTAAGTATGTATTATTTTTTTGTCATTAAAGGCCGTATTTCGGGACTCGACTGAACTGAATGTTACACAGTGTGTTAAGTGGCTACTTATACCAGGCAATGACAGGTCATAAGCCCTGTGAATGCCTTAACTTCCATATTCCCTTCTCAAAAATGTTTTCTCTCCCTGTTGCAACTACTATGCAAACTCTCTATTAATGTTCCTTCCAAAGTGTTAAGGAATAACCTTTTTCTTCATATACTTCTTGTTTCATCTAATTATAGGCAAAATTCATATTTACGGCGATATTTTAATAATTTTAAGGTTATAAAAATCATTAAACATAGATTTATTTGCAAATAATCGTAATGCCGTGCGGCGTTTGCTTTCGAAATAATTCGTAGTATCTTTTCTGTTCTTTTGTATTTACATTAGATTACTGTTCACTTTATGTTCGAGAATCTTTTTTTTTTTTTTTTTTCCAGTAAAATGGCTATAAAGTGCAGAGCCAATTCTACCATATAAACATATAAACATGAACATAAATATAAATATAAACAAAAATATAACAATAAACATGAATATAACAATAAACATAAATATAAAATAAAATTTTATATTGCAGCACTTATGGTGGTCTTAACATATCGCGCCATCGCTTGAACAACGGTGATTGGATCCACTCTGCAGTGGCTTGGAGAATTTCGTTATTAGACTTTTTAACTTACTGTGATGCTACTTGTGAAAACCTGTAATTGGCTTAGTTGTAATTTGTTTTGTTTTATATTTAAGATAAATATAGCTGTTGGTTATCCAAATAAAGAGTTTAAAAAAATAAAAAAATATTTAGATCGAATTTTGATTCCCAATTTTTTTTATTTTTTTTAATATATTTTTTTTATTATTAATAAAACATATCATACAAAAATTACATATTATACTCCCAGGAGTTATTAGAAACTCATTTGGGACCGTAAATAAGAAAATACATTTTTTTGACAATACATAACATCATACAAATTAATACATCCGAAATAAAAAGAAAACATTATTGGATAAGAAACATAAAACACCATATTATATAAACTACATTAATAATTATCAATATCAAAAAGATTTAAGAAATATTTTTTAATGGCAACACTTCTGGATTTTTTTATTTTTTTTAAATTCTCTTCTTAAGTTGATTCCTGACGTCTAGCACAGTTATGTATGACTGAAAATGGCCTTAGAATTATTAAATTTGTCCTTTTTACTATATGGTACGTTCTAAACAATATCTCATTTTTACAAGATTTTTAATCGAAATTAATGCATTTTTGCGGTCTCAGAAAAAAACAACTTATCAAGTATCAAACTTCATTAAATCATTTATAAATGTCATTTTTATGGCGAATAGTTCATTTAAATGAAATAATATTTATTAATCGACAAAATAAATGATTTTTATTCTTGTGACTCGAGGAAACTCGATCGCTGTGATCTTGAAGTAAGGTTGTGATTTTTTTAAACAGAGCAATACAATTAATGGCATTTTGTTCACAAAAAATTCTCGATTCAAGTTTCTTATTATAAAATGGAAGTCTACGTAGTTTTCATTATTATAAAATAAAATGTAGTCAATGCTCAGAGCTTTTCTTCTCTAGTTTCATTCAATAATTATAAGGGTATTTGGTTCCTAAAAGCCTTTAAAAGACCTTAAAACGTGAATTGCTCGAATTGAAATACCTACAGACGGAGTTTTGTGTGCGGATTTCCATTCCAGCGCGCTCAGATCAAAGTATCCAAAACTAAAACAAGACTAAAGGATCTTCGCTTCGTGGTACAGAAATACAAAATACCCACACAAATTCGAGGGTACTCGTAATGCGTCACACAGAAAATACACTACAAGCTAAAAGCTATCTTATACGGATCAGAAAATTCATATTGTATCGTAATACACAAATTGGTTGGAATATCGCATGCAAATATTGTAAATACTAAATTTTAGAACGCGTTCGAATCAAATCCAATTTTCATTTTCCGCGCGCATGCAAGTACTATGTGAAAGCAGAAAAAAGGCCGCCACGATACTTTTTTTCTTAGACACAACACGACAGATCGAACAAGAACCCATAAAATTTCTGGCTCAATTAGTATTTTAATTCATATTCTGCGCGTATGGTTAATCAAAATTGAAGTTTACACATTGTCACAAACTAATAGTTTTGCTATTAAGTGCACTTTTGATTTTAAGTTTTTTTTTTGCTTTACATAGACAAAGGATTAGCAATGTATTGCACTTGTACAGAAGTGTTTTGATTTTGTCAATACTTCCTGTAACAGATGTTCATAGACTAATTTGATTAATATACGACGATCAATTTTGTAAAAAAACTTAGAGATATAAGTGGACTTGGGTTTTTTCAGTAAAAGATAACATACAGTACTAAATTTAGTAAAAAAATATCAAAATTACAAAAAATTGACTTGCCAGTTTTCCATCTATGCTCACGATATTTTATTTGGCGGGCTTATTGCTTAAATCAATATCTTCCAGCCAATCAAAAAACAGCCAAAAAAATTGATCAACTTAATTAAAAAAAAACATAAATAATAGGTACCCATGTTTATTTTCAAATTTCAGCAGTTAGTTGGTAGATAAGATAAGAATACGTAGTTGTACACGTCATATAATGAGGAATGTGGGATCGGGTAATGAGTTTGGAAGGAGGCAGGAAGAGGACCCAGGAAAGAAAAGGAATAAATATTAAAAGAATAGAAGTTGGGGGTTCTAAAGATATATAATGATTTTTCAGGTGTTTCTTGAAAGTGGCCAAAGTTGGTGCATTTTTTATAAGAAGAGATGGCTCATTCCAAATATTACGCATGCCCACATAGTAATTTGGATTCAGAAAATGAACTGTGTAATGCATGAAGCTAAAAATGGCAAAATTAGAGTTAAATTTCCTTCTCAGATTTGTGTTCAGGTTTCTGATCCGTGTATTACGGCCTTAAAGCACCAAACGGCTCACCAGTATTGACAAAGAATAACTAACTGTTGCTGTAATAATGTACAGAGCATTTGGTTTACACATGCAAGGCTGTTTTAATACAAACAGAAGGTTAAAAATATTATTTAAATCCAGAAGAGTGCACTAAGTAAATAAAGAGCATAATATTTGGATAAAGCGAGGTTGTAATAACTTCTTTATGACGAAATTAAAAACACTATGTTCTCAATATCACTTAAATAATATCTTCAGATCATTCCTCCATCCTCGCCCGCCCCGCCCCGCCCCGCCGCGCCGCGCCGCGCCGTTCGCCGACGAAATTATGACGAATACAGAATTATCTCAACAGGATGCAAAATGCACTGGTAAATGTATGATTTTTCTAGAATATGCTACGCGCATAAACAAGATTAATTTTTGGTGCATTTCAACAACTTTGTTACTAACCTCATTAACGATGATAAATAGACACGTTATTTCTATACCAGGGCCGCGATTATGAACGGCTATCTTCATCGGTATAAACTTAGACGGTATAAACTAATATCGATATTTATGTACAAAAGTATGTATATTTGTATGATAATTCAAAGTATCTTCGTCGGAAACCGGTAATTGAAGATATTTAGAAAAAAAATGTAATTATATTATATTTTTCATGCACAAAATTTAATTTTACTTTGTAGGTAAAATTGAAGATGAATTTTAACTTCCCAGTATAATCGAGGCCCAGCTACATATAAAATATACAGTGGCCAGAGAAGTGACGTCCAAAGGTAAAATGTAGGTGCCTCACATTAAGGGGTATCCGAATCACCCCCATGAATGTTCCGCGATTTTGCGTAGTTTTCGAGCTATGGTTTTTTTAATGAGTTTTTGAAAATTTTCGACCGGGTCCGTTTTTATTATTCTTTTTTATTTCTGAAAGGTTTTTTTGGGATTATTTTTTGTAAAAAATTAAAAACCGATCCGGTCGAAAATTTTAAAAAACCTATAAAAAAAAACATAACTCGAAAACTACCCAAAATGGCGTATCATACATGGGGTGATTCGGATACCCCTCAACACGGCGCCTACATTTTACCTTTGGACGTCACTTCTCCGGCCTCCAGCAAATATTTCGTTGCCCTTAATTTTTTTTATTTTTTTTTATTATACAATTTTTGTATTTGTTTTTTTACATTTATTATAATGGGTGGGTGTCCCGTGCCGAGAGAGACATTTGAAATAATTTTGAAACATGCCTTATTAAATATAATTAAATCATAATATCAAGCACATGCTAAACATAATAAAAACACATAAAACTCACAAAAACACTAAAACAACACATAAACACACCTTTCTACCTATTTGGCCTGATCCACCCATCAATCCGTGCGCATCCCACCTCCTTTGTCCATTTTCTTAATGGCAATTTTAAACAGTATTTACTAATTGTTCTTATGGACAATGGGAGTAGGTTGTACACTTTAATGGAGAAGTAAACCAATCCTCTTTGACCGAAAGTTGTTTTGATTTTCGATTGCTTTTGTAGCATCAGGGTGGAATTTTTGGTGTCATGGGAGGTATTGAATAATTTTTGTACGCAAACTTTAGTAAAACTTTTGCATAAATTTGTTTTATAGTCATAACATTTAGTTTTTCGCATATGTCGAGGGAGATCGTACTGACAGGGACATTCAGGATAATTTTTATTACAGCCTTTTGTGCAATGATTAATTGTGACAACATTGAAACAATGATTGATACAAATACAATAAATCATGTAACAAAACATGGATATGCATACTTCCTTCATTTTTTTCATTCATTATTCCCTTTCCGCACCCAATGGTGCATATGGCACTGGATTGATACACCAATCTCAGCGTATCTTGATCATTTTTTTGTTATATGAAGGTAAGATGATTAGTCTTACGCTTCAGGTACCAGTCCAGGAATTATTAAATATTCTAGTGTGGAAAAACCCTTAATAAATATTTCATACCAACCATGTTGGGAATCGAATCCGAGACCTCTTGAATGGTAGGCAAACGCGCTGACCATTACACCACGAGGTCGACAAAATATTTCAAGCATACTTCATTAGTTCATATTTATTTATGTGTAACTCGTAACCATAAAAACGACACTGGCTGGCACGTGTCAAATTTTAGAAAAATGCACTTCAAACACTGAAACACTAACTAGAAATGTTGCTTCATAGAACGGTAGTTTGAAATTATCTTCTGAAAATGACCGTTGTCGCGTCAACATTGCCGTCCGAAACGTGTAGTGGCGTAAAAAAGACTAACTGTCTATGCAAGGTTACTGTGAATTCAAAGCGCATGTCGCGCCTTTTTACTCTGGTTCAGATTTACTGACTACAAGTTTATTTCCTTAATTAAGTAGGATGGAACACAAGACAAGTGGTTAGTGCTGAATCTAGTGTCCACATATATTTATATCATGGACATAAATCGATTGTATTAACGAATAAAGCTATATATCTGTTTTGTTTTTCTTAGTTGCTGCGCAATCGAAGTGTTTTTTATCACACACGACGACATATTTCTGCGTAGCATCACGTCTGATCACGATCAAAGTTTGTAAGAGAATGAAAGCACGGAAGGTTATTCATTACACACGAATTGAAATGCCATTTGCTTCAGCAACGTGTCTATTTAATTATAGGCTCATCACTGACTAATGCACTAATTATTTACGGCGCGCTCTTTTTTTTACTCCAATTTTTTTGTTTGTTGATAAAATGAACGTTCTGTATGGGTCATCAGAATTATTTTTTTAATCAACTGTAAGTATATATAGTTGGATAATTTGTATAGTGCCATTTTTGTGAAAATCACCTCAAGGGCGCTGTACAATTAATAAATATCCCAGTACGTCTTGCAGCTACAGAGCGCATGGACGGTTGGGATTCTAGTTCCTCGTTTTCAATTAAGATCAATAAAAAAATATAACAGATAGGAGCTAGATTACAGGACGTCTTGCAGCTACAGAGCGCATAGACAGTTAGAAATTTAGCCCCCATTTACACATTTTAAAAATTGACAAATAAATTTAGTGTATTAATGATACTAAAAAAAAATAAAAATAATATGAATAATAAAAAGGAGTAAGATTACAACACGTCTTGCAGCTACTAAGCGCATAGACGATTGGAATTCTAGACCCCATTTATAAAATTTAGGTATTTTTAAGTTGGTATATGAAAGCTAGATAACCAATCATCGTGCAGCTACAAAGCGCATGGACGAGTGGAATTCCAGCAAAGTTAGAATGATATCAATAAATTTGTAAAAAATAGAGCATAGTAGTAAGTTTGTCAAGTGTTCATGCCAAGAGCTAAGCAATAAAAAACTAAATAAATAAAGCACTGTATCAACTCCATGGTTAACAAAGGGAGATAGATGTCCGAAGAGAATCTTTTGTAGACAGTAGGTAGATATCGTCACCATGTGGTCCACTAGGCTGCTGGAGAATTTCTGGAAACGCACGTGTGTAGACTGGGGGATTATGGGATTATATATATTGACATACCGTATTTTTCGGACCATAAGATGCACATTTTTACTCTGAAAATGCAACCAAAAATTGGGGTGCGTCTTGATACGTCCGATGCGTCTTATCGTCCGGAATACGGTACATATTTTGTGATAGTGAAAATTAAACTTATTTACATACATATAAACATCTGTTCAGCTCTTAATTGTACATTCTAAATTCGGACTTTAATGCTGACAGCCCCTTTTGACATTTGAGATAACCTGGGCACTAACGACTTACAGCTTTGAGTCCAATATCTGCTTTACGCACAGAGTTAATATTAGTATTATTATAGTTTATGGCGTAATAATATTATTATCACTAAGAAAATCGCATGTGGTCTAACAGATTTGCTTACCAGACTGAAAGGATTAGAGACTGTTGACCGTTTGTTGCCAGCAGTCGCTTCACTTATAGTGGATTATCCATTTTACTAAGGCGTAGAATACAAATTTGTATTTTATTTATTTTAAAATATCACAGTTCAATTTACACTCGTAATTATAAAATCCTCAAGTATTTGTATTTGTTTTTATAGCACCGGTACTTGGATATAATAAATGTTTTCTTGCGCGCGGCAAAAATTAGAGCATTCAATTGAACGTAGTTATGCAGAAAGTATCCAGTCCACAATTTTGAAAAAAATAGATATTGGTGATTTCGG
Source organism: Micrasema longulum (assembly GCF_059751315.1). Taxonomy (NCBI): domain Eukaryota; kingdom Metazoa; phylum Arthropoda; class Insecta; order Trichoptera; family Brachycentridae; genus Micrasema; species Micrasema longulum. Next base: position 50,341 of record NW_028277754.1, read on the forward strand.
GTGCAGTAATGTCAATTCTATGTTCTGCTAAAAACAGCCAGACCCTTTTTATATAAAAAAAACTGTAATAATCACCTTTTGAAAATATTGTCGATCACAAAAACGGCATTTCTCAATTGCAAATTCTAAAAACACCCACAGCACTAGCAAAATCTGACGGTACTCTAAAAATCATTAAAACTGGTCAAAAACATAATTACATTCTTGTTTATAATATTTAAAAAACTAATGTATTCATTGTTTATCATTTGTCAAAAGTCAAAAACATTCCAACTGTTTCATAGAGGTGCTATTATCTGTTTCACTTTTCTATGGCTGGCTGCTTTCTGCATAATTACGTTCAATTATACGGCTAAGTTTCAACGGGGAAACTCTTCGTTAACAATTAAAAATTGTATCTATTTATTTATTTAAATCTTTAAACACAAATAATATGTACTTTGGCTGGCTTATTGCTAAAAGCAATATCTACCAGCCAACCAAATAACTGGCCGGTCAAAAGAATAGTTGATCAAAAATTTGCACTGAAAAACATAATATATTATTTATATCAAAGATACAAATATGAATAAACCTAGAATTAAAAATAATAGATGTTTTTTTTTAAATGGGACGAGGAGTTGAAGCTTGCACGTATAAACTTAATAAAAGTATATTATTAACGGTTGTAAAAATAATTGATCGTGAATTGAAAGTTAATAATTATTTTTATTTCTGTTTAAAATGAACTGCTGAAGCCTCTACGTTGTTGAAAAGCACAAAAAACAAATATCCATATAGGTAAATACGTAGTACCTAGATATGAAAGATTTTAGAGAATTAAAATAAAATCGGTTTGTTTTTAAAACGCTTATTATTTATTTTATTATCGATCGTTTCTGAGCTACTACGCGCTCCTTCGATAAAGGTATGTTCAATACTTTTTAATAATATTAACAGTATCCGCAAAAAGGTAATGTTGTCAATGTTATATTCATTTGTAAATTATACTTTGATAAAGAGCGCGTAATATCTCAGAAACCGGACGGTAGGAAAAATAAAAAATAAGTGGTTAAAAACAAGGTTGTTTTATATTTATTATATCATAATGAATCATCACAAATTTAGTGCTTAAAATATAATTTTTAAACTATTTTTATTTTAATTGTATAATGAAAAAAAAAACAAATAGTACGTATTAAGCTCTTAAGGACGAAACCTACTTAGAAGTAGGTGATTGTCCGATTTTATTGCTTTTGGAATAATAAAGCGTATTGGAATCATATCAAAAACTTACTAAAACATGTCCAGCAAAGTTAATTGCACAATTAAATTAAAATGGATAAGTTCTAGTTTTTTAAAAAAAACTTTTTAATGTAATATATCAAATCTTTGTCATTGCTTTTTTCATATGTGATATGTGTTATTTTTTTATTATGTTTCTTATTTTATTTATTTATTTATTGTATTCGCCCACAGGGCTTTCACATGGCAGGTACAAAATTACAATTTAAACGTTTCTTTACAAAACTTAGTTAGTTTGCAAAAGGTCTAGCAAATATGTACCCAATAAAAAAAAATATTTCTAAGTATCTTAATACATTATGCTTAATAAGTATACATAAATATTACATAAATGTAGGTAGGTACATAATAAAACATTTAATAAAAATTATTGTTATAAAAAAATAAAAACAGTTTTCTATTTTAATTAGTATTAATGTATTATTATTTTCTGTTCTTCTTTTTATTTCTCTTGTGTATTCAAATTTATGGAATTTAAAATTACTAAATAAATATAAAAGTGAAGGTCACTCTCCAAACACAAGAGCTAAAATAGTATATTTTTTGGGAAGTAACAGCTATAACATTTTTAAAAAATATATAAAAGTAGATTGTACAGAAAAAAAAACATGTAAGTATCAATTATGTAATTATACATATTAATCAATACATTAAAAGAACCGTTTTTTTAGGCAAAAAGTTAACAATAGGTATTATTTAAGTGTAGGTAAATAAAATACAAAAAGCCAGTGATTTTTACAGCATTCGAATAATGTAAGGTAGATACCTATTTTGATTTCGTCGCCGTAAGAATTTTTAGTCTAAAAACCGGCAATGGAAATCGAAACGTGTACATTTCTTCATACTCGTTTCCGAGCCGGTGAAGTCTGACGATTGGAGAATTTATCTAAAAACCGGCAATGGAAAACGAAACATGTAAATTTCTCCCTACTCTTTTCTGAGCTGGTGTGGTCTGACGATTGGAGAATTTACTAAATAATTATGTCTACCAGACGCCACAACAAAGGTAGACTGCAATCTTACATATGTGGTACTTTGATACTTCCAGTGTGCCATTCGCCATTTTATAAAACATGATTGGATCGTTAAGAATTCTTCGTATAATATTTGTTGTCATAATGTTGTTTTAGTTGATTATTCGTCCCAACTCAACACAGGACTTTGGTCCCACGGAGTTGGGACTTATGTCTCGAAATGTATAATAAAGCTCTGTTAATAAATACAATAAAAAAACAAATAAAATATAAAAGTTAAATTTTAGAAAAGTTTACATTCATTTATAAAGGAAAATGATGGTGATGATGATGATTATATAAAACATTTTCTGTGAAATATTTTCTCACACAAATATTTCTTCTACTTTCTTTCTACTTTTTTTAACTACTCGGGATTCTATATTTTCGCTATTGTTTCTTCATTCTCGTCTCTTTCCTTAAACATAATATTATTTTATCAAACGGGTATTTCACTTTTGTTTTTGTTTGCACGAAATATTAAATGTTAACGTACCTTCAAATGTTAAACAAACATTTAATTCTGATCATTGATCTGTGACCTATCCTCGCTTATATTAAAGTTTTCATTAAATTATTTATAATTCCCTTTGTCCCGTCGCACTAGCGAGTATTTAGATGAGAAAACCGGTCACAGCAGATATTAAGAAAGTTCGTCAAAAACCTCGTTAAACCTATTATTCTTCAAGCTAAGTAGCCGGTCCATCTAACGGCATTCATCGGAATTCCCCTACTCTTGTCGCTTGTCCAGGAGCCAATGGAAATTTATGCGTTTTCAGGGGTACATGTTTTAATTCTAGACGCTTTCATTTTACAGACAAGTTTCTCTTGGAAAAAAAACAGACAGCCTATAGCTTCAAAGGGAATTGTTTTTTGCATATATTGAACGATGGTTGACGTCTTTTATTGAACTGTATTATAAAATTGTACACACATTTGTATGGTTTGCATCCCATGTCACCAACTATAAACAAAAATTTAATGCATGGTACCAAATTCATATTGTGTGCAATCTTATCGATTGGCCAGTTATCGGGCCCGCAATAAGCATTTCCAACAATACAGATTCAGGAAGAGGAAAACTTGTTGAAATTCGGCGCTCCCCAAACACTAGATTTGGAGATCGTGCTTTTGCCGCCGCCGGCCCCTCTGCCTGGAACCCATTGCCTTCAAACTTACGAATCATCGACAGTCCCAGTCAGTTCAGATCCCAACTAAAATCCCACTTCTTTAAACTATCATACCCTCAATTTTAAATCTGGAAATATAATGTATCACTTAAGTTTAGTTAGAATGTAAGTTTAGATATGCAATTGTAAAGCGCCCTTGAGGTGATTTTTTACAAAAATAGCGCTATATAAATCAGCCAAATATTATTATTATATTAAAATTTGCATGAAAGTTTTCGCAAGTCGATTGTAAGGGATTTGTATTAAATATACAGCTTTTAAGTTCAGACCCATATTTTTATCAAGCTGAAACCACGGCGGCAGAAAAAACTAAGCCATTTTCGTAAGAGGTAGTAAATTTGATGAATTCAAGTACACCCCCCTTACCTCCGAATGCAGAAGATTTTGAAAATTAAGAAGAAGTCGTAGAAGAAGATGACAACGAACAGTTTGAGTCTGATTGAAGGTAATTTTTAATATCATTTTACACTGATTTCCCAATTCTACTTGAAATATCTTTAAAATGAAGAAAAAGAAGAAGTTTACTTTCGAAATTCATACTTTTTTTAACGAACATCGAATTATGATCAACTATTGTATTCCATATGGTTTAATTTCCAAAAAACGCATTAAATAATTATGACCGGTTTTTCTGTACAAATACTCGCATGTGCGTCGCTCGTCGTAGTTCTAAGTAAACTCACCTGAACTTCCGGGTTTTCCTGGTTATTTGATTAAATTACAAGTTTTTAATTACTCGCTGGTTGATAGAAGTTTGGTTCCATTACCCTTCGCCATACTGACTTAGGAAAATACATTATAATAAATGAGTAGGGTAGAATCAAAACTGAAAATATGCATAAATTGATAAAAATGTGCCAAGTTTTCCTTATTAGCGCGCTATCTATCCATAAAAACCATCAAAACTCTTTATTGCTCACTAGTTCGACCCCATCTAGAATACGCTTCTCCTATTTGGTCGCCATTCTACAGGACTCATATTGACCATATCGAGTCTGTCCAACACCGTTTTATAAGAAAAGTGGCTTGGTTGCTCGGATTACAAAGGGGTAATTATTCTTATTTTGAAATAGAGCAATCTCTTAATCTGTCTTCATTGGAGAGACGTAGAACTGAGATGGACCTTATATGCATTTTCAAAATACTTAATGCTTTAAGTGATGTCCCATCTCTGTTGCAATAATTTTTTTTCATGTTCCCAACCGTGTCACCAGAAGTAAAAATCTGCTATTTATAAAATCTTCTAAGAAAAACTTTGGTTTTTATGCCCCAATGTCCAGAATGTGTAGATTAGTAAATTCATCACACGACTTGGAATTCTTTGGGATAGATCTTCCGGCTTTTCGTAGATCTCTTCGCGACTAAACAGTGTGGGATAAAGTTGGATTGGCATGGTTTAGCTCAAAGTTTATGGTCTTTCGTTTTTTTAAATATATTGTATACAATTATTGTTTTGCCCTTGTTTGTCTTTGCTAAATAGTTTGATGTTCTTTTTGTTCAGTTTCTTGCATTTATGTTTCTTCATGTAACTGTAATTGGCTTAGGCCGTATATATATAATAAATAATTAATAAAACTTTTGTCGTCAAAATGAAACTTTGAACCGTAGGAAAACGCTATAAAAATGGGCGTCAGGGTCAAATCTAACATTTTTCATCGGATAAATATATTTTTGACTCCAAGTCCCTTTCAACCATCAGAACTTGGCATTTTTAAGGCTTGTCAGCATGTGGGAAATAAAGGATATGGAAGAAAGTGATGAAAAATACACCCAATTATTATTAGAATCTTGTTTTTCCTTGTCTTCACTCTAAAAGTAACTTTATTGTATTGTATTTATTTAAGATAGTTGTATAAATAAAATTTGAACCTCTAGTTATACCCTAACTAACAAACAATATATGTACAATAAATGTATATAAAACACACATTATCAATTTTTGAAACTGTCCCCGGTAACAAACATTATTACACCATGTTTAAATATACAAATCGAATACATTCTTAGATTGCAATCTAATCATAAAATCATTTTCCTAAAAAATAATCAGGATATTTCTACGGAGGTTTTTTGCATTTTTCTCAAAACTTGTTATTGTAAAATGTGGGTTTTGATTCTACACTACTCATATTAATGTAAGTACCTAAATTGACATTTTAAGATTTATATACTCAAACAACAAATAAACAAACCAATACGCTGCTATCCCGTAGGGGTAGACAGAGAGGATAGAACGCCGATCACTATCTTTGCATACAGACCTCGATTCATCTACATTAATACATCTTCTCACGCTCGTGAGCCGATTATTACGACTTTTGACATGTCCATCTTCAAGTATTTCGTAAACAGCAAGGAAAACTGGCTAAGTAAATTTTTGGCAATTCTTAGATTTTTTCCCCACGGCTGGATGTTTACTAAAAAAAAACAAGTTCATGAATATCTCAACGTTTTTTTACAGAATTCGTAATCGTTCATCGATCAAGTTAGTCTATGAATATCCGCTACTAGATATATTGACAAAATCAAAACACTTCCACACAGTATATTGCTAATCCTTTTTGTAAAGCGAAAGAAACTTGAAATTAAAAGTGTACTAAATATCAACACGATTATTTTTAATATATATTTTTTTGTGACTATGTAAAAACTTCTATCTTGATTAACCAACAAACGAGAATTCTGATATGACCAATTCTGAATTCTGTTTTCCCTGTTTACCCACGATTCGTTGGATTTGGTCAAGCCATATTTTTCTCGGCTTTTCTCGTTTCCTGCATCTATCTATCAACATTCGCGTTGTATTTATTTTAGCCATTCGCCGTCCATTCGCTCTACTTGTCCAAACCGACGCGGAACTCCTTTCTCGATTGTGTCGGTAATGCTTATCTCAGCCTTGCATAATGTATAGATCTCGACATTTGTGCACCTATCACACATTCGCCCGAGAGATCGCATTTCGACAGCATTAGGCCTAACTTCATCTTTGCTTTTCCAATTTCACACTTCGCATCCATAAATAAGAGGACTCCATACACCAAGACTCCATTTTGAATAGCTAATTTCGCCTCCTGCGACTAACGTTTCGTCGGGCTCTACGGAACAACGACGCATGTGATTTTCTTCAACTTTACGTAAGAGCAGTTGATTTTTTTGTACAATTTAAGTCACAACTTGATAAGTACTAAAGTAAACCATTGGATAATCGGTTTAGTTATATATGTTAATATTTTTTCAAACCTGGAAAAAATAGCCACAGTTATATAACTTTTTCAATATCAAATATAAAAGAAAGTCAATGTCGCATTTTTCGCACATCCGTCGATGTTCTACATTCCCCACGATTTACTCACCAAAGTTACTGCACTGTTCACCCTGATTCCGACACTAAACCTTTCAATATCTTACTCAGTATTCCCATCCCTAATTTTATTTATTTATTTTATTAGGTAAACAAACGTTATGTACACATATATTGCCAATTTCTTTGCATATTAGTGTAAGAAACTCATGCACACACCAAAAAAATTGTTTACACTTAATACAATAATTTAAATTATGTTCAATATAATAAATGTAAAAGAAGCGAAATGAAAAAATATGTATATAATAATAATAATAATAAAGTTAAATATCTGCTTCTCTCAAAATTTCTATAATTTTTTACCTAAATTTACATACATTGTCACAAAAAATATCAGCCTCGGTAAATATATTGTTATATTGGTCGCATATTCTTGGTATTGTAGATTGTTTAAAAATAGTTTGTTGACGCGTTTTCAGTGTAAAACAGAAGATTTTGTCTTGTCGGTCTAGATGGCACACGGAATGGAAGTCTTTCAAGTAGGTTTGGAGAATCAATTTTATTATTTATTAATTTGAATAAAAATAACTGGTCTAACATTATTCTTCGATTTTTAAGAGAGTTTATTCCATGGTACTGCATAATTTCAGCATGATTAGAAAAGTTAATGTTTAACCGGTAGTCGACCTGCTTAAAAAAAATTGTTGGACCCAAATAGGAGTACAGTATTCTACCTGGGGACGAACAAATGTTTTGTAGAGTAATATACTTACTCTTCAGATACGCAAACACAAATTCCTCTTCCGTTTCAGGATACCCCCCCCCCCTCATTTACTGTGATCGCACATTCAGTAATACTTTCAATTCTTTCAACATCCATCACATTCTAATCGACATCAACATCCATTAGCAAATCACCCCCCTCGCATACACCGTAAACTTTTGTTACCAAAATTGCTGATCCTCTTTGTTGCTAGCGAGAAACACGGCATCATGTTATCAGTTAGATGTATTGAAATTAATATAATATTGTAATGCCGTCATAAATATAAATACAAATGCCTTGTTCGGTGGAGTGGGTGTTTTTTGTTTATAATAATTATGTATGTTGCAACATAACATGTCCGATTAAATAATTATGCCAATACTCGTTACTTCATAGTTTTTTCTGCTCTGAGTTAGGCGTGATGGTATTCACAGATACGTATTTTGTTTCCATAATATTTATTTTTAATTTTAGTAGATATATAAACGGAAATAATTATCAAAAGTATTTTGATCTATCAAATTTTTGTAGACAAGAAATGGATTTAACCTCCTCGGGAGTTTCAATTCAATAAATTTATTTTTAATATAACATATACATTACAAACATATATTCAATACGCACATATTATAAAAAAGAAAAAAAAATACACGAAAGAGACTCATGTCAAAGTAGTAGGAGAATCTTGTCCCGGAAAACTCCTTCGGATACATAGAACAGATCAATATCCAGAGCGATGTTGTTCAGCATAGCGGTAGCCCTTGCAACAGGCATAACCATAGGCAGGTTGATCCTGAATATCGGAATATGAAACAATCTATGCTGATTATTATGTCTTAGGTAATTATCAGGAACATACCAACCAATGCTCATCATAATCTCAGAATTAGCGATCATACCGCGCAACAATCGATAAAAATGTGTAGGCAAATACACATTCCTTCTATTCTCTAAACTGTTGTAGCCAAGCATACCCTGGAGAAACGCGGTCGGGTAGAGCCAAGGATAATACCCGCACTCTCTCATGTAGAGATTTCTCAGAAACTTCTTTGGGATTTTCTCTATCATAAGAGAGTACTTCAGTTCACGTGACCCTCAAATCATCGAGCCACTCTCGAGTCTACTTCGCACAAAGGAGTTGTAAAGAGTTCTCAATACGCGGGTATTTTCAAAACCCCTGGCAGTACGCAGAACAAATCCTAACATCTTCAATGCATTACCACTGATTGTCTCTATGTGTTATTGATATTAACCTCTCCATGACTGTCCCAAAAACATCCGCGCGTCACGGTGCTGTGTATAGTTAAAGTCAAAAGTGATAATAGTTTTATTCGGATAGCTAAAAACATGAAAAAAATTATTAGCCCATGCTCTCAGCGCGTGCGAAGAACCGCCTCTGGGAGAAGTACTAGAAACTTTGCTGTTCGCGCGTGACGCGTGAAATTGTCTCTCTCGCTCGCGAATGCACCTGCGTTATCGAGAGTGAGACGTAAATAATGTGTGAGACAATCATATATTAGGATTACTCTTTTACTACGTACGCAACGTATATTGGTAAACTTTCTATTGTATTGGTGATTTATCTCCGATTTTCGATAAAATGCTTTTTCTGTTCCCAGTAAGCATTAATTTATTTTTTTTAAATTTACCTATACGTAAATGTATAACGGAGGAATACCGAAAATTTCAGCCTAGTATTAATTATATTTATGGTACTAGCTACAAATCACCGGGAAGGGAGAGTTAATATATTACAATAGAGATGAAGAACATTTTAAATAAGAAAATATATAAGTCTAGGCATTTACAGGGCCTATGACCTGTCATTGGCGGGTTTAAGTGGCCACTTAACACACTGTGTAACATTCACCATTCTGCCTATGTTCAAACATCTATATTCCTTCAATTCTTCTATCTGTTGAATTTTGCGAAGTTGAAGAACTGAAACCTTTACGGTGACCACGCTCCATACCTCTACAAACACAAAATACTACTTGACATAAAGACATGATTTATAATCTTAATTTATTTCAGATTTATGTAGATACTGTCAAAATTATAAAGTAGGATTAGAAGTGGTTAAAAACTGTTTTTTTATACTTTTTAAATTCAAAATGCACTCTATAACAAAGTTAATGCTTCAAATTCGAATGAAAATCCTTCGCCCGCTCGTTCAATGCGCAAGTCTTTTTTGTTGTTTAATTTAGAGGTCCGACCTTTTATATTTTTTAAATAATATCGTCACCAAACAACACACCTGTAAATAATGTGGGTGTGTACTTGATGACACTACTATGATATATGTTATTTTTAATGACAAATATATCAATTTATTATTAAGAAGAAACGAGAAGGCAAGAAGGTCCAATCACAGCTACATCACGGCTAATCACAGTACCCAGGCTTGAGAAAAATCCCACTTTATTTTTGTGTTCTCAGCCGAAGCCTTCCGTGCGCGAGTCAAGCGTCTTAACCACCGTTCAGCTCTTGATACAATATATTGAATCCTATCACCTCTCGGTTTAAATGTGAGAATATATTTTTCAAAGAGTAATAATACGCCATTGGCTAATAGAATCTCCCATACGGACAAAAACCATTCTATGATTATTAACCACAAAGTTAGCTATAGTTTACAGCAATACAACGGGCCGTAGGTACTCGGGTCGAGCATTTCAAGCGAAAACCAAAATTGACCGTTACATATTTGTTGTCAAACTAAAAAAATTAAGCCCAAAATTTAGAACGCTTTTGTTTTATGTGATAGAGCTAAAGAGCTTCTCTAGCGAATTAATGCTCTGATATATTTTTATTAAATCGTAAACCTAATAAGAATTATCATAGTCAGCAATTTGTATTTAATCTGCACCAAAAATGTTTGTAAATCAAACCACCACGCCGTTTCACTGTAGGGATAGGTAAAGAGGATATAACGCCACACAACTTCGTCTTTGCATTTAGATCTTGCTTTCTCCAATCTTCTCGTGCTCGCACGCCGTTTACTCCGACTTAGGATATGTCCCATGTCCATCTACAAGTATTTGTTTTATTTGGTCATGCCACGTCTTTCTCGGTCTGTCTCGTTTTCTGTATCCATCAACATTCGCATCATAAATCTTTTTCCGTTCTTTCTTCTTCTTTGTCTTTTCCTTTCGCTCTTTTCCAGCACAATTTTCTTGATTTTGCGACAATTCTGATATTTGTGCACCTGTCGTACAGTTTTACCACACATTCAGCCTACTTTTATATTTTCGCATATTGAATTTAGCCACAAATAAAATCATACGTAACATCATACTTTTATGTACTTCTATAATTCTTAATTTCATAATTGCTTATTCTAATCATTATTTAAATTTTTATTTATGTATTTGTTTTCAATTTTATATTGTTTTATAAAACAAAAGTATTAAAGGAACATTTTTGCATCAACCACGACAAGGAACATAACCATGGCACAAATTATTAGGGACCGACCAATAAAACCAGTTTCGGCCGCGATTTCGGATACGGCAAAAAATTGGCCGAAACTTGGGCTCAGCTGAAACCTGCGGTCGGAATGTGTCGGATTACGTTCGGCTATATAAGTTATATGTATAACAACAGCGAACAAAAAAGCGCTAAAAATAAATAAATTCACTCATTATATTTATTCCTTTTATTTCATTGTGTATTTTGTTTAACAATTTATTTTAATGGACTCGTAAGGTTAAACATTTAAAAATCCTAATTTTGGGTGTTTTGAAGTGACTTTTAACTTATTTAAACAGGTAACTAGAACAGAAGCCGAAATTCGGTTTTAGTTTCGGCTGAAAATCTTGTTTTGGTCGGTCACATTTCAAATGCGACGGATTTAATAAAAAAAAGACCGTAAATAAATAAAACTTCAGATTTCTGCCCTTGATTCTATTTGCCTTTATTGATTGCTTGTTTTTTCTATTACAGTATTGTAAATATTGAAACTCAATTGATACTGAACTCAACGCGTGAAGGGTTGGGGTCGGTCGTTTTCGATGGGAGGCGAGGGAGTGAAAACTTTCGCTGATTTTCCATTTATCCCCCTCTCCACAGGTACATGCGCCATACTGTACACTGCAGAGAACGCATCCCTCTATGTACAATTTTCCGCATAGAGGCGAAACTTGCCGAGGAAAGTGGGAGTTCTCCATACAAACACATATACTTTCACCTTTATTTTACTTTTTACAAAATTATTATTTTCGATATATTTTTTTTAGTTTATTTAGATAAAAAAAATATATGTAAACAATATTACTACTAAATACAATTTTTATATAAATTTAATACATTTATTATCATTAACGTTTCCGATAACGTAAAAGAAAAAAACAATTCTTGTGCACATGGGGAGTGACGTCTTACTTATTTGTTCATTTTATTTTTAATTATAACATATAAATTCCAAAAAAAAAACAGTTAACGGTGTTTTCAATCAGTGCTACACATAAAATAATTATTAATATAACTTTTCGCTTCTTTCTTAAATAACATATTTTTATGTTGTATTCCTGACTGCACTTTTTATTTCCGTTGTTCATTTCATTAAATCAAAACATTCATCTGTAAGTATCATGATGTTTTATATATATAAATATATTTGAATAATTTATAAAGATCTATTTTTGTGAAAATCACCTCAAGCTCGCTGTACAGTAAATAAATATCCCTGCACGTCTTGCAGCTACAGAGCGCATGGACGGTTGAGATTTTAGTTCCTCGTTACCAATTATGATATATAGGAGCTAGATTACAACACGTCTTGCAGCTATAGAGCACATGGACAGTAAGAAATTCAGCCCCTATTTATATATATCTAAAAGAAATATTTGACGACGAAGTTAAGAGTTTAAGTGATATTAAAAAAAAACATAATAAAAAACAAATTTATAAAAATAGAAGTTAGATTACAAGTCTCACGGTTACTGGGCGCATGCACGGTTGGAATTCTAGACCCCACTTACTAAATTTAAATATTTGATAACATTTACCTATTGAAGCTAAATTACTAATCATCTTGCAGCTACAAAGTGCCTGGACGAATGAAATTCTAGCAACTTAAAATAATCAATAAATTTACAAAAATTAACATTGAGCATAATAGTAAATTGGTAAAGTGTTTATGCTAAAAAGTGATTATAATGTTGTGCTGTAGTTGTTTTTAATTTTGGAATTAAGATTTTACCAGTCGTTTTAGGTTCACCGTTTAGTAAATTCGAAATCCTAAATATTGTCCTTTGTTGTATTGAATACATTTCTGTGTGCGAAATAGAACCGGAATCCTGGACGAGTATTTTTGACTCAATGGCTGCTCTCAAGTAAAAATCCTGAAAGGGAAATAAAGTGGAGAAACGTCCGCCTCGTAGCGTAGTGGTTAGTGTGTTTACCTACCATGTTTGAGGTCCCCGATTCGATTCCTAAGAAAATTGACTTGATATTCATTTTTAAAGGTGGGCTGCGATTATGAACGCTATCTCGATCGGTATATACTGAGACGGTATAAACTAATATTGATATTTATGTACGAAATTATGTATATTTGTATGAAAATTTAAAATATCTTCATCGGTAACCGATAATTGAACATGTTTCGAAAAAAACAAATGTAAACATATTCTATTTTCCGTACAGAAAACTTAATTTTACTTTATAGATAAATTTTTACTTCCCATCAAAATACGTACCCAGGGCCCCGATTATAATGAGAAATCATTTATCTTAAATTTTATCTACAAAGTAAAATTAAGTTTTCTGTATAAAAAGCAGAATATGCACACAGTTTTTTTCTTCTAAACATGTTCAATTATAGGTTACCGACGAAAATACTTTAAATGTTCATGCAAATATACTCATTTTCGTACACAATAATCGGTTTTTCTTTATAGACAGTCGAAAATAACTCTGTTAACTTCCCATTGTAATCGGGGCCTTGCTTACCACCTTCTTATATACATTATAACTGTGCAGATGAATTTATGCCAGGTTCTAACATGTTTAACAACTTAAAGCCAATACCGTCAATTGCCTCTGAAAAGGGGCATTTCTACTTTGAGGTACCCTAAAGTTAATACTCGTTACACGTCGTGTTTTAATATTTTGTTTGGTTCTATTATTTTGTAAAACTAGAGGTTTATTAGAACCGCCCATGGCATTAAGTTGTCTGACAGTTTGTAAACAAATTATTTGACAGTGACCTATGTAAAATTGTTATTTTTTCTTATGGGTTTTTTTATTTACAGATTTCTGTCTGAATTAACGGCTTATTTATTATAAGAGGGTTCTGGGTAAGATTCCCGGTGATTTTCCAACACCGCGATGTTTGTATTGTATTGAGTATGGAGTATACAGTTGAATTATGCCCGTGTAAAAGAGTATACGTGATTTTGTTTTTCTTTAGAGTAGTAAAAAACTTTTAGGCAAAGCGCTATTAAGTCAACATGATTTTTTTTATAAAACAATGCTTAAGAAGCTAAAATCTTGAAAAGATACTTTAAAAATCAAGAAAAAAAAACTGTAAAAATATCACCAGTGTACACGCCGTTCAAATTACGTTGACTATTTACAGTTTAATGTGGAGAATTTATGATAACCCAATTAACCAAATAATCCAAATAATAAGCACCTAGATTAAGCCGATGCCGCTGAAACTCCATTAAATAATTTTATCTGAAAAAATATCTCAGAATGAAGAAAGCGTTTGTTGCAATAATATCAGCATAATTACCAGTTTGCGCTGATACTCAACAAACGAAAGTTTGTATTAATGTTTTCTTAACACGATCCTCACTTTATTTCTCGCCGTGGAGAAATTATACACAGAAAAATGTTAAGCACATCAAAATCAAATTAAAATCAAGACGTACTTTTATTGTGTTTGTTTTTGGCGGCCTCCGTGGTGTAATGGTTAAAACACTTGACTCACGCACGGAAGGTTCCGGGTTCGATTCACGGTGAGAACACAAAAACCGAATGTGATTTTTTTCAAGCCTGGGTGTTCTGTGTTGTATTTTCCCCACCGTAGTTGGGCCTCCTGGACTGTTGTGGGGCAAAAAACATTTTTTTTTTTGAACGAGCCTGAAAATAAAATAGACTTTTTTTTTACTTATCTGTCTCTCTTTATGCATAAATAATATTATTTGGTACATACCATGTGTAAATGTTTTTTAAAAAGAAATCAATTATGTTTCGCTACCTACTATTGTTATTAGTATTTTACGCATTAAAAAAATGTAACAGGTTAGTATCACGTTAAAACTCTGAAATCAAAATTTTACGTCCTATTAAATAATATCAAGTACCAGAAAGAGCTCTTTCACAATAAACAACGACCATTCTGACAGTTTAAATATTATAATTACATGGATTTTCGATACGGAAAACTGTTCTGACTCCAGTTTTATGATTTAAATTCACGCTTCCACAATATGTTTTTAATAATAAGTTGTCACTCCTACTAAAATATTACTACTCAATTCTATTAGCCGATTAACCTTCCCAAATAAATGCTGTACGAATCGTTTTGAGTCTTCCTTTATACCCAGAATTTTTTATTTAGAAACTATTTTTTATACCAAAACAGCAGTGGTTAAAGAGGGATTACTAACCGTGTCTAAGTGAAGTACCGTGAAAATCTACAAATAAATAAAAAAAATATGTGTCCAATGGCTGTACGCGTACGAACCTTTAAGCGGCAACGCAATCTGACTTTTCTGCATACAAACGTATTTCTGTATTTTCGAATGAAGTTTTTTTTAAATTTATTAGGAATTAACTTAACTTAACTACATTAAGATATTGTTCCGCTTTCTCGTTCCCTTCCACGTGTTTAAAAAAAAAATAACACTTTTAGTACGGCGTCGTTAGCAAAACTTATAATAGAACCTTCAATGTTTAAAAAGCATAGATCAAAAATAAAATTGGACCCAGAACACTACCTTGAGGGACTCCGTAGGTAATATTGGTTCGGTCACATATTTTATTATTTATTTTAATACACTTGCTTTCTTTCATGCATAAACTAAAAGAGATTAGTTTGTATGCTCACAATAAATATACTTGAGCGAGATCTTATGCACAATTCTACGCACAAATGCAAGTCTGAATTCATCCATCAATAGGGAAACTCACTTGCTGAATACGGCTTAAGCACTTAATGTGGGCATATTTTTCTATACACATAGGCAGTTTAGCAGCTATCTGCTTTCTGTTCATTAATTTTTAATACGTCATGTTATTATTCTTCACATTACGTAATGGGTCAAAAAAATAAAAATAACTTTGAAATAGGTCTGGTTCTTTATTTCCGATCCATGTGTTTTTAGATTTTTAAAAGAGTATAATATTATGATGTATGTCAAATTCTTAAGATAGATCGAGAAACGTACCGATTCATTTTTCATTACGTATCTATGATGATTTATCCAGATGAGTATTTATGAACTTGATTTAATTTGTGGTAGGGCAGGAAACAAAATGTGTTTTCAGTAGTTTGGACGTATCCCTCATGAAAATGCATCGCTCTGAAAGCATCCAAGGCGGCAGCGAGGACGCTGTGGGAGTGGGGGGGGGGGAGGCGGGTTGCGCCTGCGCTCCCCGTATCGGGGGCAATATCAAAGTCAGGTCAGGGTGGCGCCACGCCGGGGGCGGGGGCGGGGCAGGCGCACTAGTGAAAGTCCCCACCCCCCCTCCCGCTCGCCTTCGGACGCCAGAGATCGATTGGGTGGTAACCACTCTCGCGCTGGAAGGTTGCGTAACGTGCTGCTTCTGAAAAAAAACAACTACAAAAATGCATTTTTTTAACTTTAAGGCTACCCCTGTAGAGCTTACCCCGTGCGCGGGGTTCCGGGTTTGATTCCCGGCGAGATTACCGTAATCAGTTTTTTTTTGTAACTGCAGAGTTTTAAGCAATTTGCAGGCATGTTGCAGAATGATATGGGAACTAGCTGTATTGAAATAATACTTTTTCCTAAAATAAAATCTCATTTAATATGGAAAACAAAAATAAAGGAAACATCAGTACTCCCGAAGATTTTTGAAATACCAATGTATTTTATAAAAAAACTCATTTTCTTTATAGGCTCTCATTGAAAAATACAAGATGTTAAAGTATGAAAAATCACTAACTGGTCTCTCCTGAAAAGTTGGGTTTTTAGAGATAGATTTAACAATCTTCTTCATAGTCGTTTGCTCTTGGCAGAGCAGTCGTGGTCACGTTAGCATGAGGGGTACGTCCACCCGTTTCTGTCCTCAGTGTTTCTGGAGGCCTCACGAAGAGAGACGCCAGTCGCTTCTGTCACCGAGTCTGTTCATAGTGTCCATCTTGTAGAACTTATTTCGCGAAATCGAATTTTCGAAAGAAGTTCTACTTGTAACGTGTCCGAAGTACCGAAGAGCACGGTTTTGCACGGTGCAAGAACGACCGCAGAAAAGATAACTTAGCAATCATCATCATCATTCCATGTCCGCTCCTTAGTTGGAGCATCTCTGTCATGTGCCAGCACCTGTGTATCCTTCCAACTCAGGTTCTCGTCCCGTATTTCTGACATGAACTGCTGAAAAACAGTCGGCAGTGGACGTTCAGAACGTAAAGTAGGCAAGCCCGGTTAAGGCTCTCAGGATGCGTAGTATATGTGCCAAGCCAACCATATCGCCTCCGCTTGATGACCGTTGTCACCGGAGTTTACTGCTTCCGTTCTCTTATTATTTAATTGTTATAACTCGTGGTTATTACCACAGAGTTAGTGCATAGATATCTTAGAGCATAAATCACAGAAGTCCATTTTTTTCCATTTTGAAATTAAAAATGCAGAAATTATCGCAATAAGCATACGTGCATGAAACGCCAAAGTCCACTTTGTTTTAATGCAAAAAACGTCAGCAGTCCCAGATACACTATTTTAATATGTGCTATTATTATTTGTAAAAAAAACTTAAGTTTTTATTTTAGGTTGAAATTATGTCTAAATGTTATAAAATATTTGGGTATAACCACTTACCGACTTTTCTATGTTTACCGGTTTCAAGGCGTACCGGTCTCTACATCAGGACACCAATCAAACCAACATGCAAAACTCATTATACACCTTGAGCACCCTCATAAATATTAAACCAACATGCCATACTTTTAGTAGGCAACCCTTTCATGCACTGATTGGGTTATAAAAATGTTTGATGTTGTGGTAGATCTTCTCGGAAGCTCGGTGGTCAGGTTATCTCTGGAGAGTAAAATGTTATAGCCATGATATTTATATTCATTGTCTTCTTCTATTAGATGATTTTCAATAGCTACAGCACCACCGAGGATCAGATTAGTCATTAATTTGGTCATGCTTGTGTTGATAAGGAGTCCCACTTTTGTCTGTTTCTTTTAATATGACACGCGCTTCATTTACATCTTCTGATATCAATACAATGTCGTCCGCGAATCCAAAATTTGTTTAATTGATACCGTCCACTTGAATGTTAAATACCTTTCTCTTTCCAGTTCAGGTTTTTAAAGGCATATTCCCAAACATCAGTGAACAGTTTTAGGGATATAGAAGTATAGAAATTTTAATGTAATTTTTCTTAAGCCTGGGTAATCTGTGCTTTAATTCATCACTGCTATTGGGCCTCCTGGCCTGACGTGGTGTTATCTTTTTAATTTATTTTTTTTAATTTAACCAAATTCAAAATATTGTTGACGTTATTTATTATGCGTCAGGTAAAATTAATTATAATATATTAATATTTAATGCATTAATTTTATGGCCAAATATTTTACTTAATGTTAATATATATTTGTACATAACCACTCGCCGACTTTTCTATGTTATTATGAACAAAGATAAATGTGGGTAAATAACTGTTTTTCCCTCAACATAAAATATTTTTATACCCTGATTAGTGCATGTAAGGGTTGCCTACTAAAAGCATGGCATGTTGGTTTCATGTTTTTGTGCAACTATGGTGAAGGTGTATAGTGGGTTTTGCATGTTGATTTAATTGGTGTTCCGACAAAGAGAAGGGTACCTCTTGAAACCGGTAGACATAGAAAAGTCAGTAAGTGGTTATATAAAATTTTATAATGACATTTAGTAAATTGTTTGATCGCAGACTTAATGCTTTGAATGTTAATAATATGAAATTATCTCATTTGTTTCTAAAGTTATTACTACTACTACTACCATCACGCCGTTTCACCGTAGGGGTAGGCAGAGAGAATGGACCGCCACACACGTCTATTCTATCCTAGCATATATTCCTAGCTTCTGTCTGCTTTTGACATGACCAGACTTAAGATTTTGGTTTATCTGATCATGCCACGTCTTCCTTGCTCGTCCTCGTCTCACGTTACCGTTCATTTTCCCCATATATACTTGTTTTACCAGTCTTTCGTCGCCCATTCGTTCTACATGACCAAACCATTTCAGAGACCCTTTCTTAATCTTATCAGTTATGATGTTTTGAAACTCGCATAGCTCCGGAAACCGCGAGATCAAAATACATTTCCAAAACTTACATTTCCTTTAAGCCTGCATCATGTTTTTTAACTGTACCTTTCCGACGTTCGCCTTCCCGTTTACCCAAGCGTCCCCAGCCGAGTCAGTAACACTGTTCAGAGCCCCAGAGGCCAGAGGGTTCCTCTCTAATTACTTTTCCTCCTCGTGCTTCGTTATTTTAATCAAGAAACTAGATATTTATGTACACGGCACTTAATTAAGAAATATAACACGGGAAAGTTTTGCTTCTCGTCAGTAGTATCTTTTTTTATTTATTTGGGAAAAAACAGCAATTTTCACAAAAAATGCTAAAAAAGGCAACAATTTTCCTCCACGTTGGGTAATATAAGTTATTAACTTACTACAGTGATATATACCCAGTTACTTAATAAATATATCCCAGAATACCAAACTTAAGACCCTATAAAAGTGAAAAGAAAGTAGGGCCACATAATTTCTATTTTATTGAATAAAATATCAGCAGATCACTTAATAATAATGAAACGTTTTTAACGTTAGTATTTTCTTTTCATATTTAGTACCCTTTTTCAACGATTACTAGTACTAAGGTATTATTTTATAAATAAGCTTAAAATTACGATAAATGTAAAAAAATACGTAAATTATTTTGATTTCACTAGAAACCATGACCAGACTTAAGATTTTGGTTTATCTGATCATGCCACGTCTTCCTTGGTCGTCCTCGTCTCACGTTACCGTTCATTTTTGCTATATATACTTGTTTTATCATTCTTTCGTCGTCCATTCGTTCTACATGACCAAACTATCTCAGAGACCCGTAATCGTAACCCTGTCATACATTGATTTCCCACACATTCGTCGAGGAGATCGCATTTCAACCGCGTTCACTCGGCTTTCATCCTTTCTCTGCTAGTTCTATGTTTCACTTCTATACATAAGTGTTGGGACTAAAACTCCGTTGTGCACTGCCAGTTTAGCTTCGATTGACATATTTTTATTACCAATTACTGTGCTTAGTGCGCCGTTCATTTTGTTGCCCGCATTCATTCTCCTTTCAACATCTTTTTCTACTCTTCCATTTCTTGAAAACATTCTTCCCAGATTGACAAATTCCTCTACCTGTTCGAGGCATTCTTTGTCAACATTTATTATGCAGTCAGTAACCTCACTTCCCTTTTCAAATACCATCACTTTTTACTTACTTTCGTTCATTGCCAATTCGCTCTCCAGGCATACATCATACATTCTAGAGACTATTTTTTGCAAATCCTCGTTGCTGCTTGCTAACAGAACTGCATTATCAGCATACGACAAGCAGCTTACTGAAAAATTATCAATTTTTGCTCCAATACCCATACATTCTATCTCTTTCATACAGTTGTCCATGTATAGATTAAACAACCATGGTGACATTACACATCCCTGTTTCATGACTTTTGAGATCGCAAACCAAGATTTAAATCCCCCATTAACTCTTACACACGCTGAACTTTCCTCATATTACATAATATTGCGTAAATATTACATTGAAAATAAAGTTTTTCTTGACGACCCTGCCGGAAATTGAACCCGAGACCTCAGCCATAGTCATCAAATCAGTAAACTACAGGAGGATTAATCTTAATTTGATTTCCTCTTTAGGATTCTTACCTGAGAGAAGCGATTGAGTCTTAAAAACTCGTCCAGGGTTCTGGATCTATTTCACACGACGAACTGTAGTGTATTCTTCATTTCGCCCCGACACGGAAATGTGCCGATATACACGTCAGAAACTGAAAAAATATTTTTTTTCAATTCTTCGTTCTCTTGACATATTAAAAGCAATTTTTCGTGTTCAATACAAATGTGTGATTAATTTTTTTAGATTTTCGAAGTCGTTCAAATGCATGATGAGTTTTTCTGGCTTATGAAGCCGTGTGTCATTTGCGCAATTTTCCGATGGTGAAAAAAATGCGTACAAGAAAAAGTCGGTACAGGTATGTAATAAAAATATAGAACCTTTTATGATGTGTGTGAGATTTCTCTGACTAATTTATTTCACCTACATACTTACTAGACAACGCATGAAAATATGTGTTATTTTGTTATTCATCTAGAACCAGGGGTGATATTCTAAACGCTCTCACGGCCGGAAAAAAAACTTTTATCTCGCGTATTTTGTATGTAAAAGGTGTTTTCTACCGCCGCGAGAGCGGTTCAGAATAGCACCGCCAGACGGCAGAATATGCATACATTTTTTAATATCAAACATGTTCAATTATAGGTTACCGATGAAGATACTTTAAATGTTCATGCAAATATACTCATTTTCATACAAAAATATCCATACAGACAGTCGAAGATAACTATTTTAACTTCCCATTGTAATCGGGTCCCTAGAAACTATTATGACGCACTACGTTAGTGTTGTCCATGTACATGTACAATGTACACCGCAAATGCCCAACCTTTCTCGTAGGACGATGCGAGTAAATATGACCATGCGTGATATTGGAAAATTGTTTCATAGCAAGATCTCTCTAACTTCTTCAGTTGTACTAAGCTAATTTCCATCCTGGTTATGAGTGCCTACTGACACTGCCGGATCTTGAATCTTGATAGTCTGTCACACCTCTGGGGCTTATGTGCGTAGCGTGACATTACAAGACCTGATAACAGAACCTCGTTGTTGATATTTCATCATCAGCTAAGATTGTTTAGTTTTTCTACTATTGTCATTGATTAGTCTTGTTCGTGTATCGCTAGATAATATTAACCGAGTACAATCGAGTTGACGTGATGGGAATGAATATAATGTTCCTTCGAATTATGCATCCGAGTGCCTCTCGACTTCGGTTTCTGTGTCGAAATATACATTTTGCAATGCGGCCCCACTAGTCGACCGGGCCCACGGCGAGCGGCGGGCGGGGAGGGGGGAACCGACAGCTAGCGCACTCTGCCGCCAGTCGCGCGACACGCCACCGGCCGCCCGCTGTCTGCGTGTCACGTCTCGCGTTGTTATTGTCATATCGCACCGAAAAATACACTATTTTCGCGATATGTTGATCGAGTTTGTGCTTTGACATATGTGTTTACCCGTTAAAAGTGTTAATCTGTGCAGTGTTCCAGTGAATCGGTCGATAAACGGTGTTTGTGTATCGAAGTAAATAAGACACACATACATGTATCAGTTTGTGCCTGTGTAAAGGTCTCCACGCGGTTACGTCACATGTCCGAGTTTGTTTGGAATTCGAAGGCGCTCGAAAGGAATCTGTTTAAAGGTGAGAATAGATCGTGTTCGGGATTGTCAGTCGGGGGCGCCGACCCTCCGTTCGTTCGAGAACGGAGCGCAGGGAGATCACGGGGGCTCCGGCGCCCGCCGGCTCCGGCTCCCGACTTTCAGGCTCCCGGCAGATGTCTCGGGCGAGCGGTCGCCATGTTTGAACTGACAGCGGCGGTCCGCCGCTGCCTTCGCGGTATTTTGTCGGTAAAACGGATATTTCGCTAGTATCCACCGTGATGTTTACTATATTAATGTATTTGGGTATATTTTTACTTGTCAGTTTCGAGGTAGCGGCGACAAAACTTCTATTTTGCGCAATTCGTAGCGTGTTTTGGTGTTAGTGTGCCCATATCGCCGCAATGGCGCAACTGCGGCAATGTTCGGAGTGGTGTCACGCTAGAGTTATTCTGACAGGATTTATATTATAAAACTTGTCCATTCTCCGACGTATGGACACGAAATGTTTTATAGAGATCTGCGCAATTAGAATATGTCACCAATGCGTAAGGTTTGTGCTTAGCTTGATCGTAAATTGTGTTAATCGGTGGCATTTGACACTTGGGTCGGGTGGTCGATCACGGGACGGCCATTGCGCCATGCCGCGAACGGGATGATGTCTGTGTAGTCATTATTTAGCAATAATTATTATTTTAAATGACGTTTCAGCCCAGTACTAAACGAAATGCGTTCTTTCATCAATAATGATCACTATTATTACCTAAATTACCCTTTTAAAACTGGTTATTTGGATCTCAAGAAACATGAACGCATTCTACTAGTGTTTATTTACTATTCTCGACCATGTAAATATTTATGTTTTCTTGATATGACTGTTGTTTCACGGAATTTAACATCGATTACTATCCGAGTTCCGATAGTTTTAATTTTCTATTGACGTTGCAACGCTATTATTTATTTATTTTATTTCGATAAAAAAACAGCCATTACAACAAAAATACAACTAAATACAAAAGCAAAAAAATACGGTTAATAATGAAATAACTTCTTCATCCCCTTTCCGATTCTAACGATGCATAGGGCACAGCATTGGTACACACATCCCAGCGAATCTTGTTATTTTTACGCTGCAGGTGCCAGTCCAGGGACAATGAAATATTCAAGTGTTAAAACATCGTTTTGAATTAATATTTCACATCAACCATGTCGGGAATCGAACCCTAGACCTCTTGAATGGCAAGCAAACGCGCTGAGTGCTATACCACGAGGTTTTTGCTAACACGGTCCTAAAAAACATTTTCGTCAACTGATCCGCACGAAGTGACCCCAAATTAGCTTTTCTTTTTATCTTTAAACCTAGAGAAAATTAATGTACAGAAAACTGCGTTTATCCCGATTGCCAAATATCCAGATCGTATCAAGAAATAAAAATAATCTATCCGGATAATTGGAGTTTTACGATAATATGAAATCATACATAAAAAAACATTTTAAAAGTTTTTTAAATACAGTTAGATCCATCTATAATTATATTTGCGTATATTTGTACTATATATATGTTAGAGAGCGTGTTTCTGTATATTTGTATGATAGTCACTGTTCGGGTGTGGGGAAGAGTACATCATTAAAAAGCAAGTGGGAGCGTACCGCAGCCAGATAGAATGAGCTGTATTTTTAAATAAATTAAGGGGCATGTTTCATATATCAAAAGATAAAAATAAAAATAATAATTTGAACAAGAACTATAGAGGAAAGAGTGTTGTACATAGTTAGTGCTGCAGACTGGCAAGTGGCAGTTGACTTTATATTTGTCAGGTGTAATAAGGAGATTATGTCAGGCACTTGTGAAGCCATAGCAATAGGTACTATGGTGTCATGTAGCAGATAAAAAATATTTTTGCGTCCATTGAACATAGTATGTTGCGTGGAAGCTATGGAAAAGCGTTTTCAAACGGACACCGTCAGGGTCGGCGACAACGGGGGGCAGAGGGGGCAAATGCCCGGGGGCCAGGGACCGAATTAAAAACATGCTTTTTTTAAAATTATTTTTTTATTGTTTGTTATTCTTTTTTTTATTTATATATTTAATTTGCCTACACGTAACTGTATATTTTGATGTTTTTTTTTATAGTTCTTGATAAAACTCCATAGTTAATGATTTAGATAAAAATATCAATCTCTTTTATTTAATTTGATTCGCCTGAGAATACATCTTCAGGACTGGTTGTTTTGTAACATAGATGGGGGGACATATTGGAAATATTTATTCTACTAGTACATTGGTAAATAATAAGAGATATACCTACATTAAACTATTGTAATGTTCTCTTGTCAAATCTAGATGAATTGGTGTAATCAAAATCATATCTTTCTTAATGTGAATAAGTAATTTTTTACAACCGTTTTATAGAAGTATATCTCTTATTATGTACCAATGTACTCGTAGAATAAGTAATTTGTAAATATTTAACTCTTAAAAGACGGCGAAAGAACTGCTAAAATGATCTACGATGCGAATGTTGATGGATGCAGGAAGCAAAACGAGAAAGACATGCCACAATCAAGTCCATCAAATACTTGAATCAGCGTGCGTGCATAAGGAGATGTATGAATGTAGAGGAACCGAGGTCTGTATGCCAAGATCGAGTGAAATGGCGTGATGGTTTGTTGCTTAAAAGACTACTAAAATATTCCTCCGGTGACATTGCTGTAACGTCGTCTTACATCAAACAAAATGTGACATATTTTAAAATACTAAAATAATATAAAAACAAATAATTAACACTTAGTTGTACTATTTTTTTAAACATTAGGCTATTGCCTATTTTCCATTATTTTAAAAAATAATCATATAATTTAGGTATGTTACTGCAAAATACGACATAACTTTTTAAAAAAAGAGTGTATTCTATGTAGACTTATGTGACATCATAGGGACCTCAAGGTTTTTTTTTTTTTTTTTAAATAATAAATATTTTCCTTTGCCTTTATTTACAAAAAGTAGTACTATATCAAAGCAGAGATGGAGAACTTTTTAGAAAAGGAAATATGGAGAAAGTCTAGGCATCTACAGGGCTGGGATATTTGGGTTAGTTATATACATACATATTTTTTCAATCCTGGATATAAAAGCCTTTATGTAACTTTTTCAATATTAAATGTAAAAGAAAGTCAATGTCGCATTTTTCGCACATCCGCGTTGTTCTACGATATTGACGAAATATTAGGATTTACAACTTTCGATGTCCCTCTCACTGGCGCTCTAAAACATTGAAACCCCCCACCCACTTACCCGAACCTGTTTTAAAGGTCTTGTGGCCTCTTTTCAGATCCGCACATTGCAAAAACAATTTTTTTTAGCTGTAATGAACGGTAAATTTATTTATTTTTTCAAAAAAATCTTTGTT
Source organism: Micrasema longulum (assembly GCF_059751315.1). Lineage (NCBI taxonomy): Eukaryota > Metazoa > Arthropoda > Insecta > Trichoptera > Brachycentridae > Micrasema > Micrasema longulum. The sequence continues at coordinate 76,005 of NW_028277754.1, forward strand.
TTCGAAAGATTCGCGAATTTTCATTTTTTGAATTTACATTTACTGCTTTCAATGCCCCAATCGCCGCCAGAGCAACCAGTCAAGTATATACAATCAATTTGTCCGTCACCCTTAATCAAATTTTCCCAATTCTGACGGCGATGGGGTATGTTAGTTCATTAGCTTGTTAGTAAACCAGAAGAAACAAGTCCGATCGGGGGAACCAGAACCGTTACCACCCCTCCACCAGCCAAATAATTCAAACCGATAAGTCCCAAAAAAAAAACATTTATCATAAATTCGCTCCATTCCATCCCTATTCAAGACGAAAACCAAGCATAAACCTATTCAAAATCTAGCATCCTAGTCAAGACCTATCAACCAACCTATTAACCACACGCAATATGAAAACCCAATCCTATCCAGGACAGCGTCCCCAATAACCCGCCACGGCGCTCTAAAACAAACAAACATCAACAGATGGAAGAATCGAAGGAATATAGATGATCGAATATAGGCAGGATGGTGTGTAATGTGGCCACTTAACCCAGCCAATGAATGTTCGTAAACCCTGTAGATGCCTAGACTTCTACATTCTCTTCTCTTAAATGTTCTTCATATGTGTTGTAATATGTTGGTATAAAAAACATCACTTATTACCTCTGCAAAAACGTCGTGAAATAGCTGATATAGTCTATGTATTAAAAATTGCCTGTGGTTCAATTGACTGTCCTAAACTACTATGCAAACTCTCTATTAATGTTCCTTCCAAAGTACTAAGGAATAACCTTCTTTTTCATATTCCTCTTGTTTCATCTAATTATAGACAAAATTCATATTTATGGCGAACTTTTAATAATTTTAATGTACCCACAAAATCGTTAAACATAGATTTATTTGCGAATACTCCTAATGACGTGCGGTATTTGCTTACGAAATAATTTGTATTGTTTTTTCTTTTTTATTTACATTAGATTATTGTTCATTTTATGTTCGAGAATATTTGTTAACTGCGATGCTACTTGTGAAAACCTGTAATTGGCTTATTTGTAATTTGTTTTGTTTTATGTATAAGATAAATATAGCTGTTGGTTATCCAGATTGACAATGTCTTTGAGAAGGAAATATGGATTTCTGGCCTGTTTTAACATAGCCTGTTTTAAAAAAAAATATTCCTGCACTACATACACACCTGTGTAAGGTATTAGTTGCTAAGCTCTTAGTACAACAATGTTAATATTTTCATTAGAATATTTTCATAGTAGAACAGTAACAACAAAACTCGCCCCGACTGTTCATTAGTGCAATAAACGTATTTAATAAAATCGCGCTAATTTAATACCGAGTTTACCGCGATAATTTAGGTGCTGTCGCCGAGTTTACATCTTAACACAATAAAGTAATAATAATGTTTTTTAAATTGTAATAAATCAATATATCATTTTTTGTAATATATAGGGAAGACATTTATGACAAGAAAATATGAAAGCCTAGGCATTTTCATGGCTTATATCCTATTATTGGCTGGTTTAAGTGGCCACTTTACACACTGAGTAAGAATTTGGACATACTCAAAACATTCCTAATTAATATTGATGTTTTTTGTTGATATTTTTTTATAAAACTCCATACTTAATGATTATGATAAAATTATAAATAAACTTATCTCTTACTCTTACTTAAAAACTCCCAAAAATGAACTGTTTAGCAAACTAGTTGTAAATATTTATGTTTTCTGTCCCCTGTTAAAATACTTATTTGGTCCTATCTCCAAAATTTGCGCGGTATGATCGATAATTCTGAAATTATGATGAGCATTGGTTTGTATGTTCCTGATAATTACCTAAGACAGCGTCAGCATAGATTGTTTCATATTCCGATATTCAGGACCAACCTGCCTATGGTTATGCCTGTTGGAAGAGCTACCGCTATGTTGAACAACATCGCTCTGGATATTGATCTGTTCCATGTATCCGAAGGGGTTTTCCGGAGCGGGATTCTTCGACTCCTTTGACATGAGTCTCTTTCGTGTATTTTTTTTCCTTTTTTATAATATGTACGTATTGAATATATTTTTGTAATGTATATGTTATATTTAAAATAAATAAATTGAATTGAAAAATTGAAATTGAATTGAAAAATATGTTAAGAATAGTATAAAAGCTGTAAACATTGTAAACAATTCACCAGTCTTGAAGATGCCTACTTAGGCGAAAGCGCTCGTTGGTCAAAATAATAAAAAGTAAAACTAAACCAAGAAGTTTCATTGATAAGTTTATTAATAAGTTTATCATAATCATTACTAATTAAATACTTCCCAACAATTTCACTAAGAATTTAAAGCATTTTGTTTTTAAAAAACTTCAAGTATGTTATCATGGAATTTCACCACGCATGTATCAAACGAATTAACGTCCCATTAGCAAATGAAAATTTATAATGATCGAAATAGGCACTGTAACCCGGGGTGAATTGACGCCAATAATTTATTTATTATATATGGCCTTAGCCAATTAAGACAGTTATATGAAGAAACATATATGTACAATAAACTCAACAAAAATAACGTAAAACTGTGTAGCAAGGCCAAATAAGGGCAATAAAATAATAGTATCAATATATTCATAAACACGATCAACATATTAGACTTCTAGCTAATCCATGCCAATTTATCTTCATCCCACACTATGTTAATGGCGAAGAGATCTACGAAAAGCCGGAAGATCTATCCCAAAGAATTCAAAGTTGAGTGGTGAATTAACTAATCTACACATTCTGGACATTAGGGCATTGAAACAAAAGTTGCTCTTAGAAGATTTGATAAATAGCAGATTTTGACTTCTAGTGACACGGTTGGGAACATGAAACGAAGTTGATTGTAACAGAGATGGGACATGTTGGAAAATCCTGTACGTTCCATCTCTGAAAAATGACTCACATATTGAAATAAAAGCGAAATGTACATATTTCACGTTTATTTAGTAAAAACCAAAAGAAATCAAGCAGCAAAAGAATTTAAAAATAACAATTTTGGATCAAAGTATCATACACGGTGGGAATACTTAACGCCGAATTACAAAATCAAGCTAATATCAAATATCGTATTTTGCGGACGATAAGACGCATCGGACTATTAGACGCGCCCTCGTTTTAGTTTGAATTTTAAAAAAGTCCGTCTTATAGTCCGAAAAATACGATGAAAAATGTTTTAAAATAATGGATACTCGGTGTCTTATTAAAAGAGAAATGTCAGTTTACGGATTACCATAGACAACTAATTACCTCAGGGTAGTTAGGGTTAAAAAATATTTTTCCTAATATTTATTGTTAAACGTAAAATTATTCGCAAGTCACCCCCATTTACGGTACTCGATCATAAATAATATTGTCATTTGATCCATAGCTTCAATGGATTTTTTATTCTTATTAATATTAATCTACAACATTATTTTGGTACGTGTATTTGTACATACACAAATCTGGATTTCTTCAATTAAAATACTTAACTTCAATATCAATACATAGATGGCGCTCCAACTCGCTTGTGAATGGTTTCTCATTTAGTAACATATATACAAAAATCAAAAATGTTACCTATGTGGATATTCGCTAATAAGCGGAATGGAGAATGTTGTAGTACCTACTTAAAGTGGCCACTTAACCCAGCCAATGACAGGTCATAAGCCCTGTAAACGCTCGAATATCCATAATCCTGAATTTGAAAAAAATCTACCTCATCTCTGTAGGGATATAAATAAAAATATTAATCTAACCCACATCAATAAAGGTTTCAGCTCTTTACTTCATAAAAATCAGCATTGAAAGAAAGAACTTCATCCACATACCCCAAACTGTTTGGAAGACCGTTGGTTTTCTTATCGGTTTCTCGCTTACAAAAAAGCAATATTTTTTGTCAATAAACGAGTTACTCTTTCAAAATTTAAATATCGAGATTTTAATTGAATTTTACTCTACTACTTTCACTTCCGCTTTCACAATGCGTTTGGCAAATAATATGGAGGAACTTTATGGAATATAGTCATTCATCCTCATAACCATATTGCCAACACGTATGGTAGCAAAAACTGTAGTTGTTTGTATCACAATAGCCTATGTCCATTGTAGTCATTTTATAACATCAGATTAAATTTTTATTATTATTTTCAAATTTCTCAACTCTGGCGCCCTTCATATAAGTAACTAAAAGATAAATCCCATAATCATGCATCTAACTCCGTTTATTTTTTATTTATTTTTTTCTTTTATTCAGAAAACATACAGTACGGTTACATAGTTTTATATTTTACACAGTTAGACTCGACTCTAATGGACCAGTGAAGTTTCCATATTATATAATAATTATATTATGTAAGGTTATCAATGAAAGTACTAAAAAGAGAAGGAAAAAAAAACATAAATGGAAGTTGTTTAAAAATTAAAATTAAAAAAAGTTATTTAAAAGTTTGTAGTTATTTAATACCTAAGTACATCTACTACTTCTACTACTACTACCATCACGCCATTTCCCCGTAGGGGTAGGCAGAGATAATGGACCGCCACACACGTCTATCCTGGCATACATTCCTAGCTTCTTCCACATTCACACATCTTGTCATACATGCCCTTCGGTTCTGTCTGCTTTTGACATGACCAGGCTTAAGATTTTGGTTTATCTGATCATGCCACGTCTTCCTTGGTCGTCCTCGTCTCACGTTGCCGTTCATTTTCGCCATATATGCTTGTTTTACTATTATTTCGTCGTCCATTCGTTCTACGTGACCAAACCATCTCATAAACCCTTTCTTAATTTTATCAATTATACTTGACTCAGATTTACACTCTCGCCTGATTTCATCATTCGTAACCCTGTCATACATTGATTTCCCACACTTTCGTCTAAGAGATCGCATTTCAACCGCGTTCACTCGGCTTTCATCCTTCCTCTGCCAGTACCATGTTTCACTTCCATACACAAGTGTTGGGACTAAAACTCCGTTGTGCACTGCCAGTTTAGCTTCGATTGACGCGCTGTCATTGCGTACATCAATTTAATTAAGTCACAGTGGAAGGATTGTTAGTAGGTAGGTACTGCGTAACTAGCACACAAAAGTCAACAGATGGAAGAGTTAAGGACATGTGGATGTTTACACAAAGGCAGCATGGTTAAAGTTTCACAGAGTGTAAAGTGGCCACTTAAACCAGCAAATGGCAGGCCATAAACCCTGTAAACGCCTAGACTTCCATATTCCCTTCTAAAAAATATTTTCAATTGCAATAAATTTAGATTTTATTCTTGTTGGCCTTAATTTATAAGTTTTTTATTAACATGCTCCCCAAACATTTAATTCGGAGATCGTGCTTTTGCCGTTGCCGGTCCCTCTGCCTGGAACCAATTGCCTCCAAACTTACGAATCATCAACAGTCCCAGTCAGTTCCAATCCCAACTAAAATCTCACTTCTTTAGATTATCATACCCTCAATTTTAAATCGGAAAATATAATTTGTCACTTTAGCTAAGTTAGAATATAAGTTCAAGTATACAATTGTAATGCGCCCTTGAAGTGATTTTTCACAAAAATGGCGCTGTATAAATCAGCCAAATATTATTATTATTTATACTTAGATGGAATTTGAGTCATATCGGCGCTGGAAAGTTACCAAATGACGCGTAGAAACTTGACAGAAGAGACGATTAAAAGTTTTTTATTTTATTTAATTTTTTTTAAATCTCTTTCATACGTATTAATTTGGCATGATTCCTACATAATTTAAATTACGAGATATTTTATTAATTAATAAAAAAATGTTCACGTTAACGTTTATTGGTATTTTTTTCGTTACCAGCGTCCATATTTTATTTCAAGAAATGGCAGAACGTACTTTTAATCAATATATAAAAATACCTGATTATAGTCAGATTTTCTCTGGGACTTTTTCTACGTCTATCCGACAACGTTACGCAAATTGATAATAAAGCACCGCGGGTACAACTACATAATAATATGCAGATGCCTTTGTATAAAATGATTACAATATGTACTACTTTAGTATTATAAAATATTATGGTATGTTGTCTTACTTCGTGTTGGATAATACCTGTATGATTCACGGCCGCCTAGATCAAGATGCTGGTCGATCTACGGACTGCTCATACATCCTCTTTGTTGTATATTAAAGTAAATAATATTGTAAGATTTTAAGATCTTTTTTATACCTGTGAACTTTTTGTTATATGGGTTACACCATTTATCAAAATTTATTTCAACAGAGAGGGTAAACATTTTCGAGAAGGGAATATGGAAGTCTAGGCATTTACAGGGCTTATGACCTGTCATTGGCTGGTTTAAGTGGCCACTTTACACACTGTAACATCCACCATTCTGCCCATGTTTGAACATCCACATTTCCTCAACTCTTCCATCTGTTAAATTTTGTAAAGTAAAGGAGCTGAAACCTTTATCACATGGGTGATATTCATCCGGCTGAACCAAATCACCTACTAGGCAACGCCTGAAAACAATTTTCCAATTTTTATACTTCTTCGTTTACCAGGTAGTAATTAAAAAATGTTTGAGTATGTCCAAATGCTTGCAGACCCCTTCTTCCCTTCTCAAAAATGTTTTCCCTCTCTGTTAAAATAAATTTAAATATGAACAACTCCCTAGGGAGGAAATCCAGCCAGTCTGCAAGCATTTGAACATACTCAAACATTGTTGAACTATTTATCAATATTTAAAAAATATTTTACGTTTTACATAGTATTCTTATTTTTTTTTTCATACTCAACCATCAATTTTAATAACAAAATATACTCATACCTACACAACAGTGGCGCAATAGTTTACATTTATCTGATCGATGTAATGAATATAAAATTATTATCGTTCCTTATAATATTTTAAATCATTTCGCTTTGCATCTTAATTTACGGTTTTATTGACAAATGCCAATCATAACTATATTCTAAATTTGTTGCAACGGAAAAGATAAACATTTTTGAGAGGGGAATATAGATATCTTGGTATTTTGAGGGCTTATGTCCTGTCATTGGCTGGTTTAAGAGGCCCTATTACTCGCTGTGTGACATTCATCATTCTGCCTATGTTCAAACATTTCTCAACTTCTACCATTTGTTGACTTTTGTGAAGTAAAAGATCTGAAACTTTTATTGATGGGGGGTCAGATTCATCTGGCTGAATTATGTAATGTCTTAGGAAACGCCCGAAAACACTTCTTTATGCTTCTTATATCAGTTAGTTTAATCAACAATGTTTTGAATATGTCCAAATGTTTGTAGACAGGCTTTGTTCCTAGAAAGTTATTAAGATCTATTTTTTACAACAGAGAGAAACATAGGCAGAACGGTAAATATTACACAGTGCGTAAAGTGACCACTTAAAACAGTCAATTATACAAAGAAGGAAGGAAGAGGAAGTTATATAAAACATGAATATATAAACAACATAAAATTTAAAAAATACAAAATAAAACAATAAAAGATACAACAGTGTTTAGAAGTTAAGTTGGTATAAAAAAAAATGAGTATATAAAAATCATAAATAAAAAAAAATACAATATAAATAAATAAAAGATAGGAACAGTTTTACGAAATATAGTTGGTATAAAAATAAAAATAAAAAGATGAGTGTTTAAACAACATATTTTTTTTAAAAATAAATAAAATATAGAACTGTGTTTAGAAGTATAGTTGGTTTTTGGCATTTGTTACAATCAATCAAGTGTAAATTTTCTGCAAACCAAATTTTGTAAAATTTCCATTGAAAATAAACGTAAAAATTGAATTTTTCAATATAAAATGTTAAAGCGGCATCTATGAATAATAAGTTTTATATTTTCGTTTAGAATCACCTCAAATGCAATTTTCAGCAGCGGTTTAAATCCAATTTACTTTTCTTATGGAATGATTATTTTTCGACGCGCGTGGCTCTTTGTTGTCGAAGTATCTCAGTTTGTTCTTGCAGCGACCAAGGCGAGCAATGCACCATTGCCAGTGATTGGACTTCAAATTCGTGTGTACTATTGTGTTTATTTTCTCGACGAAATAATTCGGCGAACACAACAATATTATTCAAGTAGCAGCTCGAGTCTCCAACTTCATCCGGTTGATACGCATGTATTCAATGGATTTTTTTGTAAAAATGAACCTTCGACTGTTCGAGCGCCATTGCACAATTTTTAGGCGCCCGCGCCCGTCTAGCTAACAAGCCATCCGGACGTTTATTCTGGACCATGCAGAAATACACCGGTATATTCTGTACGTGCGGAGTAAGTGTACATAGTATCGGATGGAATGCAGCACCAACTTGACATTCTCGCCGCAGCCTTGACCCCGTGCGGAGTGCGGAGTGTGCGGAGATAACGCTGGCGCTGCCGACTCGGGATCTGGAGCGAACAATACGAGTCTAGTCTACTAGATATAGGTATTACTAATGCGGATGCAGTCTGTACGTCTGTACGAACTGTGCCATATTACAATACTCATTGTGTACCTTCCTTACCTACCACTTGTTGGGGAGGGTATCAATCTTCTGTCTTCCGCTCTTATCGTATAAGGTTTTTGTGGTGTCAAACATGTATGATATTTACCATTGATTTGGGGATTCTGGTTCTGCCGTTTACCTTTCAATAATAAAGCTCTCTTAGTAAAAAAAAAACCGGTAGTACAAACAAACCATCACGCCGTTTCTCCGTAGAGGTAGGCAGAGAGAATAGAACGCCATATCACTCTGTTTTTGCATACAGACTTCGCTTCCTCTTCATTCATACATCTTCTCATGCACGCACGCCGATTATTCCTACTTTTGACATGTCCATCTTCAAGTATTTGATGGACTTGATCGTGCCATGTCTTTCTCGTTTTCTGCATCCATCAACATTTGCATTGTAGATCCTTTTAGCCGTTCTTTCGCAGTCCATTCGCTCTACATGTCTAAACCAACGAAGTACCCCTTTCTTAATTCTGTCGATAGTGCATGTCTCAGCCTTACACACTTCACGGATCTCGACATTAGTACACCTATCATACATCGTTTTACAACACATTCGCCTGAGGTATCGCATTTCGACAGCATTTAACCTACTTTCATCATAATTTTTCCAACTCCATACTTCGCGAGTTGCCACTTAAACTCCATTGTAAACAGCTTCTTGAGCAGTTCCATTTTGAGCAGTTACTAGTACTCGTAGTATATCGTCGCTTTAGTTCGTTTTTGTCCAATAAACCATTTTTAACGAAATTGAGTTAAGTGTACAAGATTATCCCTAATTCGTAATAAAAAAAACTTTAAAGCTCTATTTCAGCTGATTTTTGTTATGATCTGTTGGACAAAAACGAACTTAAGCGACGACATATAGGAACATAATGCGGTGATTTAAAACGTTTGTTTAGGTTTACCATAATTTCAACAACACGCCGACAGTTTATGTTGTTAACTTAAAGCAATTAGGAATTTCAGGACTATGGGAAATTCGACACAAAAAATGCCTTCTTACGCACTGTAAAAATTTGAGCATTATTAAATTATACTGCAAAGTTTCTTGAAAATGTACGAAAAATTAATATTTTGACAAAATCGAACTATGTACTTTGAACGACGTCACTAGTTCATATGAATCAACCAATGATAAGAGAGCTGTGAAAGATTTCCGGTTTACTTACCGTCAACGGACCAATCGGTAGAACTGACCGAGAAGAAGCGGATCAGAACTTGAGACGTCACATGCGGAGTAATTTCAGAACTACGAAACTTTAAAAATCATAACGCTGATAATGCGATACATAAAAATTAAAAAGTTTTTTTTGGTTTTGTTTAATAGTCTTTCAACAAATATAAAAATAACACTGAACTTCCTCGTTGACAGGTTGATCAATGAACCCTAATGTATTAGTATTTTAAATTATTAAGTGAACAATAAATTACAATCAGATAATATAAGTATGTTTATTATATATTTCAACGGTGTTAGGTATCTAAAATATTGTTTTTACCAAAAGTCTTTGTTAGTTCAGACAATGATAAATTACATTGGTCCTTATTTTCTAACGTAAACGAAATACAATGAGCTAATCGCATCTCTTCCTCAAAACAATAAAGGATCGAACAGAGCATTCGTCCCGAGCGTTCCGGATTAGTGTCTCTAAAAATAGTCAATTTTCAGCAAAATCGGCGGACCGAGGACCGCAGCACGCTCGGCACTCGGCGCCCAGCAACTTGTCAGTTCATGGTTTACCTCTTCGTTCTAATTCTCAAGGCACTCTCTTAACACCCATCCACAGTGCCTCTTTTTTCTCTAACTCGTATAGTGTCCATGCCGCTCGACTGTGGAAACATCTCCCATCCACCATCAAAGATGTTACTACAGTATCTCTGTTTAAATCGCGTCTGAAGAAACATCTCCTTCCTCTTCCTTAATCTCTTCTTTCGTCTTTTTTCCCTTTCCCTATTGAGTAATAGTATTGATTTAAGGTACTTTATATACAAATTCATTTATTTCTATTTTTTATACATCTTTAGAATTTTTTACTTTATTTTCTATTGAATATGTTTTAACTTGAATTATAAAAATAAAACTTAGTAGGGAGGAAGAAATTGCCATTTGGCAATGAGCCCGCCAATGTTCAGTTGAAATGATGTACAAAAAGTTAAAGAAATAAAAAATAAATAAAAAACTCTCGACTGCTAACTGCATTCGCTATCCCCGCCGCAGCCGCTGCCTTGGACGCGGTCGTTGGCTATCGCTCTGCTATCGACGGACTGCAGTAGAGGAACCGACTGCACATGGACGGATAGATATATTGGCTCAACAGAGTCAGCCGTACCTACGAGTTGGAAACATTATCTCGTCGACAGGTGCCGTTATCTTCACAAATTGTTTGCTACTGCAAGTGAAGGTTTTATCTGTCTAATTGAGAAAGGATACATCACGTACTATGAATACCGATAAAAAATATGTGAAATGAATTTACAATAATTAATTGTATTTTGAAAATCAATGTGCATATTGTGGAGGAATGTTTTCATATACTCGGTTTTTTTAGGGCCAGACCGGGAAACTTCAGAGGAACATTCTTCATGGTATGCTTTAAAAAAAATCATAATAAAAATTTTCCAAAAAATCATTTAAAAAAAATAAAAAATAAAATTGTTATCTCAAAATGGAGTAAATCTTTAATTTCTCGGACAGGCAGTCCCTTCACAAACCCATACCCCTCTCCTACCCAGCCGCTTCCCTTGTCCGCGCCTGGTGCGTATCGCTTCGTTGGTCAAATATGTTTTCATCGCATTTTTTTTTGTCGGGGAAGGGTCGAAGTTTGCGGAAGAGATGCTAGTCAGAGAAATTAAAGATTTATTTATTTAAATTAATTTTTAAAATGACTTTTTAAGTTTCGCGCTCTGGCCCTGAAAACTCGTGTATAACTTTGAAAAAGAAAATATAATAATAAAATATCCCACTAGAAAAACGCGACATGTTTGGCATTGATAGTTGTGACGACAAGATTCATGACGATGTTTCAAAAAAATTCTAATGGTTTGGAACAAAGTTTAAAAAGAACATGAATCGTGACGTATTACGGGCGTGGCCAATGCGATGACCGTTTTTGTGGGAATTCAAAATTTCAAAATATTTTTTATGCATCTAATAAGTAGCGAAAAAAATTTTTTTTACTAGACATTATTTCATAGACCCTTTTTACTATAGAAATGTTTAAAAAAGTTCTATTTTGGTACCTATAAATATTACAACCTGATTCTAAAATACAACTTTTCTTATGATTATTGTACTTATGTTTCATCGATAGACATAAATCCAGAAATGTACTTACTGATGGATGCATTAACGAAGAAGACCGACAAGGACATGGCTAGATCAAATCCAACAAATACTTGAAGATGGAAATGTCAAGAGTATGAATAATCGGCGTGCGTGCATGAGAAGATGTATAAATGTAGAGTAAGCGAGGTAGATAATTGAAGGAAATTTCTATGTGGAATAAAACTTTTGACACTTTTATCGCGTAGATATGCATATCGAGAGGTACTAGACCCGTCGGTACAAACCGATGTACTTGCATCAAAATTTGGAGGTGAGGGATCAGTAGTGTATCTTCGTAATTGATCGGGAAAATTTTTCATCAACTGTAATGTCATAATGAAGCTATGTCAGTTTAGTGCGTAGATATGTGTACCGTTACGTACGCTTCCCCTTGTCACACATCGATGTACCTACCCAAAGGTCGGTATTGTATCTCGTAATCGCCCGGCCCAGGGTCCGTATTCTAATGGGAAATTGGCAGTCTGAAGATGCCCATTAGAGGGTGAAAGCGCTAATTGGTCAAGTAAATAAGTGGAAGTGTACCAAGTCTTTTTAAATTAATAACTTGCATGTAAATATAAGTTATTACATAATTACAATGGAATTCCATCAGGAATTGTCAATAGATCATTTAAATTAAATATGCATTTTCGTACATAAATATCGATGTTAGTTTATACCGTCTCGATATGTACCCATGCAGATAGCGTTTATAATCGCGCCTCGGGCATGCAAGCTTAACGATATTATACGAGATAGGGATACGCAATATTGTAATGGTTCTCAATAAGAACGTTTTGATTTATTAATAGCTGGAACACCGAAAGGAAAAGGCGTACAATGTCTAGGCCTAGGTCTAGATCTAGACTATCGAATGAGCCATTAAAGTTCAAATGCTCTTCTAACAAACGTCTCACTCCCGTGTTGATGAGCATCATTAGTGTCACTAAAGGCAATGTGATAATGCGTCGTGTTCGAGTGTAAGAAATAGATGATTCTGTTTGCATAGATCATCACGTTTGTATTATCTTTATGGCAGGTGGCCTATCTTATCTGCATCGCTGCACGCTGACGCTGATAATAAAGGGCAGTGGAACTGTGACGGTAACATTGGGCACAGCTGTAATAGGTCATTATACTCCCGTAGTGTTACATTCACCTCGTGCTGATAATTTTGAATTTATTCGCCGATTCAAAAAAAAACACGCAACTACCTATCAAATTGTCTATCAAAACCGCGTAGTTGAGCGAAGCTAAATTCAAGAGTAAATTATTACCGCATTTAAATGATTTAATCAGGAAAATAGCCTCAAAACAAGATAAAATGTGACGCTAAACAACAAACGTGGCTCCATTTCTCCACGACTTTGTCTTTGAGCGATCAGTATAACGTATAACCGAATGAATGCATACTACTTTTAAACTGTTTTCTAAGCAAAAGTAAAGGAGATGGCTATGTTTAAATTGGATCTATACTACACTAAAATTGGTGTTACCGGATAAATCTCACTCACATGATAAAGGTTTTCGGCTCTTTTAGTTCACAAAAGTCAACAGACGGAGGAGTTGAGGAAATGTGGATGTTTAAACATGGGTAGAATGGTAAATATTACGCAGTGTGTAAAGTGGCCACTTAAACCATCCAATGACAAATCATAAGCCCTGTAAATGTCTAGACTTCTATATTCCCTTCTCGAAAATGTTTTCCCTCTCTGTTGCTAAAAAAATAGATCTAAATAACTCCCTAGGGAGGAAATTCAGCCTGTCTACAAACATTTAAACAAAATATTAAATTGAATAATCATGTAAAACAACATAAGGAGTCATATTGACCAAAAGTTTTAAAAATGACGGTGGCTGGAGATAATCACTTTATTTTTAGTGTCGCAAATAATGGTGCAACATATTTTTTTAATGCATGAAAATACTTGCGTAGAATTAGATCTAAGTAGTTAGGAACCAATAGTACACGAGTTTTGTAAACGCGGTGATAATTTTTTTGTTTTCTAAAATATGTTTTTTTCATGTTTGTTTTTCTCATTATTATGTTTACTTTCTATTATAATATTAATTTTTACATCCTGGATCAGGTATTTTGTACTTGTAAGCTAGGAATAAGAATACCAGGTCCAGAGTGGTCCCTAGGGTAGCTTTTTTAGTATGCTATGACGTTTTGATATGCGAACTAACCAATGGAGTCATTTGTGGTTCTTTCATAATCCGCAGGCGCGGTGACCAAGATGTGGTAAAAAAAGCGTTATCATGAAATATTCATGGAAATCTTGTGAAAGCTCGGAGCAGAGTTGTATTAAAATTGACAAATTCTTTCCAGTTTGTTATTTGTATTTTCTTCTTAAGTCATTTTAAAGGCGATAATTTAATATTTTCTTAGAACTATGTTAATGTTAATTCTTAATGTCATTTTTTTTTCTCTCACTGTCTAGAATTATATTTTATTATTTGGTACAATTATTACATAACAATTGGACAGTTTTTACGTAATATTTTAGGTTTGTCCAAATGTTTGCAGACAAAAGAGTGAATTTCACCCCCTAGAGAGTCATTAAAATTAACAAATTATAACAGGGATGGAGAGCATTTTAGAGAAGGTAATTGGAAGTCTAGGCATTTACGGGGCTTATGACCTGTCATTGGCTGGTATAAGTGGCCACTTTACACACTGTATAACATTCACCATTATCCCCATGTTTAAATATCTACATTTCCTTAACTCTTCCATCTGTTGATTTTAGTGGAGTTAAAGAGCTGAAACCTTCGTCGTAAAGAGATACGTATGATTAAATTATTTTACATACTCGGCAACGCCTGGAATCAATTTTCCAATTTTTCTTCTTCTTCTTGGACCAGTTGGAAGAGTTGAGTAAATGTGTATGTTTAAACATGAGCAGAATGGTGAATGTTACACAATATGTAAAGTTATTAGGTGTTCAAAAAGTAAATGTAAAAAATACTGAAAAAGATTCAGAGAAGACCATTAGAGAAAGTGCCCAAGATAACGAATTCGAATATAATGCATAGTTAACTAATAATATCAGATCTAATAATATATTTTAATGAAATAGTCGTGGTCAAAAAGTGGACCACTTTTAGATGAAGTCATGGTGTCATTGGACCTATCAGACATCAACACTCAATATATATTTTTTTTTTTATGTAATTTTTAGTTTTATCTCACTCGCTTGTCCGGGCTGATGAATGTAATTATGTTTTACTTATTTTACATTAATGATAATGTTCCCTTACTGGGGTGTCCCGTGCCGAGGGACACATTTTATATCATTTTGAAACATGCCAGAGCATAGAGCATGCTGCAAATAGAGCCAGAATACCGGATGAGTGTTACCCTCAGTAAAAAACCCTTAAAAAGAACACCATCAAGTCTAGATAAGTTCGCCTCGTAGATTTTGCTCGTTCGTGAGGTCCCGTGTTCGATTCCTGGGAAGGCGGTCGAAAATGCAATACTTCTATACTCTAGTTAGTATTTAAGACTTTATTCCAATTAAAAATCAAAACATTTTTTTCTCTTTCTCTCCTATGAAATTTTGTTTTAAAAAAATACTTTTTAAGAAAAAGTGGTTCACTTTTACCAGGAAACACAATGAATGTCTATTTGGCGTTATTTTGGTTGAAAATGATTTATTTTTAATAAAATTTATATTTGAAACACTTTCCTTGTGGTTATTCATTATAATAAAATAAATATAAAACAACTTTGTTTTTAAGCACTTTTTTTAACAGCGATCACTAAATGTTACATTATTGACACTTGACCTATTGGCTCCATAATAGGTTTCAATAATGTAATTCACTGTAAAAATAAATAGGATAGGATTAATTAGCTAAGTATACCTTGATAAAGAAGCTTGTGTAGCTTCGAATTTGGTCGGTAGAAAATAAAAGTGTTTAAAAACAAAGTTGTTTTATATTTATTTTATGATATTAATTTTCTCTGGCGTCCTTTAAATGAACCACTTTGCACTAGTTATAACATTGTAATATTTTGGTACGTAAATAAATAATACGTTATATTTTTTAAAATATAATATACCTATACCTAGCCGCATTAAATAAACAACTACTCGTATCTTCTTACTCCCCACACCTTACACCTTGATAATAGGAAACACTGATAGTTGTTTGTGTCCATATCTGTAATATTCTGTACTGAAACTGGTGAATAGCGCGCCCTTGTATCGCGATTCACCTGTACACTTTAGACGCTTATCTCCTACAATAAACTATAATTAATTATTATTACAACCTGTAGACCGAGTGACTGACATTAAAAGAACAATGCTCCCGTACAATAAATATCTACTATCGTCATCTTTTTCCTTACAGATCTGATTGATAAGTACAATACAATGAAATTGTGTCATTAATATTAAAACGGCTTTTGTAAATTTATCGTTGACATGTAATGTTTTTGCCGAGTGCTCATTACATGATGATAAGGCATATGTCACTTCAATTGGGAGGCCAGTTGAAGCTTTGTTTTTTTTACCGTACTGTGGTAAGATGGTCAGTTAAAAAATAAAGGTACAACTACCTAAAAGGTTTAAAAGAATTTAAAATATCAATACTTATTGCCAATACGACGAAAGTAGATAAAGGATTCGAGTGGTAAAATGATAACAATATCCTTATATTCAATCAATATGTGTATAATTGGGTTGTTGTTATGTGGTAGTATTGTAGACTCACGGATCAAAGGTTCAAAACCCTTTCTACCACAACTCGATTCTCATTTTTCCAGCACGAGTTGTTTACGACTTCCAGGAAATGGTCTGAAAAATGTTTTTATTAAGAAATAAGAACTCAAATACTTATTTTTATTTTGAGACATAAAAGTTTGAAATGAAGACATAATTTTATCTGATATTCTTTATTAATGTTGTCTTATAAAACTTTAAAAAATAATTAATCATAGATTTCGTTTTTCTTTAAAATTTTGATGCAGTTAGAACCTATATTTAAATATAAATATAATAAAAGTTTAATGTAAAAAAACATATTTTGTTAGATAGAACCTTGTTTCACCAACGTAACGATGTGTTGGTTTCATGAAATTAAATAAATAAGACATTATTTTTCACACTAATTTATCTAATTTCGGCCATTAGAATCGAACGACTTATATGATTGCATCCTGAGGTCAGCAGTTTGTACAAATACACTGAAATCGATAATCAAATAGCAAATAATATGTTAATTTAAATAGGACACTTTAGTTATTACGAATAACGAGAAAAAATTAATTCAAGTGGAAAGTATTGGTAGTAATATTACTTGTTAGTCAGAGTAAGCTTCTCCCGCTAACCTCGCCTCGTCTTCCTGTTGATTATTAAAAGCAGGTGTATCTAAGTATACCCGAGCGTAATAGTCCGACACTAATAATATAGAAATATCGATCCTCGTGAGCTGCTAACAGGCTACCTCGGTACCTGTACCTATTATAGTCACTAGTTCTCAGTAGTCGAGTTGAGCTTGCGACATTATTTGTCCGTCAACATAATGACCCGTTTATCCGCGGAAAATAGTTTTAGGTTTCGCCACCTGTCAGGATGCCACCTGCAAATGAATTGTTACAAGCACCAACTTTATAACGCGTTTTTAGTACAAGTACATCCTATTTTACCACAATATATCCACTTCTAGCAATACAGATATTTAAAAACATTTACTTGTTTTTTTCTTACTTCCTCTTCATCTAGATCTGTCGATCTCTTCTGGCTGAAAGCCGCTACTATTAGGACGTTGAGATCAAACTGTCCCTCCATCTTTAAGGTGGTCCAATAGGAAGACGATGACCAGATGGAATTTCATTAGCTGCAATGTAAGGAATTCTGGAGTTTTCTATTTTGTTTACATGATTTCTCCAGAATCTTCTTCTTGCCTCGCTCCGTCACACAACATCTTAGACTCTTTCCAAAGTCCAAAGTTTCTGTAAATCGTAAAATTTGCGATAGGAGGGAGACTTTTTTTTGGCAAAAAATTGTCCGGCGATAGGGCGCTTAAAGTTCTAACCCCAATGAAGGTTCCAGGAGGCAGACCAAGGGAGACATCTATGGATTGTGTGAAAGAGGACCAGAGTGGGGTTGTAGACACTGGGGAAGGATGCCAGAGTCAGGAGCTGGTCGAGAGCATTTGTGAAGGAGATAAAATACCTCGCTGGGATATAGCGCTGAAAATAAGTATACGACTTATCTTGGTCGTATTTTTCCTGCTTTTCCTTGCTGGATACTCGACTTATAATTTATAGATTTTTTATTCTTTTTTAACTATATATATATTTATATTGATCACCTACTTGTGTAGTTAAAGAATATGTCATTATAATGGAATGTACATAATTTATCATCATTCCATGTGCGCGTTAGAGCATGTGGTGTCCACGAAGATCTTCCAAGCATCTCTATCGGCTGCCAGCTCCTGTGCATCCTCCCAAGTCAGGTTCGCGTCCCGTAGTTCTGACACGAACTGCTGACGAGTAGTCAGTATTCGTGGTACCCCTCAAGCACACGCGGATTTTTTTAATCTTCAGGCTCGGAGAGGTTCATCATTTCCCGCATCTTTCTTTTCACTCCGTTCCTACACAGACCACCGTCCAATTCTCCAGACCTTCGATATGAAGACAAATATTACTAAATTTCTTATGTACCTATCTTATTCCATAAGTTTTGTTAGGTTCATGCTCGAACGGAACGCCTTTACTAAAGGACAGATTTTGTAATACTTTTGATGTTGAGTAATTTCCACTGTAATATTCTCGTTTGATTGATTAGAAAGTCGCATGATGTTTTAACATGTTTTACGCTTTTATTGTGTTTTTATATCCTTGTATGTTTGCCAATAAAGAGATTATACTTTGTACGTACTTTTATCGGGAATCAGTATTAAAAATATATGTTTATACAATACATATATTTAAACAATAACTCTCTAAGCCTCCATATTAGTTATCAGCAGATAAGAAATCGAAAATATGGAAGTTTTGAAAAATACACTACAACACAAAATACGCCAATTAAGAAAAAAAATCTTGGAACTGGCGAGAATCTAACCCGCGACGCCAGCCTTCCGGTTTCGAGACGTGGCCGGCTCTTCGTCAGGACGAAATTGTTGGTCAAACTACATACACTCACAATTGCTTTTTAATGATACACACACCTGAACACTTACTATCATACAAATACTCACATGCACACTCTTACATATTTGTATATATATATATATACGCACGCACACATTTGAGAATGTACCATAATTGTATATGTATTATTATTGTTCAGAAACTTCGCTGGTCTTTCGTTCAACCTCATCTTTATTATGTTATTTAATCATTGTTGACTGTATGTTTCTATAAAATAAATAAATAGGGCCTACGACCGTAAATGCGCGTTCACCGAATTTAGTGCGCTGGTTGCGTAGAGGTATAATAATTTTGCCTCTCGCCGTAAATGTAGCTGGTCTAAGCGTAAGACGTCTGTCAGCTAGTTAATCTGGAATGCATAGTTCCTTTAGATATTCCGGAGCAGAGTTCTGCAATGACTATACGTAAGCCAACAGAGTTTGTAATCCACCCTCTATGGAAAACGTAGCCAGTATAACTCCAGTATATAAGTAGTGAAGTGATATGATCGAATTTAGAGATTCCAAAAATAAGTCTCATTTAAATACTGTATTTTTCGAACCATGAGACGCACTTTTTTTACTCTGAAAATTCAACCACAAATTGGGGTGCGTCTTATGGTCCGATGCATCTTATCGTCTGCAAAATACGGTAAATGTGAAGATACTGCAGTTTTTTTTTATCGTTCCTCAAAAACCAAAACGACATGATACTTTATTGATATGTTTGGCGCTACGTTTTGTACTTTAGATACAAGAAATGAATACAACTTATTTCATGCAAAATTGGAGATGCCGCTTTCTTCACGAAGACGCAGACGGCAGTATTGTAGTAACTAGTCCCTGATGTTGCGCGGTGCCCGCAATCCGCAATCCACAATGGTTACGAAATATCATCGCTCGCACGGAACATTTTCGGCGCTCTTCAACACACGCGGCCACTTTCACCTGCGCCATGACGTAAGAGAAACGGCCGCCATCAGCCATGTGCCATGTGCTCGGAGCTCGCGGTGTACGGTGTGCGGCGTACCGCGTGAGCTCGTCATAACGCATAATCTGATTGAATCACTCGTTCTTTTTATTCGGTGTACGAATTTTGTTTTACGAGCGAGCGTGGCGATTTCGTTTTCAAGTTTTCTTATTTGACCCACTTATTGTATTAATTAGAGGATTTGTAATTCGAAAGCTTATTTTCCTTTCATATAATATAATACCCGTATCGTGTATTTAGTATCTGTCTACAATTCTTTGAATAATATTCTGGGCTTTTTTGGTGTAAGTCTTTCTAGTTTTAAACAATCACTTAGATAGACCGGATCTTGTCTTGAGGTAGGAATTATTGTTATTTTTTTCTTTGCTTTAATTTTCTTTAGATTTATTTTATTTCAATTGTACCTGCATCTATAATAAATGTATTTACTTCAATTATTTTATTTTATTGATTTTTCACGCCCACAAGGCTTTTACATACATAAAAGTTATATAAAATATGAGTATATAAACAACATAAAATTTAAAAAATACAATATAAAGCAACAAAAGAAGGAACTGTGTTTAGAAGTAAAGCTGGTATAAAAAAGAAGATGAGTATATAAACAACATAAATAATAAAAAAACAATATAAAGAAATAAAAGATAAGAACAGTGTCAAGAAATATAGTTGGTATAAAAATAAAAAGATGAGTGTATTAACAACATTTATTACTAAAAAAAAAAAAACAATATAAAGTAATAAAATATAGAACTGTGTTAAATAAGTTTAGTTGGTTTTTTAGCGAGTAATTATAAGTTAGTTTAATTCCTGACGATGAGGTAGTAACCTCGAAACCGGTCGAAGTATAACTCTAAATTAAAGTGGTTTATAAAAATTTATAAACATATAAGTGTAAAATGTATATACGATTATTAAATGGTCTTTATACGTCCGTAAATAAATAAATATTATACTTATTGGAGTTATTTTATGGGAGAAAATTCATGTTTTTTTTTTTCAATTAGAGCCCGTATTTTTCACGGATACGATATTAGATTTATTGAAGTGTGCAGTATGCAATGCAATTGTATCGACAAATATCTACAAATCGTATGTTTCTTAATTTAGTTAAATTTGTTAAATTATCTTATAAAATAAATAAGTAAATAAGAAACTCTCTAGATCTGATCTAAAGCAAATTGTAACAGTGTAAATTTTCGATATAAAAATTACAACGTCATGATATATAATAATGTTGAAATTGGTTCTTTTTTGACAAACAAGTCACAATACCATAATAAGACCTTTAATAATTTCGTTCCTCCTTCGCATCTTAAAGAGCGAGAAAACGTACAAATAAAAAATATTATGTCAAATATAATATTATCAACGTTCTCATAGCATATTTGATACTGAATAATTATTGATCTTGCTCCAAGAATGAAGGTCGTACGATGAATGTCCCAAATAGGTACGGTGTTCGTACAGATAGTAAGATGGCAGACTTCGGGTCAAGTCTCGCTATTGTATTCTTCTCCGCCGATATTCCGAGCCGATAATGTTGGCCTTTAGTTATCCCGCCAACCGCCAACTGAGACTTGTCTCTAGCGATGATCCCAGATAAGGGAATCGACCATCGATGTGCCCAAAATACAGAATGCACCGCACAATAGAGTCGTGCACGTGTTGAGCAGCGGAGATTCGGAGATGTGCTCAAAACATATTTCAATTGATATGCAGTATGTAAATTATTATTACTGGCAGAAAACATCCGTGGCCTACTGTCATTTTGCAGTCGTATTCGTAGGTTACTACTAAATATATTATATACTTAAACAAATATATATCGTGTGCTTAATGCTATTACTGAGTGACTTCAAAATCAGCATTTTTAGTTAACCTCTAAAAACACGTCTTTATACACGACATGTATATTTTTAGCATTTATGAAGGATTTAAGTTACAAATATGTGTTTTAGTGGTTAACTGAAAAATGCTGATTTTGGAGTTATCTAGTTGTAGCATTGAGCCCAGGATATATAATTATGCATATAAATATTAAGGATTTCGGTAGGTATTTTATAAATAACGCGTTTTCAAATATATATTTTTTTTCTTTTTAAAATAAATATTTCCGTTCTTATGATTTACTCAAATATTTCATTTTGAGGGCCATTTTCAACAAATTGTAAATAACTCACTATTAGAAAATAGGAATCAAGTTGGGGTAGAGTGGGATTCGAAGCACGGACCTTTGATCCGTGAGTCCGAGACACTAGTCACCTGACCGCAACCCGATTCATGCATAATAAAACATATACATAATACAATTCGAATATTAAAATGGTTGTACAGTGAGTTTTTCAGGGTTGCGGATCGCATAGCAGTGTCCATCATAGGGGTTGATTAATGACTGTTTTAAATTTAACATTCTTGTGTTAACGTGTAAAAAACAGCTACTCGCGTATTATCTCAATATTTTATGTTTAGTTGGGGAAAACTGATCGATTCATCGATTCGTTATGTGATTAAAACACGCTGGAATAGTTTTTTTCAACATTCGTTTTTTAAATATTCTGGCATCGTTATTTAAATATTTATGTTTTTTGTAGAATCGTGTTGTCAATCGCTCTTTAAAAACCCTTTAGGTACCCCAAAGCGGCGATGTTATTATTATTTTATGTACTGCGTTCTATAAAAAAAGGTATATTATAAACCTTTTTTATCGAACGCAGCAAATGCAAAATAAACTTAACGATTTACAATCTACACGCTTAATCATTTTTATTTTTGTACTGAAGGTGTATGGTGTATGTATAATGCGGCTGTGGGCGGCAATGATCCAATCTACATACTCGTACATACGTGAATAATCCTGTCATCATTCCTGATGTATTTTTCCAATTGTATTGATCGATTCAGCATACACGATATTTTTAATCAATTAGAATTACACTGTCCTATATACTTTTATTTCTAAACTCGAACATTCTCGATTAGATCAAGCGAGAGATAATAATATGTTATGACATTTGCTTTGGGAATTTTATTCGTCTATAATTGACTTTGATTTGGATACGAAGGTGGAAAACACTATTATACAACTTTTGTATTTATACTCAGTCTAAATATGAAATTGTACAAATAAAAATGCATATCAACTTCTAACCGATAAACATTTTACTCAAAATATTTCAATTGTCACGAAAAATTTACATCATAATGATTTATTTGGTATTTAACGTCTAATAATAATATGTTTACAGCGCATTGAAATCAATATAAAAATGCAACTTTGTAGTCTACAAATTTTTTCACGGTGATTTCAGTAGCTATGACTGTCAGAAATATGTATGTTTTTTGATATGTAAAATTTTCATGCACGCACGTGTTTTTCTATTTATTGATTTTACACTTTATATACGTATACATTTTTTATACATATAAGGGCGGGCATACTGCCTTAAGGCAATTTCCTCCTACCTACCCAAAAAATAACAAAAAAAACTCTGTGCTATGAAGAGAGGAGATGAGGGGTGGTAGGATAAAAAGGAGAAAGGTTTAACTCAAACATTTAGATTTTAGATAGTGACATTTCAATCTTGATTTAGTCTCTAACATTGGTGGGTAAATTATTCCACAATCGAGCAGCTACTACCGTGAAATAGGAGTCGAGAAAATTAGAGCGGTGAAGGGGTATTAAAAGGGTTCTCTCGTTACGAGAGCGAAGAGATAGTCTATGTTGTGAAAGAGCTCTCTCAGATAAGCAGGCGAAGTAGGATTATTCAAAATATTGTGAAGAAGTGATATAATTTACATGTTTCTTCTATGCCTGATACTAAGCGAGTGTAGCTGCGTGCGTTATTCGGTTATGTGATCAAATTTGGGAAGATTAAAGATTTACACATTTATTTAAATAAAAAACCTAATACGTTTCTAATAAAGAATAGGATAGATAATGTGTCAATCTATATATCAATTCAGTCCAGTCAGGTCCATCCAATCCAATTTAAAGTATTTACATTTATGTTAGTAAATATTAGTATTTAACCACTTACCGACGTTTTATGTCTACCGGTTTCGATGCTTTGAACATAAAAAAATAAAAATATTTTCACCTAAATTCGTTTACGCGTTGTTTTATATGACGGTAAGAGGATTTGCTGGTAATACAGTAAACTCGAATGTTTGCATAACATTTTGCCATTAATAAGATAGATACTAGTATCTTGGTACCCACTGTGTTATCGACGCGACGCCGACGCTCGATGCGCGTCGGAGGCTATAATTTATACATCGCACACCTAATTTGAGACTTTTACAAGTAAAAATAAACCGTTCCGAGATAATTGGATTTAAAGTTTTAATAATGTATAGAAAATTAAAAAAAATATAAATTTATTACATTAAGTACTTAAGTCCTCAAATGCATTCCCAATACAAGACTATTGCAACTCGAAACAGTAGTCTTCAATTATATTTTATGATTTAAAAAATAAAAAAAAAACAGTACTTTACTCTCTGAATTTAAATAATTTTTTTAGACTAGTGATATTAGTTTACCTAATAAATATGAATTTTTCAAACTTTTCAACATTTTTAACTCAAAACTGTCATTTTTAAATTGGTTGTAGTCTTACATTGGGAAGGCGATATCTAGGCACCTAAATATTTAAATTTAGCGATGCAATTTATTTTTTTTCAGGGATTTTTATAACATTTTTAGACCAGATTTTATTTGTATGTTTTCTGGATTTAAATGATCGTGTAATAACGCTTTCAATGTCACTATTCTTTTGTGTTATATATATTTTCTATTTTTTATTGTGTTGTTTTATAGTGTACTGGTAAATTCGCTCGCCCTGAGGTCTAGGGTTCAATTCCTAGCAGCTACAATGTTTTTGATATATGGATTATATTACAGTATTTTTCTACTCCCTGCAGTCCCCTAGAGTGCAATTCTGAACGCTCTCTCGGCTGTAGGGAAAGCGTTCATAATCGCACTGCTGGACTGGATCTGAAGCATAAGACTAATCTCGCCCTTGTGTTTCAAATGATCAAGATACGCTGCGGTTGGTGAACCGTATATTTTTTTGATTAGACGTATTTAGGACCTTATATAGACCAAGTTTTAAAATTATTCTGACTTCAATATCAAGTGATGGTATTTGAAAAGGGAAGTGAGGTTACTGATTGCATAATAAATATAAACAACGAATGTCTCGAACAAGTAGAAGAATTTGTGTATCTGGGAACTTGGAAGCATGTTTTCAAGAGATGGAAAAGTAGAAAAAGATGTCGGAAGGAGAGTGAATGCGGGCAACAAAATGAACGGAGCACTAAGCACATTAATTGCTAATATAAATATGTCAATCGAAGCTAAACTGGCAGTAAACAACTGAGTTTTAGTCCCAACACTTATGTATGGAAGTGAAACATGGAACTGCCAGAGGAAGGATGCAAGCCGAGTGAACGCGGTTGAAATGCGTTCTCTTGCGATGCAAGACGAATGTGTAAGAAATCAATGTATTACGGTTACGAATGATGAAATCAGGCGAGAGTGTATATCTGAGTCAAGTATAATTGATAAGATTAAGAAAGGGTCTGAGATGGTTTGGTCTCGTAGAACGAATGGACGACAAAAGAATGGTAAAACTAGTAGGTATATATGGCGAAAATGAACTGTAACGTGAGACGAGGACGACCGAGGAAGACGTGGCATGATCAGATAAACCAAAATCTGGTCTGGTCATGTCAAAAGCAGACAAAACCGAAGTCATGTATGACAAGATGTATGAATGGGGAAGAAGCTAGGAATATATGCCAGGATAGACGTGTGTGACGGTCCATTCTCTCTGCCTACCCCTACGGGGAAATGGCGTGATGGTATTAGTAATATTATATATTTTCCCTGTATTCAAAACATCGTTGGGTAATATCGAGTGATGTGTGTTGCAGTGGCGTCCACTCTGTCCCCGTCCCCGTCCCCGTCGCGGTGTTAGTGCGCGCCACGGAGGCGGAGGGGCGCGCGCGGGGCGGCGCCGCGGGGCCCGATGCGCAAGCACACATGTCCATTGTCGCCGCCGAAAATGCGGGGTGAGTATTTTACAATTTCCTCACTCGAGTCTGTTCTTGAAACCATTCGTGAAGTTGATATTTCACATTCCCAGGGACCCGATTACAACGGGAAGTTAAATTACCTATAAAGTTAAATCGAATTTTCTGTGCGAAATTGTATATGTTTCTGTAAAAAAATCGCGTATCTTCGTTCGATTGGTTGTAACGATGTTTCGATAAAACATACAAATTATTACACACATTTTCGTACGAAAAAGTCGACTTTACTTAATAGTGTTGAAGATAACTCCGTTAACCCTTGTGTGACTATGATGTCACATGAGTACCTACATAAAATACAATACTGGATATAGGGTGGGTGCTGTAATAATTGGACATTCTAAATATAATGGTTGAAAATAAGGAAACATAAGAATTTATCTCCACCATAAAATATAAATTTTTTTGAATGTTTTTTTTTTCTTAAATGAACCCATTACATTTATTTATTTTTGACCATTACATTTAGACTCGCGCCGTGGCGCAGTTAGTTAGACGGCTAATTGTGAGACTGGCGTTGCGGATTCTTATCCCTCCAGTTGCAAGAAAGAAATCCAAGATTGATTTTTTTCTCAATTGGTCTGGGTGTTGTGGTGTATTTTTCATAGTTTCCTGAATTAGAGTCTTAGCGAGTTATTCCTTTTTTTAAAAAATAATGTCCAATTACTCTAGCCAGTCCAATTACTATATCGCCCCCCCTATGTCACTTACTTTTTAAAATAACGAAGTCGTATTTTGCTGTAACAAGCCTAAATTATATTATTATTATTATTATTACAAATTATGGAAAATATATTATTATAAAGCCATGTTTAAGATATGAAAACGTTTTTAAATACACGTATTTAAAAATATGCCATAAATTGCTTAATGTAACACGACGTTCTATCGCCGTCTCCAGAGAGTTTTTTTTTTTAGCACAGTCTTACCAGAATTAATTTTCCAATGTAATCCGGGCCCAGGGTGTGTGTGGAAGGTTGACAAAAAATATTTTAAAAGTTTTTTTTGCCATAACATTTTACAGTTTGCAGCGCTTAAGGCGTTTTCAAGTAGCAAATGATCAGGATGTTATGCGATTGAGTTTGCAATGTTCTTTGTGGAAAATCAAGATTAATTAATTAGAAGAAATTTTTTACTCTCCATAAAAAAAACATTACTGATGTTTTAATTATTTAAGGTTCAAATAAATAAATTTATTTTATTTGTCTGTCATAACTCGCAATTCGCAAAGAATTCGTAATCAAATCGTTGAAAAGTAATTTCAGAAAAAGCTAGCCTCCCTTACTTCAACATCTTACACCGCGTTGTCTGTTTAAATAGCGCCAAGCTGTTTTCTTTGGATAAATATTTTTTTATCTTATTGGCATTTAATTAGAACCAAGTGAATCACGTTTTTGATCTACTTGGATTGTGTCGGTAGGATTATGTTTATTCGCCTCGGGGCGGACGGATTGATTCGAACTCCACCCTGCGAAATGTTCGTTTTATAACCACGGCTTCCTGCCTCGCGAAACGTTTATACACGCCGATATAGGTTCATGAAACTCGTTAAGGTCAAATAACCTTCTCAAATGCTAACTCAAGTCACACATAAAAACGTTGATTGGTTTTTCTAAAGCCTGTACAGTGTACAGACTACCATCATGTACCCGGTACACGGACGTATCGCTTTACCATAAACAGATGCTCACCATTGTTAGTGCAATCGATCGCCTTAAATCCTCACTGCATTAAATCTCAAAAAACACTGCTTGGTTCCTAGTTCCTAAGACAGCACGGAACGTATTTTGATTTCTATCAATGGAGCTGTTTATGATCTTTACTAATTTCTATGCTGCTGCCGGCATCTTCTCATTTTTATTTGCCATCTAAGACTGAAATGGAATGGTAACTAATATCCTCCATTAAACGAGTTTGTTATTTGCGATTTCGGTACTAAGATTACTCTTGTATTTCTTTTGCATTTTGTTACTCTTGTATTTCTTTGGTATTTTTTAAAATCTCACGGAATGTCACATTTTTGCGCCACGAATCGAAAGTATTTTTAATCAATTATATCAGTTGGGGAGGAAGGGCTTTATTGTTTTTTAATTGTTCTGGTATTAAACCTATGTCTTATGTATTTATTGAATTAAAACACAAATAAAGAAAATTAAAGCTAGTATAAAAAAATAAAAAATAATTACTACATCGAGACCAAGATCTAATATATCTTAGTGATTGTTTAAATTTAGAAAGTCATGCACAAAAAAAATCCAGATCTTGTCTCGAGTTTATAATGCGACAGAAGCGGGACATTGGTGCATGCAAGCTAGTTTGTGCTGTGCTGATCAAGGAACAGCACATTATTATTTCGCAACCGGCAGATCGGAACATTGAATACCACTTGTTCCAGTTACGATGGTGCGTCAATAAATAAAGCCGTTTAGTAAATTAAACATAAATATGGAGTCAATGTTATTTCTACATTTTTGTAGACATTATATTTTTAACATTGACTCCATTTCTACGTTACTGTACTCTCCCCTCTTTAGGCCAATGATACATGATACTTTTCTTAATATCTATATTTCTATTTCTTAATTTCATATTCCATCGATTTATACTTCCTTGTTCGTTACTTGCGTTCGTTTTGATATACTATAGATAGTCGTCATCGTCATTGCCTTTCCACTCGTAATGGTGCATAGGGCACTGCATTGGTACACCAGTCGCAGTGTATCTTGATCATTTTTGTCACATGAAAGGTAAGATGATCAGTCTTATGCTTTAGGTACCAGTCCAGGAATTATTAAATATTCTAGTGTAAAAACCCCTTTTTTAAATAAATATTTCATGTCAACCATGTCGGGAATCGAACCCGAAACCTCTTGCATGGTACGCAAACGCGCTGAACACTACACCACGAGGCCGACATAGTCTACTACATACACACCTATAAACAGTCATCTGCTTGAAATTAACGAAATACGGAAAATTCTTTAATAACTTAATTTTAAAAAATATAAGTTACTTCTCAGATATCAACAATTACCAATAATTACTATCGCCATAATATAGAGCATGTCAGCAGTTGAATTATCATCATCGGAACCCATAGATACAAAAATATAATACTGATAAATGATAATTAAGATGGGATATAGAAAAAAGTTCTTTTTGGTAGATTGTAGATATGCAAATAAAAATAATATGATCAATATTCAACCACAAAAAAATAATATTATGACGAGGCTTCTTTAGTGGGCACACTTGGGATTTTTCCATGAACTAATTGAACATTAACTATTAATCTGGCAGTGGAAAAGCAGTAGAAAGATATTTTTTCAATTACTAAAAAGTACACAGCTCTCCGGAGCGCCGGGGACCTTCATCGGTTATATTTTACTACCCTTTCCTTCCCCGAAACTCCGGTTGCTAGATTTAAATTAAACATAATCTCAGTCTTTAGAAAAGTCAACTTCCAAAATGAGTCAAGTTTCACACGTCGTCAGACGCCTAAAGTTCGTATTTTGTTAAATAAAGACCTTTCGGGGTTCACGTCACAACCTCCTCCGGATTGTGTATTTTGAACTTGTTCATAATTATTTACACCAACATTTTAAGCAATATAATAATAATTCTGGGTATTGTGATTGTTAACTTAATTCTCCGCCAAATATATTTGTTTTTAAATAAAATCTCATTACAGGTTACTATAATGATCTTAAACATATTTTATTGTATTACTTATAATAAGTAAATTGTAACAATTCTACTTGAATTAATATTAATTCATAAATAAAATATTTGAAGCACTAACTCTGTATTTTTGCATGTTAAATAATTTAACTTATTTAGTGCTTTCTCACATTATAAACAAGTACTTGGCTAAATTTTAAAAATATTAATGCATTTTGTCAATTTGGCCATCGCCGTATCGTAAGTATTTGTTATAATAAATTAGAAAAGCGAAAATTCTAATGATTCAACTTCAGTTCAATTCAAATTGATTTACTCGACCAAAATAGGATTACAAATATAAAAAAGTATTAAAGGCATTCAATTGGGATAACATATCAGGCCAGGAGGAACCCTTGAGCAATGACTCGATGGGCCTTATTCTTATTTTTAGAGGTGGGGGTCAGTGCTACGCTTTAAGCTCCTGGCGTCACTGCGACGTGTGGAGATCTATTGTGACGGGTCCCCGTGAATAGTTCTCGCCCTCCGAGTCCAGGTCTATAAAGAGCCTGGTTGATGTGTGGAAGGCGAGAGTCCTCAATTTGCTAAATTTCCCCCTCCAAGCCCGGATTCGTAAAGTATCGGGCTATTAGGTAGGGGGCGAGCTCTTTAACATCCTCGGGTTTAACCAGTGGTCCCCTAAGAATGAGGCTTCTTTTATAATGGTAATAAGGGTGGTATTCCTATCCTCATTCTACCAATATGCCTAGGCGTTACTTTATACCAGGTTTGTAAGTAAGGCCCAACATTATAAAGGTATAATACTCTTTGTAAATGATTTAGATCTCCAAAGTGATCACCTCCATCTGCCTGACTGCTCTTCCGATCGGCAACCAGGGGCAGGTTGGTTCTTGAAGCCGGGAGGTAAAACAGTCCGTGCTGAAGCTGACGTAGATATCCACCAGGAACATGAAAGTGGATAAAAATATGATTAATACATTAATAATGTTGTCTCATATTAAATTGTCTAATTGATTTTTCCAAAAAGTATTTCAATCAACGCTTAGAATTATTTTAATAATAAACATGTAAAATTATAACCTCATTCCTTTAGTCAGACGTAAACGTATGTACGAGTATACTGCCGTCATAAGAAAAAAGGCAGTTTTTTGTCAAAAATCAGTTTAATATGAGGTTATTTCATGTACATGAGAATGAGGAGTAAAACAAAAATAATTTTAGTACGAAAAACGATTAATGTTTTTAAGCAATAACACAGTTTAGATAACACTCACAGGTTTTATGCTTTAGAAACAATTGAACGTAAATATGCAGAAAGCAGCCAGCCATTGAAAACTAAGATAATAACACTTATGTGATAAGAGTAAATAATCAAATCTACACAACAGTTGGACTGTTTTTTACTTTGACAAATGATAAATAATGTAAACATTCGTTTTTTTTTGTTCAATACAATAAAGAATTCAGCGATGTATTTAAAAAAAATATTTAGGAAAAATAAAACTCGTTACCTTTATAAGAATATAAAAAATGGTACATGCATCCAGTTAAAGTTTTTCATAAATTTTACTTGACCAGTTTTAATGATTTTTAGCCTGGCTGACCACACAGCCTAAGACGTACATTTTGCAGAAAACAGCCAGCTCTGTAAAACACTGATGTATGCTGTGTCATGATGTATTAAATATACATATCTATTTATCTCGCATATATACACATATATTACTATATTTATATAAGGGAACTCAATTGTAAAAAGTCACTTACTTAATTTGTTTTTATAACTTTCAAAATAATTTAACCGTTTCTTAAAGGAATTTTGGTCTGACTGACCATACAACCTAAAATATATGTCATTCGAAGAAAACAGCCAGATGTAATATTGAATGATACCTCATTTAAACTTTGAATATATAAGTTGACATTCTGCATTAAACTTGCTTTTTTTACTAATGGTATTTTTTAATTAATGAATTTATAAAACTAAAATAAGAATGTACCTATCTAGTTTAATTTATTTAAGAGAACTAGATTTCTGGAGGCATTGATCTTCCTATCAGCATATATACCGTAAGATTTTTCTTGTGCTGTAGGTGTTTTTTTGCAAATTGAGAAATGCCATTTTTGTGATTAACTCTCTTTTCAGAAGGCGATTATTACAGTTTTTCGTATTAAAGCGGCCTGGCTGTTTTTAGCAGAACATAGAATTATCCTTACTGCACCCTCTAACACCAATACTTATTTTTTCTAAATTGTGCTAAACTAGCTGCTTTCTGCATAACTACGTTCAATTGACGTACTATGAAGAATAAGTTTGCATGAAGTTAATAAATATTAAAAAGTGTCAGATCTCAAAATATGACTTTTGCAAATGACTGCCTTTTTGCTTATGACGGCATTATATGTGTAAAATGTCACATTTAGTACCTGCACAGGTGAAACAAAGATTGTAAACCACGTCCCCTCACATCGTGTACCGAAGTAGGAGGAAAGGGGCCTTGGTTGTTTTGCTATAAACATAAACAATCAATTTATTGATTTATTTGGTGTTTATTTTGTAGAACTCCATATTTAAACTTATAATTAGAAATCAAACACTGATTTGAGTCTAATGAACACTTTATTTTATTTTTACAAATATAAACATATAAAAATAAAAACTTCGTGACAATTGTTTCGCCGTATTAGGGCATTTTCAAACGAATGTGAACATTATTTGGATTGAATGTCCTTATATAGTTATATAATTCAAGGTACTTAAGTAGAAAATAAAAATAATCTTATGAACTATAGCATGTACATTAATCATAATTGAGGGAAAAACCAATGGTTAAGGGTGAGGCTAAGTGTTTAATAGGTAATGGGGAATTTAGGTATTGTCACGAAGTTTTTATTTTTATATGTTTATATTTGTAAAAATATAATAAAGTGTTCAGTAGACTCAAATCAGTGTTTGATTTCTAATTATAAGTATAAACAATCAACATAATTTATTTCCCTTTTAGTCTAGTTTTTTTTTTGTAATTTTAAGTCTCCGTTTGTAATATGGAATTTATGTGGTAGTATACTGCGGTTATTCCTTTCGAAATATCGATTTATCCGATTTATTGATCACGTAAATGTCAATTCAAGTTCAAATTCAAGTGACGCCATACATATCACGGACGCCAGTTAATTTCAAATTACATATTTATTTTGAAATGCCAACTTGAATCGTTCGCGGCGCACGTTTAGTGAAGGAATAAAAAAAAGCGCTAGATAATATATTATGAAGGTTGAATTTTGGAATAAGTTTTGTACATTTTACCATCAACGTATAATTTCTGACTCGATCTGTAGATTAAATCTTTCGTTAACTTTACAAAAAATATTTTAATCTCGGTGAAGACAAAAAACCATTATATTTTCAATGCGATCGAATTCAATGTCAATTGGTTTTCCCCCTTATATTACAAATTTATACACGGTTTTTAGGGCCAGACCGCGCAACTTGTATATTCCTAATGGAATTAGTGATTATTATACACGGTGTTTCAGGGCCAAACCGCGAAACTTCACAGGAATATATTCCTTATGGTAAACTTTAAAAAAAA
The DNA here is from genome assembly GCF_059751315.1 of Micrasema longulum. Lineage (NCBI taxonomy): Eukaryota > Metazoa > Arthropoda > Insecta > Trichoptera > Brachycentridae > Micrasema > Micrasema longulum. The sequence continues at coordinate 109,335 of NW_028277754.1, forward strand.
TCCCATGAAATTTCTCCTAATTTTTTTTTAAGATCTAAAAATCTAAATGAAGTAAATCCTTAATTTATCGGACTAGCATCCCTTTAACTAACCCCTACTCTTTCCCTACACAGCCGCTTCTCTTGTCCGCGTCTGGTGCGTATCGCTTCGTTGGTCAAATACGTTTTTATTTTTGAAAAAAATTGTAGGGGAGCGGTAGGGGTTTTTTAAAGAGGGGGAGACCCAAAAATTAAAGATTTTCTCCATTCACTCCAAATTATTTATAAAAAAATAAATTATAACGACTTTTTAAAAAAAAAAATTAAATGATTTTTTTAAAAGTTTACCATGAGAAATGTTCCTCTGAAGTTTCGCGGTCAGGCCCTGAAACACCGTGTATAATTATAACTACTCTTATGCAATAATATTTTAGAAATTTGTTTTTATGCGCTGGCGCTGTTTCAAAAATACGTCTCATTAAATTTGTTTGTTACAAACATCATCCAGCTAGCATCTGCAGCCATTATTTTATATTATTCATCTACTCGTAGTTAACAATGTTACATAAATCGAAACGTGCTCTTTATCACGAGAGGAGGCACATCTGCTAAGCCGCCATTAAGCGGATAGCGAGAGGCCCTCACGTTATATATGTATTTATTACTAAATCGTTTGCAAATAATGCATTTTTCTCGTTAAATTTTCTCGAAACGTCATTCACAATGAAAAAGTGTGACTCGGTAATCTTAGAAATCGGTTTATTTTGTAACCATCCGGGTCTGTTATATAATAATTATTTTATTCTATTCATGTTATTAATTGTCAGCTCATATTGTAATCCTCTTGTAATTAGACATTAATCTACATAAAAATATAATCTATTACTTATGCAATTTCGATTTGTGTTATAAAAATATTATCCAAGAACTATCGGTACATGTGTTATTCCGTTGTTACTTAAAATGTCAACCTCTAGTGGATATCTCTTTATTGTGTCTGCTTTTCAAAAGAAAATGATTTATAATTTAGTTCATTAAATCAAAATACGCCTGCATAACACCTATTCTCCTCTACGGATGGGAATCGTGGCACCTCACTAGGGCCCAAAGCGGTAAAATACAGAGTTTTAAGAATAGGTGCCTCGAAAGAATCTTGGGTGTGCGGTGGTTTGACTTTGTGAGGAATGAAGTAATGAGAGAACGGACGCAGCAAACTCCGGTGACGACTGTCATCAAGTGATTGCCTCCTGAGAGCCTTAACCGCGCTTGCCTACTTCACAAGGCATCAGGTTTTCGACGTCCTGGACGTCCACTGCTCGCTGTTCGTCGGCAGTTTGTGTCAGAACTAGAACTAAGTGACGCGAACCTGACTTGAGAGGACGCTTAAGAGCTGGCAGCCGATTGAGATGCATGGAGGCTCTTTGTGGACACCATATGCTCCAACTTGGCGGCCTCCGTGGTGTAGTGGTCAAGACGCTAGACTCACGCACGGATGGTTCCGGGTTCGATTCCCGGTGAGAACACAAAAATTAAAAATGTGATTTTTTTCAAGCCTGGGTGCTCTGTGATGTAATGCACCACTGTAATTAGGCCTCTTGGCCTGTTGTGGTGCAAAAAAAAAGTAAAAAATGTTAACTAGGGAGGGAGCGGACATGGAATAACGAAGTTAATTTAATTAATTATTTTGACAAATTAAAATGTGATTGTTCTCCAAGTAAAGATTAGGCTTCTTTACTGAGAAGATATCAGTCTGGGAAAATGCATAAATTATTTTATTTATTTACACGAACACGAATAAATTAATCGGTCTTTTCGCTAACAATATTAATACCAAATTATTTAAGTACGAAAAAAAAATTCGCGTTTGGACGGAATGAAGTACATGTATAATAAATAGTTCTGGGTTTGAAATACACAGAACCCTGGACGAATGTTTTTGACTCGATGACTACTCTCATAAACAAGGACATCGAGTTGTGATTCGTTCGCAATGTTGTGTACTGTTTATGCCATTTGGCTAAACTATCCCTGAAGTTCCATGTTTGATTCAGGATGATCATGACTGTAATATTTCAGTCTCCGAGCTGAATCTGAAGCACAAGACTAATCATCTTGCCTCCGTGTATCAAATCAACTGTACGAAAAAACACGCCGGATCCACATACTTGACGAAAAATGTATACAAAATTGTAATGAGTAACATAACGGTAACCAAGAATGATGACATACACAAAAATAATACCGGCCGACTACAACACTACCGCAATAAAAAGGCAAAAACAGTCAGAAATTAGATACAATGGACTTACACATTACAATGTCCTACCTGTAGCTCAATCTCAAATACACGAGGAAAATACAATATTGTACATTCCCAGCATACGACCAACTGTCCACGTGTGAACAGCGATTTGTAGAACAGGACATTGTTCCGAGATAGACGGATAGGCTATCTCCGCAGGACCATGTAGCTCAATCACAAATAACTATCGACGTGCTAAAAACATGCTAAGCATTTGAGCGATCACAATGAACAATAATGAACAAGCTTAAGTTCAGTCATAAGTCAACGGTATGTTTTTTATTTTCGTCGTAAATAAATACAGTTCACGACTATAAAAAATAATACAATATATTGCATTTGCAAAATAGTAAGGAGTATCCAATGCAATAAAAAAAGTTATAATTAAATTACAATTACTATGGCGACTGCTTTTCTTGATATTTGGCTTTGCCAATTGCCGGCTAAATGCAATAAATAGCATAATAAAAAATAAATAAATAAATAAAATAGCAGTTTTGGAATATTTTCCATATTTACACCAGTGAAATTCAAATATGTGATTGCGCAGCAGGATTATACGTCGCGAAACGTAAATATTTTTACATTTTATATTAGGTGTTCACGCATGTTGCATTGTAATCGCGAATACAATAAACAACCATGGTGAGAAATTGTTATTACGTCGCTTATTAGCACGTCAATAGTCATTTGTGATTGAACTACTGATGCTTAAAAAAATATATCGGAGACAAATTAAAAATCAACATTAGGAAGCACACGATTACAGACGAGACAACATGACTTGGCTTTATAATATTATAAATAACGGGTTTTTTTAAAATTATAAATAAATAAAAATAATAACAAAATGATTAAGATACGGTGCAATTGAATTATCAATTATTTCCAACATTTTTTCCTGCTCCGTTTTCCGTACTTCCCCCCCCCCTATTATCCTAATAATTTTGATCTGTAAGTATACTTTTTATGTCAATCGTTATTTTGGTAGGCGGGGAGAAATTGCTATATTCAGAAACCAACAATAATTTTGTTCAACAATATTTGATTATGTCCAAATGCTTGCAGACTGGCTGGATTTCCTCCCTAGGAGTTGTTCGTATTTAAATTTATTTCAACAGAGAGGGGAAAAGTTTTTGAGAAGGGAACATGGAAGTCTAGGCATTTACAGGGCTTATGACCTGTCATTGGCTGGTTTAAGTGGCCACTGGAAATGTGGATGTTCAAACATGGGCAGAATGGTGAATGTTACACAGTGTGTAAAGTGGCCACTTAAACCAGCCAATGACAGGTCATTAGCCCTGTAAATGCCTAGACTTCCATGTTCCCTTCTCAAAAACTTTTTCCCTCTCTGTTGAAATAAATTTAAATAGTTTTATTCTTTTATAATTAATAGAAAGTATTATCAAGAACTTTTATCCCACGAGAAAAAGTCGGCTAAACTTTTCACCCCCTGTTGGATGGATGGTGTTATGCAAAAATATGTCAAGCCACCAAAAAAAGCTTTAGTATAGTTTAGTTTTATTTTTTCTTCAATATAGATATAATTTATACACTTATTGAATGTCAATATATAAATAAATAACGAAAACAACACAAAGAGATCGTCAGTCAGTTTTCAATATATAACTACACATTCCAAAAATAATCAAATAAACTAACACAAATAAAATAATACTAATAGTTCCATATACTGCTATCTTCCATGTACTTATTTAGTCTATAATAGGCCTTTTTTTGAAGTACGCTTTTTATGAAAATTTTGAATTTATTGTCCGTCATAATTATAGAATCATATTCTATTGTAGAAGCGTACGCAGTGCCTCACAAACGATGTGCTTACCTTAATTAGCTTCAATTTCGGGATTACTAATTTGCCTTTATTTCTAGTTTTATGATTATGGTTGTTGCTACTTTTTTGAAAGAGAGATATATTTTTACGCACATACTATTATATTATATATATATATTATCATAAATATACTGACTAAAGGCAGTCATAATTTTTATTTCTTAAAGAATTGCGAAAATTTAAGTTGTGAATACCTCTCACTGCCCTCTTTTGCAAAACAAAAACTGCGGAATTATCAAGATTAAAGTGATATTCTTGCTTTAAAAAAATAGTTTAATGAGTTACAAATTCTCTGTAATTCCTCGTTGTGTTAACCCAAATCCATGCTACTGGACCAAGAATAATGTAACACTGCTTTAAGATGCATAACGTATTACTAAGAATTAAGATCAATAAGTGGCTTACGTGATAAAAATATTGAAAAAATTTGTTAACCCCGCAATAGACGCTTTCTTTGCCAGAATTGCCGGTAAGTTTTGTTTATTACGAACGGCAGCCAACTTTTTGTAATTTTGGGATCCATATTGATAGTAAATCTCAAGGTATTTTTAACGTCTCGCTAAGAACAGCTTTTATTTTAATTTTATTAATTTTTGTGCTCAAAATTTTTCTTTTACAATAAAATATATTCTATTTATAATTTAACATTTAAAAAGAAGATAAAAATGTATAAATTTCAACATATTATATTGTCTTTTTTGGGAAGTAACATTGTTTAAAACATTTTTGCCTTATTGTTATTTCAGCAGTAATAGTTTTAAGGCGTTCTGTAAAAATATGTAACCCCACTTTTTTGTTAAATTTTTATATCAAAATATAATAATTTAAAAAATTGTATCACCTTTTTTTTATCTATTAAGTATTTTTTATGTATTATTAACCTTTCCCTCACTAAGCATCCAAAAATTACACATGATCCGAACGGGGAGATCAAACGACCCTAGCGCCTACTTGTATATGGCATCAGGAGAATAAACAGAAGTGTTTATGAACGTGCAATAATTTATTCATGTTTTCGCGTATTTATTTTCGCGAATTTATACATATTTTACTCATTCGTGTATTTTATTCATTTTTGTAAGTTTGTCGAATGCTTATGTACATAAAGTAAAATTGACCCTTGTATTATTTACGTCTATTTTTTTTTTTAATATTAAAAAAAAAAAAACAAAGCAACTATTTCAAAATTTAAAAACAAAAACAGGAAAAAGCTTATTTCTATTAATTTCACGATTGCAAAAAATAGAAGGCGAATAGCTTTAATAATACTTGAGTTATCGAATTAAAATCGGTCGTTGGGGGATTTGAATCCCCCCTTTGCTCCGGCTAGGTTAACAAGTAAGCTTTAATTATTAATAGTATTTTTGTAAAACGCGCCTGATATTAAACATCAATTATCTCAGTTTGAGATTTTTGTGGCTTAACACATTTATGCAACACACTGTCCGATGTGTTTCGCTTGTAACAATTTCTTAGTTGATGTGCTCGGAAATGGTCTGACAAGTCACGGAATATTTTTACCTGTGGGATTTGAACATTTGAATTCAGCCTTGCTGCTGTATAATTTTGTATCAATATGTCAAAAGTTATTGTGACTATATTACGTTTGACACTATTTAATTTGTTTAAAATTAAATGAGCCGTAATCGATAACATGATTTAGTAACGGCTATGGAGTTACAATTTGTAATTAATCCCAAACGAATAGATCTTGTCGTTTAACTAAGTAAGTTACCTTGTTACTATCTCCCGCTGGGCCAAATTAGATGAAGGAATAGCCCATCCTTATTCCTAATTTCTACCAATGTAATTTAATTTCAAATGAAGTCGCTTACGATCTCTTACAAATTAACACCCGTCCAACTTTTTGGAAACTATTTGTAGACGGTTGATGAATTCTCAAAGCCATATTTCCTAAGACCTTTCGAAAAAATAGATGACTTTACCATACTGGGTTATTTGATGATGTAATAATTTGATTTCTTATATTTATACACAGCTAATGTAATAATGCTATATGCCACTTGTACGTAGATTCTAGTATGTATCGTTGCTAAGCGATAAAAGATAAAATAAATTATTATAAATAACGTAAAAAAATCGTTTATTCTATTAAAAAAACACAACTATTGACGGATGATACAAACATGTTTTTATCACGGGGCAATGGGAGGAGTGCTCTCCCCAAACAATAGTTGTGGTTTTTTAAATAGTATAAGTGTGTAAGACTAATAACAAAGTTAAAAAAACAAAAATTCGTCATTAAGTGTTACAAAGTGATAACAAATTATTCAATAACATTTTAAGTATGTTCAAATTATTGTACCAAGTCAGAACGTACTGGATGAAAACATCTGGTGAGTTTTTCAGGATTGACAGATATTGCAACAGTGATGAAGAATTTATTGCGGGTGATTACGTGAATATTGTATTGTGTGGATCACTATAAGGTCGATTAATCTCCACTCAATTTCCCATTGCAGGATTTTTACACGAGAGGAGCCGCTAAATAAATAAAATAATCCGTACAACATAGTAAATATCAATCCAACTTTATTTTACCATGTGGTATGGATTTAGACGATACGTATGGAATGGGTTATAGAGCTATTTAATTTAAGGTCTAAAAAGGCTAATATCATAAATCACAATATTACAGGAGAATAATTTTACGGCTATTTTGTGACGTTATAACAAACTGTTTGCGGTATTTTAAACTATTATCAATAAAAATACTATCACATGTGTCTATATAAATTTGATAAATATGTATATATTTTTAATTACATTCAACTATCAAGAAAAAAATTAAATCCGACATTGGCCCTTTAAGACCCAAGGCACAGTACTATCGGTGGCTGTGTTGTTACTGCCATTTTGATTCGGCAATTGACGCGATTATTCTTATTAATTTTAAAACTGCTTATCGGCAAAAAGCAAACATGAGAAATTATTCAGTACGATTTAGTTTAGTGGATGGCGCGTTTGTCAACCATGTTCGAGATCCCGGGTTCAATTTTCAAACTGCAATATTTCATGTTTCTGGACTGTCACTTGAAGCGTAAGGCTGATCATCTTACCTTCATCCAACATATGCTTAAGCTACGCTGAATTTGGTATAGCAAAGCAGTGCCCTATGCGCCATCAGGTACTGACAGGGGTATGACGATAATTTTCTCTAGGGGACAGTTTTCGCTCTCTATAAAAAAAAACTATTAAAAAAAAAAACCTTATTTATAAAGGGTTTGCCAAAAAATATTTTAGAAATTAATCTGGAATGAAATGAAGAATTAAATCGGGTTGTGGTCTCGTGGACTTGTAGATCAGAAGTACGATGTTCGAATCCCATTCTACCCCAACTTGATTCCCATTATCTATTAGTAAGTTGTTTATAACTCATTGAAAATGACCCCCAAAATTTAAATATTTGGGTAAATTATAAGATAACAAATAATTTTATTTTTATTATAAAAATAAGAATTGTTTTTTTTTATTGTAAAGAAGGATTGAATGTGTGCATTGATTAACTTTTGTCTTAATATTGACACGCGTATTTATGATTTATTTAAATATTAAAATCATAAAAGTTAAACAGATTTGAATGAAATATTTTGTTATTTCATAGTTATCATTATATTTTTTGTTCTTTCGAAAGGTTTACTCATTTTTCATTTATGTCTGTAAGAATGTTTTAATTGGTTATGTTTGATTAGAGAATGGCCTGTGTTCCATGTTGAGGAAAAAGTTTGCCCACCCGAGCGTGCGGGAAGCACACTAAAATTGATATGGCAAAACACAATAATATAATGTAAAAAGGGGCCGGCGCCGCTCAGTGACGCTGACGGAGAGCTAGGCCCAAGGTCGGTCAGCAGCGAGCAGCGAGCAGTAAGCAGTAAGCAGTTAGCAGCACTGGACGCCAGGCATGCTAATACTGGCGCCCGCTTTGTACTCGGTACACCCGAGCTTGCCTTGCGAATGAAGAAGTTCATTGTTTTTTAAATTTATTAATAGACTATTAAAACTAAGCCATTTAAAAAAAAATATCTATCGTATTATCAGCTCTATGATTTTTTTAAATTTTGTATTTCTGAAATTACTCCGCGTGTGACTTCTCAAGTTCTCTTCCGATTCTTCTCGGTCAGTTCTGTCTCCGTCCGTTGACTAACCGTAAACTGGAAATATTTTATAACTCTCTTATCATCAGTTGATTCATGTGAACTAGTGACGTCGTTCAGAGTAGTTCGTTTTTATTTAAATATTTTTTATTATTTTTTTTCGTAAATTTTCAAGAAACTTTGCTTTACACTTTAATGCTCTCATTTTTACCGCGCGTAATAAAACCTCGTGGTGTTAAGGCCAGCGCGTTTGCCTGCCATGCGAGAGGTCTCGGGTTCGATTCCCGACATGGTTGATATGAAATTTTTATTTAAGAGGGTGTTTTCACACCAGAATATTTCTTAGTCCCTAGACTGGTACCTGAAGCGTAAGACTGATCACTTTATCTTTATGCAACAAAATTAATCAATATACGCCGCGATTGGTTTAATAATCCAGTGCCCTATGCACTATTAGGTGTGGAAAGGTAATGATGATGATTATGAATAAAACATTTTTTATATCCAATTTCTCGTAGGGCTGAACTTCCTCATTGTCTATTTTATACTGATCGGTACAAATCCACACGGCACAGTACATTTCTATTTTAAAAAAAATATTTGTTTATTTTTAACCCTTATTAGACACGACACCCAGGCTACTACGAAAGCGTGAACTCTTGATTTAATGATGCTCCTGCCGATCACCCAAGCATTCACATGAATGCTATTTCAACTTGGCTAGTGATACAATGTAAATGGGGGCTGAATTACTTACCGTCCATGCTCTCTGTAGCTGCAAGGCGTGATGTAATCTAACTCATATGTGTTATAATTGAAATATATCATAATTGGAAACGAGGAACTAGAATCCCAATCGTAATAGAGTAGGAGTTGTACATAGTCCAGCATTTGGAGCCATACATCATCGCGGGTCTAAAAATAGTCTGGTCTACCTTTCCTTTTAGTTTATAGGCATTTTTAGGTCACAAAGGATTCCTGCTACTCGCAATTAAAATTTTTAGATTCCTGCACCAGGAAATCGAGTGGAAATTAGACTTACGGTGTACTAGTTAGTGCGTTTGCCTGTCATGCCTGAGGTTCTGGGTTTGATTCCCGGTAGGATCGAATTTGTTTGGATGAGTGGCTTTTACTGCAGTATTTCACAGTCCCCTGAAGCCGTTTAAAAATATTTTTATATGGGAGTCGCATTTATCATTTACTTGACTTATTATGTAAATGGTTTAAATTTCAAATTTATTTCAACAGAGAGGGAAAAAGTTTTTGAGAAGGGAATATGGAAGTCTAGGCATTTACAGGGCTTATGACCTGTCATTGGCTGGTTTAAGTGGCTACACACTGTGTAACATTCACCATCCAGCCAGCAGCCCTGTAAATGCCTAGACTTCCATATTCCCTTCTCGAAAACTTTTTCCCTCTCTGTTGAAATAAATTTAAATACGAAAAACAACTTCCTAGGGAGGAAATCCAGCCAGTCTGCAAGCATTTGGACATAATCAAACATTGTTGGTTTATAATTCATTCACGTAAATATTTCTGCTTGTTATAAGCTTCTATATTCTCTTTAAGTGTTGGGATCAGGAGGGATATTCTACTGGGTGTTCTTAAAACCCTGTCACATCCGAAACCACTATGATCAGTATGAGCAAGAAGACATATTGGCACATTAAAATAAATTTTTATAACGATTAAAATCTTTAAAAAAACATTATAGAAAAAAAACAAATGGTTGCTTACTTCTGCAGAGGAGAAACGAGGAGGGGGAGGGGAGAGTCTGATACACCGTCAACCGCACGGCCGCGCCCCTCTCGCTTCTGCCCGGCAGAAGTAAGCAACCCTATGTTTTAAAAAAAATATATTTTTTTAAAATTTTCTTTGTTCTAAATATTTTTTTGATATGCTAATATGTCTTCTTGTCCGTACTGATCATCGTGGTTTTGGATGTGACACTGTTTAAAAAACACCCTGTATAGTGGACCAATCAGAAAGTTCTCCAGCATTTGCTTTTGGGAAGAGGAAACCATTTAAAACTCTCCAGAAAAAGCCGGCTTGTTGACAGTTATCAACAGGCCTTTCGTTCCACTAGAAGACTGTTCGGCATTTTAAGTCCTACTTTGGTTTATTTTACTAATGTCCTGTACTAACTTGACCATGTAAGACACCATCTCTCGGTAAGTTCTTTATTACTTATCAGTCTCTGACCTGAAGTCTTAGACTTGCATTAATTTAATAAATGATCAAGATATTCTGCAAAGAAATACCAATACAAGTACTCGGTGCACCATTGGGTGCGGATAGAGAAATGATGGATGACGAAAAAAATAAATTAATCCACCTTCATGTTACCGTACCGTGTGAATTTGTACGACACTTATTAAATAAGCCAATTACTCATTTCACATGTATCGTCCAAATCCACCCTGCCCGGTAAAATAAGGTTGCTTGGGGATACTTATGAATTATTTTCGTTTTATTAATTTAGTTTCGAGCGGAGATTAGTCGGCCTCACGGTGTACCGTTTAGTGCATTTACCTGCCATTAAATAAATAAAATCATTTTAAAAAAAAAACATAATCGTATAAATGTCAATCCACCCATTGTTATTTTGTCGGGCCGGGTAATTGTTTTACTGTAGTGTTAAAACAGCCAGTAAAAACAATTAAGATTAGCGTCGTGAATTCCGGATTAATTTAGGTAAAAAACTGCTTATAATGTTTTTTTTTTTAAATAATGTATTTTAATTTAGCCAAGCTAAAGGGTTTAAAGTATTTACCCATTAATCATTTTCAGAACTTTTTTTATGGTTCCATAAAAAATAATGGCGAGAAAAAAAGGTCGCCAATTCGAGCACAAGAGAAAAAAAAATAAAGGCTTTTCTACTTAAGCAGAACTGTGATATAATTGTAGCAATATGATTTCGCATGATTATCTGATGATATCATCACCAGCAGAAAAAAACCAACCTCGATATCAGCAACGTCACACTACTCACTACACTCCTCTACCGATTGAAGCGAGCATGACGCATGACTAATTTTCTTTTGAAAAATTGCAAAGCTATCTGTAAATTAATCAATAAGAGAAGTGAACAACAAAATAAGTATTTTGTTGTTCACTTCCCTAAATAGAAAATTAATAAATGACACTTTTTGATAGAATCCCTCTGTACATAGAAAATGCCCCGTGCGCCTTCATTTTATAAGTTATTTATAATTACTCTGTACTACTTATGTATTATAAATACAATTCCATAATTGTTTCTGCAAATTCGAGATGACGCCAATTTATCAATTAAAGGTACGTAGTCCTTGAGGGTGAATTTAAACTTTAGAATGTACTCGTATGCTTGGCCTAGATTTGGGCAAAATGTTAAGTGGACTATTTGGGCCATAATGTTGGCTCTGATAATATCATGCTCAAATAATAATAATAGCTAGTACAAAAAATATTGTTTATTAAAACAAAAACCAATCATAATCATAAAATTTAATTAAGTTTTTTGTTACTACGTTTTTGCGATCAAAAAATAATTTATTTGGAAGAATTTGTAATGAAAACGTAATTAAATAAATAAAATGTATTTTACTCCCCGTGCCATGCCTACTTGTATTGAAAAGGTTATTCGTTCAAATATTTTAATACGTGTCCTAGGGACGGTATCACAACGAAACTAAGAAGTCAATTGGTTTAAGTATCTGTACATTTGTATGAAAATATAAATCACCTTCGCAATTTGTTACCAGACGAATTTTTTATGAAATATTCGGGTTGTCTATATCGACAAACTTCGATAAATAATCTGTGTATCGCAGTGTGTGGTATTCGTTCGTCCGACACCAGTATACACATACACACATGTTTATATCTACACTTATTCTTCGATCATGACGTGTTCTGTTATTGTTTAGATTTATTTTTACGTGGGTACATAATACACGGTTTGGTTTTATTTGTCCAGACCAATTTGTGCTGGTCGTGCTGATTGTATTTATAAAACTATATCTATATTATTTCGATTGATTTGTATATGTAATTTGAAACATTTAAAAAGCCAGTAACACTAATACTATTATAATTAATAAGATAATTATACATTTAATTACTTACTACCTACTTATGTCCTCTTATTTAAAGCCCAGTTAAATAAATTAAAACTATATAAATATGTACTTAAAAATTAATGTAAATGAATATTTATTGAAATCTATAGTCTCACAATACAGTATAAGTCGTTACATTTATCGGGTTGTGGTCCCGTGGCTAGCGTTGCGGACTCACGGATCAGAGGTCCGAGGTTCGAGCCCCACTCTACCCCAACTGAGTTATTTACAACTCGTTGAAAATGGCCACCAAAATTGAAATATTTGAGCATATTATAAGAGCGCTAATATTTCTTTGAAATATATGTATTTATATAATGCATATTTAATGCTAGACTAAAAATGATTTTTTATTATTTTTTAAAGATTTCAATTAAAAATATACTTAAGTGTGTCATAAATTCAGAAATAAATTATACAATATGGACAAAAGGAAATTATTATTGCAACTAGGAACATGGATGAAAAAATGCATTTATGTATATTTAAATATAAATTTTTGTAATGTTAAAATTTACATTCGAAGCTTTGTTGTTATTCGTTATAATAAAATAAATATAACGACTTGATTTATTATAGCTCCCTATGTTTCGATGCATATTTATTCGATAATATTTAGTAATCACTGTTTATATAAAATAGGATAAGATTCATTAGTTATGTATACCTTAGTAAAGAAGCTTGTGTAGCTTTGGAACCGGTCGGTAGAAAATATAAAAAAAATAAGTGGTTAAAAAAAACGTTGTATTATATATATCTTATTTAATAATGTTGTTTACATCCCATTATTTATTTACCCACAATTATAATGCCTGCATGTTGTCGATAATTTCCTTTTTAAATTTATTGATATTCGAGTTGAATATATCACTCGCATCGGTTCCAATAAGGCAAATATAAATTGCCAATTCTGATTATGCGCGAATTCTTTTGCCGCATTAGAACATTAACTTATTCAAACCTTTTTAAAGGGGCCCTTTCTTAAAAAAGGTTTTCTTTCATCTGTTGAAATGTCTGTCAATATTGAATACTCAATACTTAATAAATAAACATTTCATTACATTTTTGTGTATCACTTTTTTAATTCTACTCGTTTTAAAACGTACCGCTATCTTCGTCAGGACACGTATTACACTAACATTATTAACTACTATGCGCTTTCTCGTCGATTGCTTTCATTGGAAAAAAATTTTTAGCCAACCCTTTTTTTTGACTAGGTTATTTGAGGGATGCTTTCAATTATAAATAATTATTATTTGTTTTTTTTCAAGTATAAAAAATATTTGAATAAATTTTAGTTTTAAATTTAAAAAAAATATATATTTTAAAGAAGTTTAATTCATTAAAAAATATTATCACGTCCCGTGCTTAAGAGTTATGTCGACTTTAGCCCTCCTTTGGGATTTTTACATATGATTATTTTCTTGATAAGGTTGATATCAGAAGATACAGTATATACATAAAGATTTATTTCCCTTCACTATTGTTAATTTTCTTACGGGCGGATATAAAAATGTCTGATTTTGATTGAGTTATTATGAAAAGAGTATTTATTTATCTATGAATAATGTGATTTAGAAGTTATTTTTCGCGAATTTATCAATTTCGAAAGAAAAGCAAATTTATTTAACGATGCCACACTTAATAGAATGCGGAATGTTTTTGTCATTTAAACCAGCAGACTTCAACAAGTCAGCTCAAAATTATGTTAAAATCAATTAAAATATAGTTGTCAAAATTATTTCTGTGTTAGCAAAAATCAGCAGGAAATTACTTATATCATTTGAAATTTACTAAGTAGGTTGCCAACTTCTTAGCATGCAGGGGAGACCAGTCTCAAATAATAAAGCTAAGTTTAGGGCTATGCAACTTATTTATTAAAAATAAAAAAAAATGCTTTAGATTAAGTGATTTTATTAAAGACTTTAGAGAGGAACGTAATTCAACTGGAACATTTAAGAAAATCTTAATAACAAATAAAAAATTGATAAATACAGAACCTCTCGTTTTTCCGATTTTCTCCCTTTGATTTCCAAAACCGTATACCGTATTATGATATTGCCCCGGAAATTAACTTGGAATGGTAATATTTAAATTTGTCTAGCTTCTCATGTCCCGAACCTGTACAACTTTCGTGACCCCATTCTTCATACTGAGTGCATTGCACGCAGCCTTCATTAGGATGATTTGTACCATATTCTTTAAGATAATTTGCAAGAAATAAATCCAAGAAAGATTTTTTCTCAATTGGTCGGGGTGTTGTGGTATATTTTTCATAACTTCCTTACATATCCTATTTCCCAACTGCTGACAAGCCTCTAAAATAGAGGCTTAGCGGGTTATTATTATTTTTTTAAACTTTTTAAAATATATATTGTATTTTTTCCAGTAGCCTGCCTTTATTGAAATTTTAAATAAAATCAATTAAAGGTTATTTTTTTCTTGTTTTGCGAAAGGTTGATTAATTAATTTTTGTATGGAGATAATGTAATTATTACTGTTTTTACCTCTAAAGAATAAATGAGAAGAGGGTAATCTCATTTTTTCTGTGTCTTCTTAGTCTTGTCAAGTAGATTTTGTTTTGTAATCACGTGGCATAATTCTATACTTTTTAAATAAAAGAAGTGTTTACGATAAACTTCCGAGGCAAATTCGTACACAGGCCCCAAGATACACACGCTGTCCTTCACACGAAAAAAAATACGAACAAGGATCATCCGTCATAATATACGTATACCCATGTAAAGAAAATACGCATAACTTATTATACACGTATTAACACGTCTCTTATCTGCACAGTATAAAGTTTACTATTCACTACTTCAATATCTCAAAATAATATCTGGACACCAAACATTTTTTTACTGTTGTGACTCGCCAGTGCGCAGTCATGCAATGACAGTTTTTTTTTGCTGACTGACTCTTGGTATTGCGACTTGCTTCAGGACGATGAGCCTGCGGAAATATTAGAATTATAAAAGAAGATTATTGTGCTGTACATTTTTGTCCCGGCGCCGTATACGTACGGTTTTGTACGGGTTTTCCCTAAGTATTTTCCCTAAGTTTTCCCTAACACATAAGAAATGTTATTTTTTATTGCACTTCGAATCCATGAACATTCATGGAATATGGAAATTTATTGTTCTTATAAGCGTTCTATCTAATTCATTGCCATTTTTTTATTTACAGAATCATAGAAAAACTAGTATTGAAATATACGTGAAATAAAATAAATTTTTGTCGCGAGATATTTTGTGCAGGTCGCTGACTTTTTCTTATCTCTTTATAAAAATAACTCTTAATTATCATTTCACCTTTTCAGATACACCAAACATCATCACTTTGGTGGCTGTGTGTATTGCAATAGTTATTACGTTTGACGCCTTTCCAATCCTTCAATCAAAAAACTGGTATCGGTGCAAAATGTTGCGAAACCGGTTTGATCCTCCTATTACAAATTACATTGTCTTCTTTGGTTAACACTGGCGCCACATTTACGTAGCTGATTTAATATCTTCAGTCAAAATATTGTATCGATTAAAAAGTAACAAATCTCCAACAAAATTGTACAATTGAGTTTATTTTAAAATTAGGTTTTATTGCAGTTACCACTGATTTTTTATATATTTTTTTCACAACAGTCTTTGACGCCCAGTTACAGTGGTGAATTACAGCATATACCCAGGCTTGAGAAAAAGCACATTTAATTTTCCGTGTGTGAATCAAGAGTACTGTACCAGTGCACTAAGGAGACCGCCTGATGAATTACTTTTTTATTATAAGACCAAGGAGTGATATATGAATGGGAAAAAATATTATTAAATTATCTTATTGTTAAAGTGCAGATTTTAAGCAGACCAGCTAAAATATACCTGCATTCTTAATTACATTTATTCTCATAATTTTCTACCCCGACCTCAACAAACTAAATTGGTACTGGATGATGAGCTGCATTTCTATACTTGTTTATTTGTATAGGAAAATACGTTGGCAAGGCGTTGGCGTTTATTTTTATGAAATGGGGAAAATTATTCCCCGTTTTCTTTACGCCCTTCATAAATAAAGGTACCTCTAGTACTACTAGTAGTTCCACTGTAATTAAATACTATAAGAAAAATGGAATCTCCCACAACATAAAATATTTTCAGTGCAGGTTACTTATTAAAATCCATGGCATGTTGGTTTTATAGTTTTTTGATACAACTATCGTGAAGGTGTATAGTGGGTTTGGCATGTTGGTTTAGTTGGTATCCTGACGTAAGAGACCGGTACGTCTCCAAACCGGTAGACATAGGAAAGTGTTTATATACAAATATTTAAAAACATTGGCTTTTGAATTTAATAACATTGGGCTCGTGGTGTAGTGGTCAGCGCGTTTGCCTGCCATGCAAGAGGTCTCGGGTTAGATTCCCGACATGGTTGATGTGAAATATTTATTTAAAACAGCGTTTTAACACTAGAATATTTCATAAATGTAATTAATGTGAGCAATAGACACCATTATCTCGTATGATGTTTTTTTAAATATATATATATATATTTTTAATATATTTTTTTTTTAATATGTAAATTTCTTGGATTTTTTTTTGTTTTTGGTCAGGCTGTAAGAAATTGCTAGTGACGATAAGTCGTCCTTTTAACCACGTATACCTTTTTTATTTTTTTTTATTTATCACATTGTATATTATGGTTAGTAAAGATTTAATATACGCTTAAGGTATTAGTCCAGGAACTGTAATAGTTCCTGGACTAATACCTGAAGCGTAAGATTGATCGTCTTTCCTTTATGTGACAAAAATGATCAAAATACGCGGCGATTGGTGTACTAATTCATTGCCCTATGTACCATTAGGTTCGGAAAAGGAATGAAGAAGAAAATTTAATATTGAGTAAAATTGAATATCTTTACTTCCCACTTCCATAAACGTTCCGCCCACGAATCCATCTCAACGTTTTCTGCCTATTTATTCTGTGGCTTGGATTTATAAAGACCAGTGTCGTAAATCGTAAAATTACAAGAGAGTATTTTTTTACTAATTTTATGGCGTTATAACGAATTGTTGGACATCTTTGATAACACATATTAACGAAAAAATAGTTAAATATGTATGTGTATATAAAACATTTAAATATGTATGTTGATTCGACATCTTTGACATCGACCCTCTACAAAATGGTGGCAAGAAAAATATGAAACCTGACATTGGCCCTTTTAGATTCAAGACACAGTTACAATGTTTACAAAGTGTCATCCTACGTCACCCACGAAGCATGTAAATCGTTACGAAAGTAAAGCATGTCTAATCTAGGTTGGGGTACCCAGGTACCATAAATTATTTTATTCAATTAAAATAAAAAAAAACATTAAATATGGTTAAATTCAATCTAATTTTGATTTTTGTTAGTGGATGAAATAATTATTAATTTTATAACGTGTCAATATTAAAAATATCATTAAATATTCTAGGCTAGCTGTTCCTAGATATTGCAATAAATATGGCAAAAGGACACTGCAATACAGTATACCTAAAATATTTAACATGTTAACAAACAATATTAAAAATACTGAGTTAAATACAGAAGTGAGACGTTTGCTTAAATTATGATTAATAGAAAAAAGTTTTTTGTATTAGTGATAGTTTTTAATTTTTGATAATGTAATATGTTATGTTTTTCAAGTAAAAATATTGTAATGTAGGTTAAGTGTAAATCATCGATGCAATTTACAAGAACCTGCTGACGAGTTGTATGTATGCAACTCAGCAGGACGTTAATTTAAGACTATTTCGTAAATATTTTTGAAAAATATATTTTTTTTTTTTTAAATTCAATGTAGTCGTGTTTTTTTTTATTTACCACGAATCGTTGAAATATTAATTAATGTTTGTAAATATTTATTCATTTAACAATAATTATTGTAGTCTGCGATAATTTACAGGTAGTTTACCGTAATGCAGACTGTATGATAGCTGCTAAATTGCCGACATGTACAGATTAAATAAATCCGCAGAAGCCATATTTAGCAAGCTAATCGCCCCATTAATGGGTGAATTCTGACATGCATTCGTACGGCTTCTGGGTGCGTAAAAGAGTGCGTGAGATCTCGCTCAAGTATAATTATTGGGAACATACTGACTGATCGCTTTCAGTATACTTGGATTATACATGTAGATACTTCCTGAAATCAGCTTATAGAAATGTTTCCCAAGAAAAATTTTACGACGAAATTCGAGGGTGTTGTAATTTGTATAAACCCACTTACCTACTTTTCTATATCTACCGGTTTCGTCAGGACGCTAATTACATCAACACTCAAATCCCACTATACACACCTTCTACATAGTAGTTGCATTCAAATATGAAATCTACGTTCTGATAGGACACACGCTATTATTAGAAGCCAACACCAACATACATTGTTTTTTTAAAGGTGATAATATACCTACAAATATTTACTTACATTTATTGAAATGTTTTACTGCAGAGTTAATGGTTTTAATATTAATAATAATAATCATCATCATCATCATTCCCTTTCCTCACCTAATGGTGCAAATGGGCACTGCATTGGTGCACAAACCGCAGCGTACGGTGATAATTTTTATTACAAAAAGATATGGTGATCAGTCTTGCGCTTCAGGCGCCAGTCCAGGGACTATGGAATATACGAGTATAAAAATACCCTTTAAAATATATGTCATGTTAACCGTCAGACCTTTTGCATGGTAGGCAAACGCGCTGACCGATACACCACGAGGCCGACAGTTATAATAATGATGTTTTATTAAGTTCTTTGGGTACATTAGGATTAAGTTTAAATAACAATTAAACGTAATTTTGCAGAAAGAAGCCAGCCATGGAAAAGTGAAACTGAGATAATAGCAACTTTTGTGAAAAGAGTGAATAATAAAATCTACCCAACAGTTGGAATATTTTTGACTTAGACAAATGATAAACAATGAATTTATTAGTTTTTTATATATGACAAACGAAAATCTAATCATGTATTTGACCAGTTTTAATGATTTTTAAACGTTAGATTTTTTTAGTCCAGTGGGTGTTTTCTGCAAATTTAGAAATGCCATTTTTGTGATTGATGCGACACTATTTTTAAAAGGTGATTATTACAGTTTTTTGTATGAAAGTGGTCTAGCTGATTTAAGGAAAACATAGAATTGACCTTACTGCACCCGATAATACGAGTATCAATATCTATTTTTTCAAAATTGTGGTCAGGCTGCTTTCTATTATTATTGCTCAATCGCCCTGTGTTATGTAACGCCATCAGTTTTTCGGCTTTTTTTATATACATATTACAAAATAAAACTTATCCCTAACTCTATGAGGTCATGAGCCCTGTGTTGAGTTGGGATACAACTTAATAGAAAGTGGAAGCTTGCACATTATTAAACGAGTAAATGGCTTATGCTTGGGAGAAATTTATATGATACAGGACATTGAACACTCTCGGGGCCACAAAAGAGAATTAATTAATTAATTAAGTTTTGCTTCGTTTCTTCCCCGTTGACACAGGTAACTAAGCGACACGGGGAGGTACACGATTGTTGCACCGAAAGCTAATAAGTGGATCGCAAACTTCTAAATAACTTAATAGGAATTCCAATTTGGGTTTCTCGCGTGCAGACAAACTTCTAAGAATAATGCCTAATACTATGTATATGTATTCGAGCGTTGTAGATATGTGATTAAAGTGTTATATTTATTATTTCGTTATATTGAGGGGATTGTAAACAATTCTATATCCTAACATATTACAACAGACATGAAGAACATTTTAGAAAAGGGAATATAGAAGTCTAGGCATCTTAAATTCAAATTCATTAATTTTACCAAAATAACGGCGGCCTCCATGGTGTAGTGGTCAAGACGCTTGACTCACGCACGGAAGGTTCCGGGTTCGATTCCCGGTGAGAACACAAAAATTAAAATGTGATTTTTCTCAAGCCTGGGTGCTCTGTGATGTAATTCACCACTGTAATTAGGCCTCCTGGCCTGTTGTGGTGCAAAAAAAAAAAAAGTGATGTGATGTGATAACATCACAAATAACAAAATATTTAAGGCGTTATATCGGGACAACATATCACACCAGTAACCCCTGAGCAATGGTTCGGAATTATTAAGGTATAATACTCTCCAATAGCAGGAGTATTTGCCCTTTAAGGCTGTAGTCTGGTCTGACGCTTGGGTTTATTTTGCGCATCACTAAGGACTTTAAAATATAAACACTTTAAAAATGTTACACACCTCCTTGGTGAGAAGCATCTTGGAATATAATTCTACAATATGGAGCCCTTATTATGCCTCTCACCAAATTACCATAGAAAGAGTTCAGAATAAGTTTTTGAGATATGTTAATTTTAAATAAGGAGTACGTAATGAATTTCGTAACTATGATTATTTATTAAATATATTAAATTTGATCAAAATAAGGGACAGGAGAACTATTAATGATTTATTAGTTCTATTTAAAATCGTAAATTCAGTATTGGACAGCCCTGAAATTTTGACCCTCATTGGTTTTAAAGTACCAGTTAGAGTGACCAGTCTAGTTCAACTTTATCACTGCAACAATCATATCTCAATATACGAGCAATTCAGTACTGAATCGTCTACATGCGCTGGGTAATAAACATTCGGATTAAGGTGACGTATTTTTATTGAAATTTCCAGCTTATAAACAATTACTTGTAAAACATTTTAGTGTTGAATCAATAATAATAATAATAATTATGGATAACTTATATTGCGCCATTTTCGTTATATAATACCTCAAGGGCGCTTTACAAAGTGATTATATAAAGATATAAATTTAATTTTAACTTTTTAATTTAAGAAAAATAATGTACTTTTTCATATTACTTTTCCACCACATGCTAAGAATTTATTCAAATGATTTAGAGAACAAGTGGGTTTTAAGTTTCTTCCGAAATATCACTTCACTCTCACAGTTTCGGATTTCTGCTGGGAGAGCATTCCATGCCAAATCAATATTTTAATTATGTTCTTTCTAAGTAAGCATTGAAAAAGTTGTTACTGTATATACTCCACTGTAAATACTTACGTATGTATGTAATGTAAAAGGTACTTGTACCGTTAAATCTTGAAAAAAAAAAATGCACGCAAAATGAGGAAATCATACGATTTTGCCATTTTAAAACGAATCTTTTTTTAATCGCACAATAATAATGAAAAAAAAAACAAATAAGATAAAAACAACATATTAAAAAAATATATACTTAAAAGTTTTGTGTAACTAAAATATAATTAATTTTAGACCGGCAGATTACGCCATTTCAAATTAAGAGTAAACTTAGGTATCTGGGATCTCAATAAAGACTAAATATTGAACTAAAATTTGTTGTAATAATTTGAAGATAATAAATTGAACATGAAAGTGGCCGAAGTAAAATTAAGAAGTTTTGTTTTTAAAAAAAAATACGTACAAGCATTTTAAATCACATACATTTTTGTGAGATTTTCCTTTATTTCTACGTACAATTATTCCTTCGGTAATACTTAAAAAAATATATTTATTGAAAAAAAAAAAGAAGATAATTCTGGTTATAAAATTCAATTTATGACAATATCTTATTAACGTTTTTATTACCTTCATACCTGCCTTTATCGGTACCGGTAAGGGCAGGTATTAAAAAATATTGTTTTTATCTAATTTATGTTTTTTTATTATTGCGCGATTAAAAAAAAAACATTCGTTTTAAAATGGCAAAATCGTTTAATTTCCTCATTTTTCTTGCGTTTTACCAGACTAAACATAGTTTCACCGATGTGAAAGATGTCGATCTCCGAATTGATAATGTTCAGCTGTCTGACTTCTCTTCCAATCCAAATAACCAGAGGCAGGTTGGTTCTGGAAGCCGGGAGGTAAAACGGTCTGTGCTGACACTGTCGGAGATAACCATCACGGCTTATGACCTGTTATTGGCTGGTCCCTGGCCACTTTACACTCCGTGTAACATTCACCGTTCTACCTATATTTAAACATGTATATTCCTTCAATTCTTTCATATGTTGATGTTTGTGAAGGTAAATAGCTGAAACCTGTATTGACGCGGGTGATATTTATCAGGCTGAATTATCCCATGTACTAGGCAACGCCTGAATTTTTTTTACACTCGAAAAGGTGGATTTATCAACAATGTTTTCAGTTTTTTCAAATTTTTGTACACAAGGATTGGATTCAACCACCTAGGAAACTATTAATACTGTATATTACAACAGAGAAAAAGAACATATTAGAGAAAGGAATATAGAAGTCTAGGCATCTACAGGACTTCAGGATTCTATATCCTATACGTTTAGACATATTTATTTGTGTAATGTAATTGTATTGCTTTATTAATTGTTTAACAATAGGGTCTTTCCATGTTTTTTTTATTATACTCGTATTTATTTTTATAAAAAAAAAATGTGACGATTTCAACGGTGTTAATATTTTTTTCGAGCGGCGTCGAATTTTTTTTTTACAAAGATTTAAAATATGCATATTTAGAACTATCCGAAAACCAGACGTTTCGCGTCAAAACGACGTAATGCCAACTGCGAGCCGTTTTGTATGTCCTCATTTTTAACCAGAAAATTATGAAAGAAAACTGTTGCATGATAGGTGTATCATTAGAATCGTAACAATCCGCTCTAGATATGTAGTATTTTTTTAACGTTATTCCCAACTTGTGAAAAAATCCTGCTCTGGTCCAGCGTGTTTAACGTGTTATTTTCCCATTACGCAATTGTAGACTGTGAATCTCAGGAAAAATGACTAAGGAAAAGTTAATGAATAGAAAGGACATAACTATTAAACGTCGCGTCGATACGTACATAAAAAATACAATTTTGTGTGCAGAAGTTGTATTCAGCAAGCGAATTGCCCTATTAATGAGTGAATTTCGACATGCATTCGCTTGTCTTCTGGGTGCGTAGAATAGTTCATGAAGTCTTCTTTATAGCGCGTATTTACGTACTAAATACGTGTTATACCGCGCTATAAAAGCGTTCAGAATTGCAGCCCCGATATAGTTTTTGGGAACGAACAATAATCTCCTTCAATAGTTGAATTATGTTTGCTATACTTCCAAACATCAATTTATGAAAGTGTGCATGAAAAATATGACGACAAGACTCGAGAGTGTTGTGTAGTCAATCCATTTGTCGATTCGAAGAGAATCCTTTATTTTTCTTACACCCCGGCAGTCAAAATATAATATTTTTTGCCAATAATAAAATACTTTTACCCCTTATAATTAAAAACCCACTTTTGCTTGCTCTTGTTTCCTGTTACCGTAACGTAAGGTTTAAAAAAATGTCCTACTTTTAAGAAGTATTACAAACGCTTTATCGAGTAGGTGGGAAAATGTGATTAAAACCGCCCCACCCTGTTAAGGAATAAATATAATTTTGATAACGCTTTACCCGGGCGGGGGCGCGGGCGGATAATTGCGTCGGAGATGAATGTCATTGCCGCCGTAACTCTGGCGGGTGTTCACCCCCATTGGTGTTTACCCAATAGTCTATTACAGGGAGCGTTCTGCGCGCACCGCGCACCGGTTTGTGCGTCGTGTCCCGAAAACATGACCCAACGGGGAGAGGTGACAGTCCTCAGCCGGCGGGGCGGCCTTGGGCGGCCGGGCCGTCAAACTCCAGCCTTGGCGGTCGCCAACCTTTGACCTTGGCCTTTGTGCCCACTCCGCCGGGGCGGGCCGCCCTCGCTCCCACCCCGCCCCGCCCAGGCGTCTGCTCGCCGCCCTACGGTGGAGCCGTAGAAACTGCGCTCTGATCGATAACTGCTGTTTCTGTTTCTATTGCACCCCGCCCTGGCACATCGTCACTTTCTCCCCATCGCGTACGCGGTTATCCGCGGGTACTTGGGTTGGAAATTATTTCATTTCGTCGTTAAATACTAATACTACTTCGATATTATCCCCATAAAAGCGTGATCACTAAGCGTGCTTGCAATAATGATAACTACCAAGCTTTTAAAAATAATGATAACTACCAAGCTCTTAACAATAAGGTATACTGCCTCCGATTAATTATTTTTAGTATTTTTAGTGATTTTTCACTGCGAAATTTTATATCGGTTCCTACTTCCCACCATCAAACGTAAGACTGATTTTACAGGTAGTTACATAATAACTTTGTATGAAGACAGCGCTGGAGCGTTTTATTCCATTGTAATCCCAATAGCCTTTTTCATTTTGCGTTGTAAACTATATAATCTTTAATTTAAACACGTATTTGTTTGACGTCATATTAATATTTATTTATTCACACAAATACATATATATAACAAAAAAATAATATCGTATCCCCAACTCGATGAGGCCAAGAGCCCTGTATCGAGTTGGGATACAATAGGAACATTAAAATATTAATTATGTCAAATATTCCACAGTTGTAATTAATATGACGATAGTTTAATAATATTTTTGTTTGATTCATATTTCAATTAAATTACAACTATTCTGATGGAATTCCATTGTAAGTGAAAAAAATAGCGTGATATTTTCACTTAGTATGGAACTTATAACATCACCTAAAATTAATCCTTCTATTATAATCGCTCAAATTGAAATAATAAGTTGTGCATTAAAAATACTCGGTACACTTTAATAGGTACTAAGGTTTTTACGGTCACTGTTATCAATTTTTTTTCTTTTTTGGGTGATACTGTGTGTGGTGGACTTGTTCCGACGTTTCGGCTACCATTGCAGGAGCCATCTTAAGGGTAAACTTTTTTTACCCTGAAGATGGCTCCTGCAATGATAGCCGAAACGTCGAAACAAATCCAACACACACGGTATCACCCAAAAAATAAACAAATTGACTCGGTACACTTATTTATTTGACCAATTAGCGCTCTAACAGGCATCTTTAGACTGGACGATAAGTGTAAGTGTACCGCGTATTTTAAATGTATAACTTATAAGTTATTATATATTTTAATTACAGTGAAATTACCTACATCAAGAATTGTCAATAAATAACATAAATCAAATTAAAATTATCGTTTTCTAGAGGTGTGATTCGCCTGTCGAGGCAAACAAATCTAACGAAAACAGATTGTTTCAGTTTACGGATCCGAGTAACGAGGGCTGTAAGGTAAATAGGCCGCCCAGAGCTGGCGCTGGCGGTACCTCTATACTCCGCTCGACCACGTGACTAGTCCCACGTCTTCTGACCGCCCACAACTGGTTTTCATTCACCGCTAATTCGAGTCGGCCGAGCACCCGAGGGTTGGCGGTAGATCTCGGGGTTGTCGTTTTAAAGTAAATCCTCACACGTTCACGATTAAAGCCATCGGAAACTGGTATAAAGAATGTGCTCGACGAATCAACGCATTTGATATTTTTATTTCAGCAGGTACCTACGAAGTGTTTCACTACTTATGTATGTATTCTTTAGAAGTAACTTTAACTTTACAGGTGTTTTATAATAAAATTGATAACAAAATACTGATCTTGGAATTTAAGTTTTATGCCATATTGTGTTTTATCAATTCTTTATTTAGTCCTAAAAATTCTCACTAACAGTCGTGACGATTTAAACATTTGTGAGTACTCGTATGCATATAAAATCTTCACATACATTATTATCTGCTTTTTTATTCAATGTAAGCATTCTTGTTTAAATGTGGAGATGTTTCCAGCTTCCCTGAAATTTTCTAGTTACTCAGGAAACTTTCAGTCTCACATCAGGAAGCCCAAAATCGTCTCCAAAACCTCTCTCTCTATTTATCAATTCAGGAAATAATTTTTCTAGGATTATACGAGCAATATGTTTTTTTCAATTGAACATATTACTTTACAAACATACCGTTACAAAATATGGTAGGTAGTTGGATCAGCAACAGTAACGTTTAATCGAGATGCTCAGCTATATATGTACGAGTATATGACACTCGGTGATCAAATACGACTTGACCTGCTCAAACGACTCTGGTTATAAATATGATCCCTCGTTGTTTATCCTTTGAAAATTCGAAGTAAGAGTAATTAATGGAAGCAAACCTTTCGTTGTATTAAGAGTGTCATGGATGTCCCCATTCGTTGTTCGAAACTTTATTGATTATAATACTACGTCATGTCTTTTTTTTCATCTTTTCAGAGATCCTAAGATTTGTGTTACAGAAAATTACGTCATGTATTGTCATGAATATAACTTAACCCTCATTAGGTTAAATTAGCCAGTGGAGACTATGCGAACGCCTGAAAAGCTCCAACAATATTTTTTTTAAATTTTTTTTTTTATTATATTGAAAACATATTATACATAATTATATACAATATTCACAAGGAGTTTTTTTAAAAAAAAACTCATTTAGGGACATACAGATAATAATTTTTTTAGAGACGTTTTTAAATTTTAAACTATAATATTATTTACAAAAGCAGAAAAATTAAAATTATGATATACTACAAATTAAAAAGGGTATGAAAAATACTTGAAAATAACAAAATAAACAGAATACTAGGCATGGAAATAAATTCAAAATAATGTTTACATTATGCAATCTGGGAAAGAAAATTGAAAAAGTTTAAAAATTACATGTATGTATATATACATACTGAACTAGTACAAAATAAAATCATTTTTTTTAATTAACAAAATATGCGCACACCCAATACAGGTTAATTTTTTTTTTATCAAAAACGTATTGAAATTATGTATACAAGCCAAAAAAAGTATATAAAAAGAAAAAAACACAAATAACATTTAAATAGCAAGCCACTGCAAGGTAGATCCATTCATTCATGTTCTATCGATGGATAGAAATTCTGAGACCACCATAAGGACTTAATTAAAGATAATTTATTTTATTTTATCTCATTTATGCAAAAAATCTTACAATTATTATTTTACTATTTATGTTCAAAGTATTAACTTTGTGGTCAAAAATTTTACCTAATGTTAGTAAATATTAGT
The DNA here is from genome assembly GCF_059751315.1 of Micrasema longulum. Taxonomy (NCBI): domain Eukaryota; kingdom Metazoa; phylum Arthropoda; class Insecta; order Trichoptera; family Brachycentridae; genus Micrasema; species Micrasema longulum. The sequence goes on from NW_028277754.1 coordinate 136,643, forward strand.
ATTTCACCACTTACCGACTTTTTATGTCTAACGGTTTTGAGACGTACCCGCCTCTTCGTCAGGACAGTCACTACACCAACATGCAAATACATCTTTACCTTAACCATCACCGTAGTATACGTAGTATTTTCGAAAAAATACATAAATTACATGCAGAGTGAAGGGGATGAAAACACCACCATGTCCGAACATGCATTAAAATTAGTTTCAAAATATTTAGCGATTTGTTGCTGAACGTGTGGCGGTGGGGATTAGGAAGAGGAGGGCTAAGGGGTTGAACGTTACACGATTGGTTTTTTTTTAAATAAAAAAATGTGGGCTGTATTGACGTAATTTTTGATTATTTATTTGGGGCATATTATTTTTTAATGTGAAATACCTCTTCTTCTTCTTCAGGCTTCTGTCCCCCACTGCTGGATATAAGCCTCTTCCATATCCTTCCATTTTTCTCGGTCGGATGCTACTTCCAGCCAATTTTTACCTTCTACAGCAGCTATGTCGTCGGACCATCTTTTTTGAGGTCTTCCGACGCCTCGCTTATTCTCCCGAGGTCTCCATCTTAAAATTTTATTTTAATTTTAGGAGTCCATCTTGTGGGGTCTTGTCACGCAACATGTCCTGCCCATTGCCACTTTAGTCCTGCTACTGCTTATATTTTTTATTCATTTTTATTTTGTGCTATAGTAAATTTTTTTTAGAAAGTTATCATCTTTCATTTTTTTTTATTAATATGTCATACATATTATGTAAGTCATGTCTATATTGTAATGATGTAATAACTTTTATTTACATATTAGTTTTTAATTAAAAAATACTTATATAGTACCCTTCCACTTATTCTATCCATCAAGAATTGTCAATAAATAATTTAAATTAAATTATCTGTACATTGTTGTATTAAAATTAATAATAAGGATTTTTTTATTATGATTATTAATTAGGTACTAATAAATAATAGTATTATTTAACGTCACTGATGTTATGAGTTTGTAATCGTTTTATTTTTAATTAATATTCCACAACGTTGCGTTAATGGCAAGTCAAGAAATACCCCGCAGTTAAGTTTATAGAGAACGTGATAGGGTCGACCCGAACGAGTATGTAATGACTTTGCAGAATATAATAGTATTTATTTACGCAGTACACACAGGTACTCTAGCCAGGCACCAGCGCCAGATTGCGCCATGCTGGCCAACGCGGGTCGCGCTCCTACCATAACGGTTAGGCTGGCAACAAGTATCGGTTTTGAAGTCGCCTGTACCTGTTCCCGTAATCCCAGTGCCCCCGCCGGTGGGGCTGGATGCTGCAGCGGAGCGAGCTCTGCCCCTGCCCGCCTTTCCCTCCGCCACCGCCGCCGGTGTGCGTGATTATACCTCTCGCGCAGTACTAACGACAGCAGATGTTACGTGATCTCGGCCCGGTATCCGCTGGCCGATCACGGCGCTGCAGATACCGTGTGCTCTAGCCGCACGTCTATCGTGTTTTGGTTATAATTTCTGTATTCTGCGAAATGAGAATTATAAATGAACATTTTGATCTTATTTCATCTCAGCTTTGAGTCGATTTTCAAAATATACTGAATCTAAACAAAATGATATTTAAAATCGTAAAATAATTTTATTCTCCCCTGTTGTTAAAATTAAAATAAGGTTGTAGGAACATTTCAACAGATTATCCGTATAAATATACATATTATATTTATATATGTGTAAAGAAGACGTTTTCTCAAAATCCTGACGCGCCTCCTACATAATGGTAAAGTTAATCGATAAAAGGAGTCTCGATAGTGCAACTCGCTGACAACCAACCCTTTGCAAAGCCACGCCCGAAGTTAGATTATGCCGATTGATTTACTGGAACGCATGTCAGTATTGAAATTTCTTTGCTCGGTTAAATTTTTTAAAATTAGATTATCCCACCGAGCTTTTCCGATATTTGGCGAACCGTGGGCCATTCGCCCCTACGGAGTGTGACCTTCAGGGTTCACGCACTCGTGTTCGGAACAACCCCTAAAGTTGGAGCAGAAATTACAGCATCTTGCCTATTCAAATAATATCTTACATACACGTGGCCTGATTTTTAATACTCAGCGATCATTAACAAGTTACGCAATACCTTTTTATGGGATCTAAAGGTGGCGTCGCCATTGTGAACGTAATACAAAAGGATCTCTGTTGTACGCTTTTGAAATATCGATAACTTTCAGCGCGTGGCGGAATGATCGAGGAGTGTTGTGCGCATGATTCATACACAATAAACATACACATACGATTGCGACTAAAACAGTAGTTTGACTTGGTGTAAACAATGGGGCGTATTTTACATATGTTTCGACCCGACTATTATTTTCAATGATTTACTCGTTTCGAGATATGAAGTAGTATGATTTACTTATTGTTTTTGTCAGAAAATTTAAATTGTCTCGAACGGTGGTCCGATACAGATTACCTCCCCGAGTTCAGTTGGAACCAACAAAGGGACATCAGATTGTTCTTTATGTCCTATTGTTGTGTTCCAGCTATGTGCAATATTATTTACGCAATATAACTTGGACCCTAGGCGCGTGAGCCGAGTAATAAATTTAAATGTATTTTCTTTAAACTTAGTCATAAATAATGTGGAGGCGAATATTATATCCTTAAACGGCGCCCGACTCTCATGTTATTTTTGTTACTTTTTATGCAATTCTTCGCTGTACTCGTATGCATTTGATTTATCGTGTTTTAACGCTACTAAATATAATATTATTTAATGATAAGGTAAAAGTCCGTAAATAAATGTAGCTGCACAGCACATATAGTTCCGGCACAAGTTGGTTACTACATTTTGCTAGTTGTGAGATATTGCACTAAAATTTTAAAGCTCATCCCAAATCAACAATTCAAATAAAACTGTAAGTTGTTTTTATAAAATATTCTTTTTTGTATTTATGAAACACGACATATTTTTCTTCACTTTTTAAATTTAAAAAAATTAGATGCCATTTACTCGTATTAAGACGTCTCATTTTTCGTAATGATATTATCGATATTATCGGCGGAAATTTGAAATGCTTAAAGGGATAAAGTTTTAACTATTCAGGAGAAAGAAAATAATGCTCACAAAAAGGCATTTCTGTTTTTTATTGTACAAATATCAATTTTCTTTGTATAATTCATATTGTTGTGATACACAAGAAATATTGTTTTAAACTATGCATTTCTAATTTCCGCCGACGATATGTATAGTAAAATTCGACTGCGTTAAATAGAACTTTAATTACTAAACTAATGTTATTGCTTTTTAAGTTTGATTTTATTTATTTTGCTGCATATGAAATGTTTATAATAAACCTGCAGAATATATATAATCAATCTTAATCCGTACAATTTTTGTTTCTGCAATAAAATAATTGGTTTAATTATATTTTTAACCGGTGTTCACAATGTCCATAATCCGTTAAAATAAAATACTTCCACCCATCGCATATCACAGAAATAAGAGCTAAAAAAATGTTTTTTTAGTCATATTCATTTTTCTCAACCCAAAATTAGTAAGATTAGACTTATGAAGTGAAGAAAACATTTAAAAAATAAATGTTGACCAGTGTTGGAGTGTATCTTTAGTAAAATGGACGGCATAGGTATAGTACTAGAAGCAGTTAGTAGCAGGTAGCCAAGAAACGAAACTCGTTACGTAACGGTTTATCCTTTTATCCACGTGTTTGCCTATTTTCCCACTACTTCCTACCTAAGCGCTATTTTGCATCGTCGCGCGTCGCTTTGGTCGTCTCCGTGGATCACCGCAGTTTCGTCATTTTACGTAAAATATTATTTTTTTTAGAAGACCGCTTACTACCTCGGTTATGAAAGGTGAAACAAGCTGCACAGGAACTACGACCCGTCGGGAGGTAATATTTTTTGTCGAGAAAGGTTCCTCGGGATTGGCAGGTGGCACATCTGCGGATAGTCTGTGTGTGTGTGCTGTGTGTATAGAAGAGATCCGTAGATGCGGTATGTCCCCGTATGCACTAAACGCCACGCACCTTTCCTCCCCAGACGACGGAGAGTGGATGTGGATGGAGAATTGTACCGAGTGGGACTGGGAACGGGTACTGTGTCACACGGAGCTCGCGTCTTGGGTGATAAAATTCCTGAATAATTGTGAGACTGACTTCGTTTTGAGGACGAGAAATTGATTACTGCACTTAGATAATATTATGTTTCTTTAACTTGGTGAGGATAGTAGCATGTACTGAATACGGGCTTTCGTCTTAAGATAATTTATTGATTAGATAAAATAGAGTCTAAAAAAAGCTTTAAATTAATTTTGCATTATAACCCCACGATATTGTTTCGATTATGACTATCAATGTTTCTCAATTTATTATTTATGGTCAAAGCATTAGCTTTGTGGTCAAACATTTTCATTAATGTTAGTAAATATTAGTATATAACCACTTACCGACTTTTATGTCTACCGGTTTCCAGGCGTACCCGCCTCTTCGTCAGGACACTCACTGTCACTAACATGCAAATACTAAAATACATAAATCACATGCATAGTTAAAGGTGATGCAAACACCGCCATGTTCAAACATGTACTATATTATAGTCCTTAAAATATAGCTTGATTAGATTGACAGTTGTCAGCAAAAGTTAATACAATGCTTGACATATAAATCAACATAATCATATAAAATCAGCTTTAAAACTAAAATAAACTTAATTTTTAACGACGTTCTTGCAAGGTTACATCATTTTGCAAAAATGTTAGAGATGAGACAAATTGATCAATGTAAATCGATCGAATAAAAAAGAATTAATTTTATGTTATTCATGAAAAAAAATGTCTTATTTTTGGTGAATAATTGTCTTAAACACACTATAATTTCTTGTTTTTGCGTTTTTATAACAATTTTCGGAAACAGAGTTTCATGTTTGCATGTAAAAACTGATAAAATCGATTTGATCGGTACATGGTCAGTGATCAGTACTTTCCCATTACTAGTCACATTAGTTTGGCAGCTGTCATTTTAATCAAGCTATATTTTAAGCACTATAGCGACATATTGCAGAATGTGTGGGGGTGGGAGTTGGGTGGGCTAGGAGTTTGAATGTTACTCGATTGGTATTTTTTAAAATTAAAAATGGGCTATATACAATGTAATTTATTTATTTTTTCGTAAATACTACGCATATTACGGTGATGGTAAAGGTAAAGGTGTATTTTAGACATAAAAAGTCGTTAAGTGGTTATATACTAATATTGACTAATATCAAATAGTTTCTAAATTTCTTACCGTACTTACCTATAATATACAAATGTATAATGTAATATTTTATTAATATTTAACAACTGAGACACATGTGTTAGGAGCATTTCCGGGGTACTAAAATAGAATATTTGATTTTAAAAAAATAGTGTGCTGTCGATTTTCCATTGGTAGAGTAGAGCTCTTAAATTATCTGCATGTAACGTGTTTTCGTGTTGCCAGGCACTATTCTATAATGTTTCTAAGAGAATGTATGCAAGCGACAAGAGATGGTCTGTGCCTTATGCCGGGTAACGGGAATCTAATGGACACTATCAGCGTCACAACGATTGTGGATATTTCTACCGCCTCAAGACTAATTCAATGTTTTTTCCCCCGCTCAGTGTTTTGTTACGCAATGTTCTTGCCTCTTTTTGCTTATTTTGAGAATGAAATTCGATCTTTAAAAAATATTTATATTTTTTATTACATTGTAAAGTGTCTATAGATATAACGTAATTTAAATCAACTCGATTCGTCCTAAATGAATTAGATTTATTTCAATGAGCACTAGAGAGATGTCTGCCAAAGTGAAAAATCAGAACATATTTTATTTAATTTATTTATATTTTTCGCTTACAAACTATAATTAATAATAAAAATAATGTGACCTCACTGGGGTTTCCCGTGCCGAGAACACTTAACAATTTAGTTTTTTGAAATTACATTTGAAAATAAACAAGGAAGACTAACTTAAAAAACAAACATAATTAACAAATATTCAGACAGTTTTAAAAACAAGGTATTTATGTACATCTGTATTATTTATATTACAAAACACACAATGAGAACAAAAAAAACCTAACATAAGCTAAACAGTTGTGGAGCAGTTGATTCAGTATTGGTATGGGCGAATGAGACAATTCATTTTACTTCTACTTAGCTCCACTATCCATTTTTTTATAGCCTTTTTAAACATTTTCTCATTACTAATTGCTTTAATAGATAGTGGAAGTAGGTTATAGATTTTAATTGAATAATACTCAAAATCCCTTTGTCCGAAAGTGGTAGTAGTTTGTATTTGTTTAAGTTGTCTATGTGTTGAGGATCTAGTGATTATATTATTTGTATGTGATGTATTGTGGGGGTTGTCTTTCATTTGAGTAAGAGTAGTTTTTTAATCTATAAGTGAGTATTGTTTTAGCGTATAATTGTTTTGGCGTCATAAGTTGTGATTTATGGAATATTTCTTCAGTAGATGCCTGTATCGGGACTCTGAGTATTATTTTAATTACGGATTTTTGTGCAACAAATACACTATTTAAAACTGTGTCACCCGCACCACCCCAACCGATTATACCGTACTCCAAAATTGATTGGCACAATGCAAAATAAATCTTTAAAAGTTCCTGTACATTAACTGTACTTAAGTTTATTAGTAATATTTTCAATCTGCTGTTTCCACTTTAAATTTATATCAAAAATATCAACCCTAATCGACGATAATTTACTTTTTCATACTGTGATACAAAGTAATTGTATCGTCATATTTACGGATATTTTTGATTATTATTGTTCATTGTAATAAGCAAACTCCGTCCTTTAGTTTCGATCTTTTTCAATTAATAAGTTTTCACATTTGACGGGGTTTCGTCGTGACTCGTTACCGACATAGGGATAGCATAAAGAACGTATTCTACTTACTATAGTGTCTGTATATGTAGGAACTCGATACATTATTGGCGATCAATACTCACTGCTATGCAGATGATACACATATTTATTTTTATTGCAAACCAGGCGAGAGAAGTGTGCTTGTTAATTTGATTGATGGATGCATTGAGAAAATAAGAAACTGGATGGCTGAAAACAGACTAACATGAAACCCCTCAAAAACGGAACAACTATGGGTCGCTCCAGCCAGACGACAGAATTTGATTCAGGATACGGAACTATCCGATGTGGGAGTACCGCTTTACCCACCGTTAAACTACTGGGAGTCTTACTAAATTCTTACCTTTCTCTTGACGCTCAAATTAGTAGAACGATAAGTTCATGCTTCTACCAGCTGAGACAAATTAAATGCATACAAAAAATTGCCGGTTGATGCCGCCTGTCAATTAATAAATGCGTTTGTAGTGTCTAGAGTAGATCTTATAATTGTATCTACGCAGGTCTAGTCTACCAATGAACAAAATGACTCGCCTACAGTCTGTATTAAATGCTGCAGCGAGACTTATCTTCGGAATCTCTAAGTTCAGTCATATCACTCCACTACTTCGGGAACTACACTGGCTACGTTTCCCACAGAGGGTGGAATACAAACTCTGTTGGCTTATGTATAAATGCGGCCTCCGTGGTGTAGTGGTCAATACGCTTGACTTACGCACGGAAGGTTCCGGGTTCGATTCCCGGTGATTACACAAAAATTAAAAATGTGATTTTTCTCAAGCCTGGGTGCTCTGTGATGTAATTCACCACTAATTAGGCCTCCTGGCCTGTTGTGGTGCAAAAAAAATGTTAAAAAAATAATGGAAATCACTGAACAACTCTGCTCCGGAATATCTAAGTGAACTATGCATTCCAGATGAACTAGCTGACAGACGTCTTACGCTTATATCAGCCACGTCTACGGCGAGAGAAAAAAGTTATTATACCTCTACGCAAACAGCGCACTAAATACAGTGGACGCGCATTTGCGGTCGCAGGCCCTATGGCATGCGATGCTCTCCCAGCAGAGGTGCGAGGCTGTGAGAGTGAAGTGATGTTTCAGAAAAAGCTTAATACCCACTTGTTTTTTTAAATCAGTTGAGTAAATCCGTAGCTTGTTATAACAAAATAAATTGTTTTAATTCAATTACAAATTTAAAAGCTTCAATTATATTTATTTATCCATAGAATTACGATGTAAAGCGCCCTTGAGGTATTATATTACGAAAATAACGCTATATTAGTTATCTATAATAATAATAATTACCCATTTACACCAATAAATGCATCGAAATTGAAAATCTAGTGGGGTATTTAGAATCAGAAGTGTAAGTCTGGTCACTTTGTCCTTTCGGAAATAACAAATATTGCGGATGCATTTTTACAATATTATGTTTCTCGTTTGAAAGATTTTTATTTTAGTACGAGGGTTTATCTCTTGGGGACAAATAATGTAATATGGTGGAATAGGGTCAGTGGTTATTGCATTATTACTGCGAGTGAGTGGAGTTTGATGCCGCTGATATAATATATTGCTTTGGGAGTGACTGCTGAGGAAGTCCATTCTGTATTCCTGAAATTCTTGTATTAACTAGTGGAACTGAAGTATGTCATCGGAAATTTGTTTTTTTAATTTTATTTTTACAATCGTATTGTGTATTTAACATTAGATAGGTTTTTTATCTTAACATATTTTTGAAACATAAAATTGAAGTAAATGCAGGCGTACCTACATCAATAAATATACCCTTTTCGTAGTAATGATGCCCGACTTTATAAAATATTTATTATATTACGCGGTTTTACGTTTTGTAAAAGGTACGCGTGGGTATCAATAATACTTCTCGCAGGTATAAATTTTTGGCATGAAATCCATTCAATCCACATCTGTCCGTAGCAGTATTGTATACCCGGTACCGCCACCTCCTTCATAGATGATCAAAATATAATATATCTAACGCATTGAATAACCTCGATTGTCTATCGCGTAGCAGATGTTCTGCGGAGAGTTCTCTGTGAGAGAGGATTAGGGAAACTAGAACTGGTCACGGATCCCATCTGGTTCACATAATACTCTATTCATCCGCGTCACACTTCACATCATATTATTATAACTTGTACCATACTCGAGCAACCCATTCTACACACTTACACTGCTCTGTACTGACTTCTACGGATGACTGACTGCAGATTCTCGTTTTAGTCACGCCGACTTGTGTTTAATTATCTTTTTTTAATGTTTTATTTATTTTTTCGTATAAAGATATATATTACAAAAAAAAATGTACCCCTAACTCCGTGAAGCCGAGAGCCCCGCGTGGAGTTGGGATACAACAAAAAATATTAAAACCTTTTTTTCCCCCTCTTCTTAAACAATATGTTATTGTTTTATGTTAAGGTGTGACAATCCGTTCGTCAATATACATAACGCATATTGTTGCGCGATTACGTAATATCGTACATACTAAGCCGCGTATAACATGAGTTGTCTTAGGTCATGAAAGGAAATAGGAGAACTGTGCAGCTTATGTTACCGGTGTCAGCTCAGAATCGCTTCTTTAGCGTTGAATTCTTTTGATAACCGATGGATCGATCTTATCAAATACCCATTTGGAAGCCTGACTCAGGTTCAGGGCCATAACCGCAACTCTTATTCGTCGGAGTTATTACCGAGTATCGGTATCGTCGTAATACCTAATATTGTATGACGCACATTTAATTTCCCCGTTTTTAAGTTTTCCTCGTGTTATTTAAACAATGGAACCGACGTTAGTACCGGCGTAAAGTTAGTACTTAAATTAGATATTTAATTTATCAGAGTCGTTTTGGATTTTTTATTTCCATGGAATATTGACATGCTCGTAATAATAGTACATCAGAGCGGTTTTGACGCGCATAGTCTAACCCCCTTCCTTCTGCTCGGCCTGCCTATCTTCCGATAATTATAATCGGTCGGAAGTTTAGATTACTCACGACTCACGACAGGAAGCGGCAGAATAGATAACCCTCCGCGGACTCGGGATATGAAGCCGAAGGGCGTCAAGCTCGCGGACAAATGGGCCTCGGCCCGGCCGCTCCGCTCGCGCTCTCCGGCGCCCCGCACGCCGCTCTCTGCCCGCTGCCCGCTCCCGTAACGTATTATTATATCTTCGTGTTAACTTTGCATAATTATTTAACCTTTCGCAATAGTTTATACTGTATCGTCATAATGTTGAATTTTCAAACCAGTAATTCTAGTTCCAAATTAAAATGTCCGTGAGCATGCTAATTCAATTCCAATTTCGCTCAGTGGGAGTTTTATTCTTGTTTTTCATTTCCACGAAATCCAATTGCGAAATTGCGCGCTATTCAAAGTTGAAGTAAGTAATTTAGACGTTTTATTTCAATTTGCTTATCTCTCGAACAATTTTTATTTGTATAAACCCCCGAGCCATTTTTTTTAATTAAAAAAATCTTAGACTCGGTCGAGCGAATTCACTTCTTTCGTTTGAACTTTTCGTTCCGATAGCGGCACTTACGAAGCCCTAGTAATAATGACGTAACTTTGTATTTATGCTTTCCTGTGGCGTTGCACAATTATTATTAACCGAATGTAAACATATACCGGGAGAATCCGGAGACTAAACTGGTAGGAAGTTGGAAGGCTACATTTCTGAACAGCTGCGGCTGCAGCCTGCAGAATATAAGCGGGTTTTCTGAGCTCTGCCATCATTCGCGGTACTTATGTCGGCTCCAGCGACTATCTACGCAACGGTACTTCTCGAGGCGGTCGAGGCACGGTTCGTATTTAGGTCAGGCGGACTCGATAGTCCCTTCGTACGAATATTTCACGATGGCATATTCCATACGAGTTTAGGTTCAATTCGCGAATATTAAATTATAAACGCAACCGACCTGAAAGTAAAATTCGTAGCTCGGAATAAGTTGGCGTTAGAAGTCAGTAGCGATGCGTGTGTTACGCACAGAGTGGAGTGGACCCGTACGTGGGAAGTACCGTTACCCCGTTAGCGATTAGGCGAACCGTCCACCGCGGCTTGAACTGCGGCTATTTCTTGGGTCTTTACTGTTCCCTGTATTCGTAGTAATAATTATCTACTTCCACTCCCGATACTCTTGAGTCAGAGAAAAAACAAATAATATTAAGCTCAAAACGTTTTACTAGATTTCTGACCCGATGAATAATGATGAATACATATCGATTCGAGGTTTTTAAATTTTTCATTTGAACTATGTTATAATAACGCTAGTTTATTTGCTAACCGTTTGTTACGATGTTTATGCGAACGCGAACTCGAACAGTAAATAACTAATGCTTTTCACATTTTAAAATTTTAGAAAAAAAAGATTAAAGTTACGAAAATGTCTGTAATATAATTTCAGTATCAGAATGTCGTACATTTCATGCACATTACATATATATGAATAGTGTGCAAAATAGTCCCGTGCGCATGTTGAAGATGGCAACCATTTTGAATTATCGGTTGTTCAACCCCACGAGGGGTGATCGCCCGACAAGGTTCGCGCGGCGCAGTTTCATTTTCACATTATCGTTTTTCTATCGAACCATTTTTCAGTCCTTATATTTTGTTATACCTTTAAGCGTATTCGTTAATTTCTACATCGATGTATTTAGTAGCGAGAAGGTGAGGAGAATTCGCGATTTATTCTTGTAAATCTAATAATGTATAATAGATATTACATACAAAATGCCAATGAAAATTCATATTACAGAGTTACTACGAATGTTGATTTTATGAATAGCATTTTTGTTTGCATAATAAATGAGATTTTTCCGGCCACCAACTTTGCCGTAATGGTGAACAATTCGAGTACACACGACACGACTGTCGTGATCATTTGTGTATTTCTGAAATTAACACATAACTTTCTCGAGCATTATTTTAAGGTTTATTCATTCCATACACACTAAAGTATCCGTATTACAGGAAACTTAAAACAAGCAGTTTGATTCGTACAAAATGGATTCCAAAAGCGTTCGACCCTCCAAATAATTAATTACAAGAATAAATTAGTTTTTTTCTAATACACGAGGTAATAAGTCTCCGTGTTTCATAAAAAATATAAGTCTTGTAAAAATATGAGCATAATGTTTTGATATAATTTTTATTTACTCTCAAAACTCTAACGCTGTTTTTTAAAACAAAAAAACGCTTTTTATTTTTTCTCCGAGTGTTTTTCAGGCTGCCTAGATACACCCTAATTTCATTTTACATAAGTTTGTCCATTTCTACGTAGTTAGTACTGTTTTGACTTGGAAATAGTAGTTCATAATTATTTCGGGATTTTACCTTTATACGCGAGTGAACATAACTTGGGAAATCTATAAGCTCCGTAATCCAATGGCTAAAACACCGAACTTATAGACCGCTAAAATATGGAATCTTGGATCGTTATGTTATAGAAATAAAAGTGCTACTTTACATTAAATACCTACGTATTTATCCCGATCTGGCCTATTCAACAGAATTTTTTAGTGTTGGATTTTCATAAAACGATAAGCCATCATAATACCTTAAAGAAACCGATCACTTAACTGAAGTCATCGACAAAAACCCTCCTAAGTTTAGTGACATCAGAAGTCTCATGTATCCTGGAATTCTTAAGTCTTTATTTAGGACGAACCGACTATAAAACAATGTAAATAAAAAAATGTTCGCAGTCCTATAAAAAATAATATATACATTTCAGTAATTGCGTGTGGTTTAATTACTTGACACGATAAGTTTTTTTTTGGAGCTTTTAGGTACTGGGTGAAATTGGTGCGATCACCTATGGCATTAGGCCTCCAGTTGGAGGAAGGGCAGTGCGTGTCTGGCGACCTTGACCCTGGCACGACCTGCCCCACAGAACCGCCGCCGTCTGTGGCCCCGGGATCGATACCCACCCCCGCCCCCGCCCTGCGCATTGCGTCACACGCTTCGTCCTCTCACTCTGCCACCCTGCACTCTCTTCCCACTCTGGAGTGATATTCCACATGCTCTATATCCCAACTTCCCCGCCATCAGTCGATAATCACGCACATTGCTGCTAGAGCTGATAATTCGTAGCAATAAAAAAATCGAGGCCTCTAGAACCTTAAAATCCAACGTCTGCCTGATAATTATAATGTTGATTTATTTACCAAAATCATCCCAACAAAGAGGGAAACATTCTATTCCCTCTCTGTTGCGAAAAGATCTCAATAACTCGCTAGAGGGAGTGACATCCTCCAGCCTGTCTACATTTTTGATTTATTTAAATTAAATTACAGTGACGGGGTACATGTGATCGATCGGTTAAGCTTTACTTTTATTGACATTTATTGCAACAGAGGGGAAAAAATTGAGAGAAGAATATTAGAGTCTAGTCATTTACAGGGCTTATAACCGGTCATTGGCGTTTTTATATGGCCACTTTACACTGTGTAACATTCTCCATTGTTACACACTGTGTAAAGGGGCGGGCGTATTTCTTCCGTCTGCGAGTAGATCATGTCGCGACACGCATTATTTGCTCGTTATTAAAAAACATTGTGTTATTCATAGTCCTTATTAGTAATTATTTGTTAATTGTATATTATGGCACCATATAATAAAAAAATCGCCTATTCGGGAATATTATGAGTATTTTAGTGAAGATAATAAAGCTGTGTGCTTGCTGTGTAACAACAAGATATTGCGAGGTATTATTTATGAGGAAAAGCGCAGTCGTTTGCTTACCAACAAATACTGAAAAAAAATGTTTTCATTCATCACAACTTACCACTGATAGATTTTAAGTATAAAACTAATAATTTGTGATTAAAATAGATACATTTTTGAGTAATATATGCGTTTTTTTTTTCATGATTTGGTATTTCTGTATTCGGCCGAATACCGAATATTAAAAAAAGTAGCTAAATAGGCCGAATACTGAATAGTAGCCAAATATTTTTTGCATCTCAAGTCTAAATCTACCATTTTGCAGGAGGGCAAAAACAAACTTTTTAGAATTTAATATGTTCGAAACTTAATGTATATTGAAAGTACGATGCTCAGTATGTTTTGTGGTATTTGCTCATTTGACTGTTAAAACATGAGAATAACACAAGCATCATAATTACCGCAGTGTTCCTTTCGAATACTGAAGTTTGTGGTATACGTATCTGGCTCAAAAAAATCGTAGAGATACAGGAGTGTTCTCCAAAGACGGATAAAAAACACGTGGTTAAACTGCATTCATAACTCAAAATAGCCAAATTTTCATAGTGACCGACCGAAGTTTCGGTTTCGGCTAGTAAAACGAGTTTCGGCTCAGCCGGAACTTGCGGTCGCGATGAGTCGGATTACGTTCGGCTGTACTCAGGTGCATCTTATGGCTCGTGGCTCTTAAGTTCTCGCGAGTTCTTATTTATATTTTTGTAAATCCTATGTTAAGTAATTAAAGTTCTTATAGCATACACCCAAGAACTTTTACATATAAGTTAAATGTAAAACAACGAACTAAAAAGCACTAAAAATAAACCAATTTACTCAATAAATTATTTATGTCTTTCATTTCACTGTGTATTTTCTTTAACACCTGTTTTAATGAATTCTTATGGTTTGATAATAAAAACGCCCAAACTTTGCGTTTTGAAGTGACTTTTAAATTATTTAAATAAGTTTCGGTTTCGGCTGAAAATGCTGTTTCGGTGGTCCCTAAATTTAGACTTACGACACTAGTTTGTTTGGGAATTGATATCATCATTGAGATCATCACCGATAGTTCTGATTATGGTAAGATCGAAAAATTGAATCCCTTTTATTTTACAATGTTATTATTTTGCTACCCTTGATTGGCACATTTTACTTTGCGTGATTTATTCAGATATCATAGAAGTAGGTAGTCACTAATTTTTAGTCATTTTTCGGTTCGGACTAAATTTTAAATAAATTATTTGGCTCCCACGCTGAAATCTTTCATTACCTTTTTTTATTATTTCGGCTAACCCATAAGCGTTTACATAATAGGTATGTAGCCAAATAAAATTCGTTAAGTTTTTTTCCAAAATGATGAATGTATTAAATTTTATTACCTTTCAGGAATGTTTTGTGAAACACTTACAACTTATTGCTTTTTATAAATATATATATATTTTTTTATCAAATTCCAAAGTATCACACATGGGACCCGATATCACTGAACGTGAATACCAACGCGTGAAGAAGACTAATTAAATTGTTGATATTCGATTATAAATCTCTTTTAGTCCGAGTCCGAGACACTAGCCACAGGACCACAACCCGAACTTGTTTGGTATAGTTACTAAAATAAGATATTTTTTGTTGATTAAGCTATAATAAGGTTAGCAACGTGTTGATGGTGTTCCAGTCTAAAACACAAATGATTAAAATGTACGAAGTCAGTGTAAAATTTTGTATTTTAAAAAGTTTTTCTTTTCCAATAACAATTTCAACATTTTCCCTTGAACATTCAATCCATAATATTTATGTTGCCTCTACCAGGATCACAATGTACCTACAATTAAATACAAAAACTTCTTCTGAATGTTTCGTTTCTCCTCCATAACATAAAGAATACATTTTTTTTCTCATAAAAAACAAAACACAATATAGAATATGTACAATATTTCAGTACGGTATGTCGGTAGAAATAATTATATGAAATTTGTCAATTAGGAAGAACTTAAAAATAATAAAAAGCACACAAAAATAATGATTAATTAAGAAATCATGTAAACATTATAAAACACTAAATGACACTTATATATTTTTTTATAGTATCTATGTACAAAAAAGGGCGAAGAAATTTCTTTAAATGTGTCGGAATTGCTATAAAGAGAAATTCGGCATTTGGTTATTTAAAAAAAAAAAATAGCTCTGTATGTGAAATAGAACCAGAACCTTCAATGAGTATTTTAGACTCCATGCCTACTTTCAAGTAAAAATCCTGAAACAGGAATTCGAGGGAGATAATTTGTCGCGTTCGCCTATCACGCTTCGAGGTCACAGTGTGGATCTGAAATATTGGTGTTCAAAGTGTTTATACACCGCAATATTTCATTGTCTCTGGACTGGCACGCGAATAGTAAGACTGATCACCCTGCCTTTCATGTACAAAAATGATTCAAATACTCTGCAATATTAACAAATGTAGTGCCCTGTTAACCACTAGGTGCGTATAGGGAAATGATATTCTTTCCTGATCAATCAGGTGACAGAAGTGTGCTGTTATCTGGAGTAAAGTTAAATCGCAAGTTTAGTCCAGCGATGATCCAATCACGCGAGTGATTTGTCACGGTAGTCACGATCCACTCTTTATGACGCTTCGTCGAGCTTTGGCCAATACCAAATTGCATATTATATGAGTATACGAGTATTATGTGTTGTATGCGCACATAACTACTTATTTTATTCGCCTTCGTTGTAACACTACTGACTGTTAACCTAATTAGCTGATATAATAATCTTGTAATATCTTCAACCCGCTTAAGGACTTGTGTATAGTGTATATAGTACATAATATCGTCTGGTTTCTGGCGTAAGTTGGTAACGTCATTTGACTAGATGTGAGGTATTGCACTTTTAAATTTAAATGCTCATACCAAATCAGCAATGAAAATAAAACTATAAGCGGAATATTACAAAATATTATTTTTTGTGTTTATAAAATCCGAAATATTTTTATTTACTTTTTTATAAAACATTATTTGATGCCATTTATAATGACATCTGATTTTTCGTAAATATGTAGTTGTACCAACTTGTGCCAGAACCAGAAACCCGACGATATGCAGTTTTGCAGTCTTTAGTATGCACCTAATAAAACTGCGTAAATTTTCATAATGAACAAAATATACCGCTAAGGTAAATTAAAATTAATTCCATATCGGTCGTATAGTTTTTTCACTTTATTTATGATCGACTAATTCGATTATACGATTATTATACGGTTGTTTAGGTAATTTATTTTTTCCAAATTCATCATTCGATTGATTATTCTTATTAGGCATAAATTATGTACAATTATTAGTATTATTGCTCATGTTAGAAATCAAAAATATTACAATTCGAAACAAAAATTAATGTGCATTATTAAAAATAATATGAATATAAGCCCGTTAAGAATATAATTATACCTTTGATATTATTTCCCAGCTAGTCGGGACCTTGGTAATTTATATCTATACGAAATGTTGATGAATAAATACAATGAAAAGTAAGAAAAAAAGCATTTTTTTAAAATATTATAATTAAAGTTCAATTCCACCTAGAAATGTCAGTGGAGAAACTCAAATAAATTTAATAATAAAGTTAATTAAATGAATTCATGATTTTTAAGGTTTGATGAGTCAGTGTCAATAGTTTATTTTTTAGTCATGAGTCATGACCGAGGAATCATCAAAAAATCTAACTGTTAAAAATATCGTAACATTATTATAATATTGCGAACCAGATGTTTCGTATGGAAAAGTAATTCTGCATCGTTGATTGCGCTATTCATTTGATATTAAGTTTTATTCTTAATAAATACGAAATATCCCGTTTTATAGAATGTAATGTACCTGTCTGTATCTACGTTTTAGGTAGCCAGTTAGTTATTTATTGATTTATACACGGTATTCCGGTAAATTGACACATATTTGAGTTAATATATTATTATTTTTTTCCCTGCAGCTAAATCGCATGTCTTAATAAATTTCCAACACTCATTGACTTGAAGAACCCGTGAAAATTTCGGATACTTGTCTTGCTTGTCCAATTAAATGTTTTAAATATGCTTCATAAATTACATTTTCGCTTCGTAAACCTTACAAAGATACCGCTCGATAATGCATTTGGCACTGAATCGCGTTTTTACTATTTGCGAAACTTTTATTTGGCAATGCAAGCGCCATGTTCTATAGCAACCCACACCTTCAATATTATATCTTTGTTTTCATGAAGTTAGTTTCTTTCAAAGCAATCCAATTTTTAACAATATGCAGTTGTTTAAACTTTAATTATATTTGCTCCACGATTGCAACATGAATTAAAATATTTGTATATCATTTTTAACATACGAGTCGCGTCATGCTGTATAGTACAATTAACAATATGCGGTTGTACGAAATATGTATTAGGTATATTATTATAATTTGTAATACCTCATATGTCAGATGCTACGCTTATTCTAGTGAACAAGATTATTTGTGGGAATAAATTTTTGAGAAGAGAAAATAGGAGTCAAGGCATTTACATTTAAACCAGCGAACGACAGGTCATAAGCCCTATAAATGCCTAGACTTCCATATTCTCTTCTCAAAAATGTTTTCCCTCTGTTGCAACAAATTTAGATTTTAAGATAATTTGTTTTATGAATATTACGTGACGTCAATATTACAATATAATATAACATGACTCACAAATTAAGTGAGAACATTTAATAAAATCAAAGTTTAATCTTTATAAATTTAATGGAAAGCGATAAACTTGCTTTATAGCTCCGCAACAACAATTCCATATAAATTCCACAGCAGCCGTAAATATTTCAAATCACTGACGTTCAGCGATCGATAAATGTCATACAATTGATTTATTCTAATTTCTCGCTGTATAATATGTACGTACGATTCTGTATGCAAATTATTTTCCCGTGTGTGTGGAACGTGTACACAATTTGAGAGTCGATTTACGGAAAATCGTACCGAACGCATGTGCTCCTCGAGGCGAGTTCGGATCGCCTGTAATCACTACATTAGTTGAAACCCTTTTCCCCTCGTCTAAAACTAATAGTCATGGTCGAAATATCGTGCGTCGTTGTCGTTCATCTTCCTTCCACTCGACATTATATCTGATAACTCCAGCCAAAGTCCGGCTTGTGTTTACGTTTACAATCGCCTCGCGTTTCTTCGCCACTTCGCCTTACTAACCGCAGAGTGATGTTTGATCGTGAATCACGGATATAATATAATATTGCGAAACGTCAGCTCTGGACTTGACACAGATTTTTATCGTTTTGAATGATTAACCGATTCATCGAATAAAATGACATTCCTTCGATTGTTCCACCACGAAGCGATAATACATATGTCGATAGTGAAAAGGAATTTCACTTCTCTTTAATGAATTCTTGTCGAATGAAAACAATATACTATATTTATTTCTGTATGTTTCTGTAGCCATATTACACCACTATTTCTAATTTATTTTTTTAATTCGTTACCTCTTATCTATCGTCAGCGGAAATTTGAAATGCCGTTCTGGAGGTTTCAGAAATTTAAAATTTCTTGTTAATGTTTAATATTATGTATTTTATTTCTTAAATATTTATGCAACGAAAATTGTTATTTACACAATATTAACAAAAACAAGAAATATGTTTTTTCAACTTTATTTTTCTTCCCGCTTTGCCCCTAATAGGATTTTATATTTCTATCGATGATATTTATTTATTTATTTTACAGAAACAAACCGTCAACAATGATTAAATTACATAATAAAGATAAAATTTAAAGACAGACCAGCGAAATTTCTAAATAAAAATCATACACATTGAATAATTATGGTACGTTTTTCAACGAGTGCGTGCATTTATATATATAATGCATATCAGATGGACATCCTTAACAGCAGAAATTCGATAGGAATTATTGTCACTAAATATCGTTTAAATTGCGATTATATTTGCGCTAATCGAATTCCTTCGTCGAGACGGGTTGTGGTCTGAGGTTCAAATCCCGCTCTACCTACAACTCGTTACACATTTCCTAACACGGTTTTTTAAAAGTAAAAGAAAATGGCTCCAATATTGGAATATTTGGGTAAATCATAAGAACGCAAAAATGTATTAAATTTGTATTTATATTATTTTATAGTTAAGTAATTATTTCATAATCATGAGAACTAAATCAATGTAGTGAACGTATCGTGGGCATTCTGCAAAAAAATTAAGTCAAAATTATGCTGTTTTGACTTAATTATGAGGTAATGTTGTTCAGCAAATGCCTTACAATCTACATAATTGCACCAAGTCCTATCTTTACTACATGCCGAATTATTTTCCGTAATAAGTCAATATAACACGAGTTTCAAATTTGGTGTATATATTTATGTGTAAGAAGGTAAACATCATCAGAAAATATAAAAGGAAAAATAATGAAACCCAATAAACCGCGAAACCGGCTTTTCAGCAAGTTTCTTATTTTTTCTTTACAAAGAAAAAAAGTTTAAGAAAGCACATAAATTTAAAAAGTTTTATAAACATTATTAAGAACTAAAAGCATACATATTTTTCACACAAAATATATTAACAAACATTCAAATAGTTAACTGTTACCATAAAATAACAATCAATATAAAGCCTTGTTACAGATTAGCCATTATTTTTTTTTTTCTTAAAAGTTTTGTCAGCATTTTCTTTTAAGATCTGCTGAGGCATCTTTATGCTAGCATTTCTTTTATCTATAATACTGATATTCCTGAAAAAAAAGATGAAAAATAAAAAACGAAAAAAAAAACATTTTTTTAAAAGTCCTTCTTTTAATCGATTTATTATTAACTCAACATTTAAAATACTTAATTAAACAAAATATTTTCATTAAAAAAATAACAAAACATGTCACGCAAAACGACTTTATTAATAGTACCGTATTTTTATTTTTATTTGGTAAAAATGATTATAAAAGGAACATTTATTTTTAACGAAATCTATTTTTAATGTAGTTGATAAATCAATGTACAA
Organism: Micrasema longulum; assembly: GCF_059751315.1. NCBI lineage: Eukaryota > Metazoa > Arthropoda > Insecta > Trichoptera > Brachycentridae > Micrasema > Micrasema longulum. The sequence continues at coordinate 157,290 of NW_028277754.1, forward strand.
TTTTTGAATTTGGTTTTTAACGTTTAGTTACAGAATTATTTGTTAAAACCTTTCAAACTTTGAAACTCAAATATCTCTTTTTACCAATATATATATATGCAAACTTTGTGAATCTCATGTTGCCGTTACGTTTATAAAAGGTTCGGTTAAGAGTCTAGTGGCATTTCTATTATTTTCGATAACATTGACGAAATATTGTTAGGTGTTTTTTGTGACGACGACAGGCCGATTGTATTATGACTGTATTCATTGTATCGGTGTTGTAGCGTTCCACTGCCGCCAAGCGACGAGCGACGAGCCACTGGCACGCGAGATTTTTATGTTTGTCTGTTATTTTTAGCGTCGGCGATGGAAATACACAAAGTTAAATAAATGATCACGATATTTCGGGAACGGTGAACAGTGGGTCAGGGAGCTTCAGTCAGCTGTTTCTCGGCTAGGACCATATTATCGTCATTTCACTATCCGCACACGGTACTCCATCGGTAGTCCAATTGCAGCGTATCTTGATCTTTTCCTTACATGGAAGGTGAGGCGATCAGTCTGACGCTTCAGGTGCAAGTCTACGAGAAATAAAATATTGCAGTGTAGAATGAGCTTTATGCCAATATTTGGCGTCCACCCTACCAGGAATCGAATCCGGGATCTCGAAAATGGTAGGTGAACAACGTGTCAACAAAACACTCGTCCAGGGTTCTGGTTTTATTTCACACACATAATTGTATTCTATAACACGGAGAAAAATTATATTATAGGACAGTTTTCTATCTCGAAAATGACAAATTCTTTTCTACGATAAATGTGATAAATTGTGTTAATTTTCAGTCATAAATTTACTTTAAAGCTAGGGTTTCCTAGGACAGCGGTGCCCATATTTTAACGGCCGTAGTGAACGGTGATGCAGTGGACAGCCGTCGTAAAGGTGACTAGAGTGTGGTTTTCTAGGAAAACGGTGTTATCAACACCATTTAACACCGTTTTCCTAGGAAACCACTCTCTAATCACATTTGCGACGGCTGTCCACTGCATCACCGTTCACTACGGCCGTTAAAATACGGGCACCGCTGTCCTAGGAAACCCTAGCTTAAGTAAAAAATAATTTCATTAGTCCTTATAAAAATTATAAAGCACATTCTTCCCAAGGATTTTCTTAATTTAAAACTTAAAGAACCCTCGAATAGATAACATCTATGCCTAAAAAATATGTATCTGTCCCACTGGACATAATTGATTTCTTTTCGCCAACCGATGCGGTATTTACAAGACGTATTGTCCAGTTTTGGTACTGTCCAGTAATCCATTACGTACGTACACGTATTACATACGTTAGTGTCAAATCTAAAATATTTTGCCGATAGTACAGGAAAAATTGAGGGTACCCTCCACACTGTGCATACCATACCTACATAGTAGCATAGCGATAGTGACGTAAGTGAGTTGTTTACTCGCTTCTAGTAATTAACGTAATACGGAAGTCACATGTTAAATGTTCCTAGATTAACTTCAGGTGTGATTTTTTTTATTACGCTAATGGGTTTTAAATTATTAATTTAATCAAAATATTGATTTATTTACACTGATAACGATGTATTTGGTTAGTGGAATCTATAATATAACTGATTCTGTATCCGGCGGATGAAAAACACTGCTCCATAGAACCAGAACCCTGGACAAATCGTCGGGACCGTAGAACAGCGACGCATGTGATTTTCTTCAACTTTACGTAAGTGCTGTCTAATTTTTTTTGGACACTTTTTGTCACAACCCACGTACTATCGAATATCGAACTTTTCAATATCAAATATAAAAGTAAGTAAATGAAGCATTTTTCGCACACCCGTCATTGTTCTGCGATCCCGACGGAATGCTTGCTACTCGATTGTTACTCTCTTTTAAAAATCTTTTAAAAGAAAATCGAATGGATTGGCGAAACACCTTTAAGGTCACACGCTATCAAAATTAAAAAAATATTTAAAAAAATAACTGAGAAAAGTCCGCCTCATAATCAAGTGGTTATCGCGTTTTCTGAAGGTCCTTCGATATCTAGCAGGGTGTAACTGTAATGTTGCATTGGTCCGGGGCTGGCACCTGAAGCGTAAGACGTATGACCCTACCGTCCATGTAACGAAATTGATATAGGTGCGCTAAAATTGTACTACCAACGCAGTGCCTAAGGCATCATTGGGCGCGGATAAGAAAATGATAATGATGTAGCACTGAGCTAAATTTGTCCATTCCGAAAACCGCCTCGTCTTTACATCTTTAAAATAATACATATTTTCAAATTTTATTTGGGAAAAAAACAACAGTTTTTACAGATAATGCATATAGAAAATAAGAGTACGTAGAAATAAAATCATTTACACCATTTTCTCTCTTTTATTACATACTCTATTACATTTTTCCATACTGTAGGTACTTTATTTATTTTCATTTTCTAATATTTTTAATTGCTGTTCCTCTTCGATAAAGAGACGAGCTCTTGTGCTTGGAGAGGGATTTACACTGACTTTATTACATTTTTGTTATATAAAATACTTATTTCGCTTGTACCTAAATTGACATAATAACGATCTACTGTATTGATATTATTCATTACTCTTTTATAGATCAAGTGGTTTTTTTGCTAGTATTTCTTTAATTACATACATAAATACAATGTAGCACTTCAGAAATAAACATAACATTGTAAATAAATCCCCTTTAACTAGTAAAAATGAGCATTTTCTTTTAATAATTTACATCATTAATTCGTTAATTATCGTTATGCATTTCCTGTATGTATTACACTGGCCTACTTGACGGTAAATTAAAATCTTCATAAAAAAATATCACATCAATGTAGTATTTCGCTCTCTTACAGTCAAGAATTAAAACTAAGATGTCATACTTGGAATTTTAATGTTTAAACCACTTCACTGCGGAGGCTGATGATGTTGTTCACCTTTTAAAATAAAAATAAATGTAATTTAAAAAAATACGGTGCATTTTTCGAAATAAGTATTAATATCACAGGCAAATTTCATAGTAAATAAACATTGTGCATACGAGTACCTAACCCAATAACAATTTTCTAAGCTTAGAAATAATATTTTCACGAATTGACCATTCGCGTAAATATGTTATTGAACATATAAGTTTCGTATTACTCGTACATCATTAATAAATAACATCAACTTTGAACAATTGTTTTCCTAAACCGGTCAGAATAATTATTTTACTAACCGATTTCAAAAAGACATATTAAAAATATTTTAAAAAAAAACGTTTCTTTTGTTTGCACTACAACAGGCAAGGAGGCCAAATTACAGTAGTGAATTAGTACAGAACACCCAGGCTTGAGAATAATAATCATATTTAATATTTGTGGCCTCAGAGTAATATTCAACCATATTAAAATATTTTTTTAATTCAAATTAATTTATTTAACCAAAATAAAATTAAAAATTACAAAATATTTGCGTCGTTATATTGGGACAAAATTTCAAAGCAGGAACTCTTCAGGAGCAATGAATGGTTCGACATTATTAACTAATATTAATTTTATTAATTAGTCTATATAAATTGTTTATGTTTTTTATGAATATTTTTGTTTTTCATTTTGTTTATTATAATTAGGTTAATTGGTTTAATTACGTTTTTTTTATTGTTCTTATTTTGTTAATTTTTTAAACTTTGTTAAATATATTTCATAACTTTGTTAAATATTATTATCGTAGGCATGTTTCACATTTTTGTAAAATGTTTCCCTCGGCACGGGACACCCCAGTGAGGGAACATTATTCTGTATAAAAAAAAGAATACAAACAATGTTAAAGTATAAATAAATAAATATAATATGTTCACATTTTTTTCCCTAAACATGTTCAATTACCGGTTACCGACGAAGATCGTGGTCAAGACGCTTGACTCACGCACGGAAGGTTCCGGGTTCGATTCCCGGTGAGAACACAAAAATTTAAAAAAAAATGATTTTTCTCAAGCCAGGTTGTTCTGTAATGTAATTCACCACTGTAATTGGGCCTCCTGGCCTGTTGTGGTGCAAAAAAATGAAATGAAAAAAAGATACTTTGAATTTTTATACAAATATACACACTTTCGTACATAAATATATATATTAGTTTATACCGTCTCAGTATATACCGATGAAGATAGCCGTTCATAATCGCGGCCTAGCTGCCTATACCGCTATAGAGTCACCCATACGTACAAAAATCGTTCTAGGATTATTAATCACCAAGTTAGCTATAGTTTACAGCAAAACAATGGGCCGTAGAGACTCAGGTAGAGAATCGCAAGCACAGCGACAAAACCGTCCGTTACACGTTTGTTGTTAAACCAAAAATTTGCAACTCTTGTTCTATGCAATAGAGCTAAATGGCATCTCTATGACTGTAGCGCGTTATTACTATGATGTGTCAACTGTCTTATCTAGCGTTTTCTTCATTAAGGAAATATTTTAGAATTATACAAAGTCATTTCTAATTTTTTCCCCTCCAACGAATAAATTAAATGTAAAATATCAAAGTGCTTATTGTTCATGCCCTTTTTATAACTTCAATTAATTAAGGAAAATGATTCATTTTTATTCCTGAAATCCGATGAGGATAAAATGGCTGTCAAATTATAATATTTATGTTGTTATTTGTTTCAGACCATAAAGGTTTTGTTCTTTTTTCCAACAGGTAAATCTGAAATTATTTATCGTCCACCACAATACCTAGTTCTTACTCGGAGTGAATAAAACTTCTTTATGTATTATCTAAAAAATGCATATTTCAAAATAACTGCATTTTTCAACATAGCACGGTCTTACAAGTTGTAAGGGTTTTAAACAACTCTTGTAAAATGATAATAATATAAATAAAATATAATTTATAAAATTGTTACACTGTGTTATTATTATCCAAAGCTATGCAACGTAATTATTTTACTTTTATAATAATAGTTCACTACGAAACGTGAATACTTCTAAAAAAAAAAATTATTGATAATTTAATTATATAATAATTAGTGTATTTTTGTTTCATATTATACGTAATTTTTTGTTCTATTTTGTATGTCTATTAAATGATTGTATCTGAGCATATTACTTAAATGATTGTGTATATAGTCATGATTGAACACGGATTTATCTAGAACTTGACAGGAAAATAATGAATTACTATGTCTTGCATTCTCACATCTCACAACACCTTCGATATTTACACTGGTTAAAAAGCCCACAGAATAAAGCACAAGCTTTACTGGACAGTATTAAAATCCCTTCCTGAAATGGCTTCAAGATACCTATCGGACCTACTTATTAGGAAAAATACATGTCAAAGCTTTGATTCAGGTAGACGGAAACTCATCGAAATCCGGCGCTGCCCAAACACTATGTTCGGAGACCGTGATTTTGCCGTTGCCGGCCCCTCTAGCTGGAACCAAACCGCCTTCACACTTGCAAATCATCCCAGCCATTTCAGATCTCAAATAAAATCTCACTTCTTTTATTTGCCATTTTAAATCAGAAAATATAATTTTACGTAAAAGCTTAGTTTGAAAGTAAGTTTACGTACAAGAATTTAAAGCGCCTTTGTGGCGATTTTTCACAAAAATAGCGCTATATGAATCAGCCAAATAGTATTATTATTATATTGTGGAATTTTGTATGTATGTAATAAATAAATAAATTGAACACAAGTTAGAAATTATTGCCCACTATACATTTTCCAATAAAAAAAAATCTGATTATCCTATGTACAATGCAATTACTTAATAATACTATCGGTACAATGCAGTGTTAGTATACCCCTTTCCCCGGGCTTAAAATCTAGGCGTTCCTAAGTCTTTGTCTCCAATTTAAACATAGCTGTAAGTATTATTATATTCCTTTCGTACCGAGTGCACGCTATGTGGCCAGTGGCTAGAGGCTAGTGGCTAGTGGCTAGTAGTTAGTGGTTAGTGGCTACGTCCGTTACGAACTCCGAACGCTAGCAGGATACGGATCTCAGCGTCGGCGTTTGCCGGTCGATCCCGAGTTCTGGAGATGGGCGGGTTGCATGCTGATTGTGGAGGGCGGATTGGCGCCTTGGCCATCGATCGCCGCCTTGACTCCCCCGTACACCCTTTGCGGGTGGCGGGTACTCGCTGTTCTCCCAACACATGCAACTTTATTATGCAATACACGAGTCTAGCATTTTCATAATATTTGATTCATGGTAGCGCAACGTGCTGCACCATCATTGATTGCTTCCTTTATAAAAGTTAAAATAATTTTGGACGATTTATTTAGCGCTATTTTAGCGTAGCTGCAGAACATGAAGTTTAAATTATATTTGTAAACGATTATTTATTAATTAAAAACTCTTCTTAGTCTATTTTTTGTGCAGTGTAAAAATGGGGAGGGGGGGGGTAGATTTCTAAACGTCCGTGAGCTCTGTAGCTGTAAGACGTGTTAGGATGTTTATTGTACAGCGTTCTTGAGGCGTATTTTTACAGAGATGGCGCTATATAAATTATCCTAAATAAATAAAAAAATATTGCTTATTTATTATTATTTATTTTTTTACGAATGTTTTAAGTCTTTTTAACAATGGTGAATACATTTCTTTATAATATGTGCAGGTTCAGTAGAACTCCAATTATCCCAATCCATTGGGACCGGACCTCATTCGTTTAATAAAAAAAAATCTATTTTAATTAATTTCAGTATGTACGTTGAAAATTAGAAAAAAAAACTATTTTTCAAAGAAAAATAACACTTTTACATGTCTATCGTAGTTACAAGTGTTGTACATTAGTACAGTATGTACGTAACATACTGTAAATGAAATTCATTGCTTGATAAACATCTCGGTCAAAGTAAGCTGTTTGACTGTTATCATCCATTTTCGGGCAGCCAAGTCGTTATTTTGCGAATTGCATCACGTTTAAGTCTTAATTTTTTTCTGATATTCTGAAACCGATTCGGATAGTCGGAGTTCGAATAATTGAACTTCTAGTGTACAATTGAAGTAAAGAAAATTCAAGCTAGGACAAAAATTAAATAATGATTACTACCTCAAGACAGAATCTGGTCTATCTTAAGTCATTGTTTAAATCTAGAAAGACTTAACATCAAAAGAGTCCAGATCTCGTCTCGAGTTTTCAATGCGACCTGTACCTACGCCCTTATTGTAAAGCCCCAATCGAAAATTATTTATACTATACTGAATGATGAAATCTAATTACATATCTATCTAGTATTCTGAATGTAAATATGTAGGTATATATTTTTTTGCCTTTCTGTTAACGTTATTTGCACTGGATTTTCTTTTCAGTTAGTATTGATAATTAATATATATTTAAATATAAGAATCCCCGTTTCTCGGTAAATGAGGATCTGGCCTTGAAAGGCAGTTCCCGGCGGAACGTGTAACGGGGTGTTCCACGGGTTCTGGAAAACCAGTTGAAGTAGTATTATTCTGTATAAATATAGTAAAATATATATTATACTCCTATCTGTGTTCCATGTACGTGTAATAGCGATTTAGGAACTTCGGGACATTTCTCCCATTTCCTATTTGTTACTTCATACGCTCATACATAATGTAACATTCGTTACGCGAAAGTAGTTTCTGACTTGGAATAGTTTCTATGGAACCATGTCTTCTTGCTCATACTGATCATCGTGGTTTCGGATGTGACAGGGTTTAAAGAACACCTGTATATTATATTGAGACGCCCGCGTTCCATGCGCCGAGAAGATGGACGCCGTATCATGTCCACATTGCGCTTCATAATGAATTTTAACAGTAATGCAGTTGCCGGATAGTAATGCACAGGTTGATCAAATTACATTGTTACGATGAATACACTATGATTATAGTGTTACGCTACTTTGGAAGCCGTTAACTGACAAACATTAGCGTAGTTATTTATTATTTCCACGTAATGATGACAGTAAAGAGGTCATGAGAAATACTTGTTCGCCGTTTTCTGTGATCGAAATTGTTTTCCCATTAAAATGTTATTATGCAATAACACGGATTGTGCTGTTTTCCACGATAACAGTGTTTAACGTTATTTTTCGTATGGGTATATCGGAAAATTGTTACCTACGAATCGGAACACGCGTTGAGTACCTATTTACGAACATATCCATAATTTTCTTTAAAGTGACGTATGACTCCCCCATCTCAGTATAAATACAATAATGTATTACTACTGTCATTATCGTATCATATGCTGAAAACGATTACATTGTTATTTATGTATTTACGATATTACATACACCATGTATTTAGTACCATAATCATAAAAGTATGATACATTAATGATAATAGGTATATATATTTATGTTTGTAAGTGAATATTCCTGATGGAAGTTCATTGTAATCTATTACATTCATAAAAGAGGAGTGATACTTTAATCCACAAATTTGGAATATCCAGTGACCAGTTTCATCGCTTTCGCGACATCTTCGAGACTGGTATCTGTATTAAGGAGTTCAATGTTTTTATACAAAACAGAGGTAAGGATAGAGAATTCAAAATTATATGAAAGTAAATTAAATAAAATTATTTTTATCTTAAGGATTATTATCAATTTGTTTCGGGTTAACTAATGAGTTGATATAATGCTATTTTAATGAGTTTTAGTATTTTATTTTTAGTGTCCTATCTTTTGTGAGTATGATTTTTAAACGTGAAAAGTGAATAATCACCCTCACGAAGGATGGGACACAAAAAATAAAATACTTGAACTCATTAAAATAGCATTATATCAACTCATTAGTTAACCCGAAATAAAATTGATAGTGATCCTTAAGATAAAAATGACTTTATTTAATTTACTTTCATATAATTTTGAATTCTCTATCCTTACCTCTGTTTTGTATAAATATATTGAACTCCTTAATAAAGTTACCAGTCTTAAAGATGTCGCGAAAGCGATGAAACCGGTCACTGGGCATTCCAAATTTTTGGATAAAAGTATCACTCGTCTTTTATTTATATAATAAAAAAAGTTACATATATATATATATATATATATATATATATATATATATATATATTATATATATATATATATATATATATATATATATATATATATGTATATTTTAATGGAGAGTAAGCAATAATAATACTATAAAATTGATATTTGAAGCACTTTGCTGTTATTCATTCTAATTAAAATTGACATGAAACCACTTTGTATTTATCCGCTTATTAAAATAATTGGTTAAATACAAAGTTGTTTAATTTTAATTGTAAAAATAATACTAGTCAAATAATTAAGTGAATCCGAAAATATGCCTAGGGAGTCCAGAACATTCCGAAATTACTGTACGGAATACCTAGGATTGAGAAAAAACACCTGTAATTATCGTGATCGCACCGAAAATCGCACCAGTGCAAAACATCATAGACATTGCATCGCAGGGGAATTGAATTTAAAAATAAAAAAAATATTATTATAAAACATATTTATCACTCGAAAAGTAATCTTTGTGCCCTCATTAAATGTTTTTTCTTACGGTTTTGCTTGATTGGTTTTTATAATATTATAAAGGATGTTGTCATTATTATTTCCCCAAAAATACAATAACAAATCTAATTCGTCCAACTCAAATAGTTAATATTATAATATAAAGTTCGAGATTAGCAATTAGCAAAAATTGACAAATCCGCTTTCCTTCCATACTTTTACTTTTATTTGCTTTTTATGTATCTTAATATTTTTATGTTTTTTCATTATGTATTTTTATTTATTACTCATATTTCTTACTTATAGTATAGAGTGAGTTTCTAGAAACCATATTTCAATTTTCATTTTTATTATATTTAAATATATATTCTTTTTCTATTGATTTCAATGAGAATATTATTTGGTTTATTTAATTATGTATGAATCTAAATTTGTATAATTTATATTTTAATACTCATATCTGATTATCTTTTTTACATTGTACTCATTGAAATTTTATTATTTATTAATTACACCTTGTTTTTCTGGATTCTTATTCTATTGCATCACATGTCATTATGATCAAATCAAATTAATTTTACTATGTATTTTTTTTTTGTTAATTATTATGGCTTTATTGATAATTATCATGGCCATAGTGTAATTTTGAATAAATAAATTAAGAGATTCCGTTGGCTTTAACGTGTAAACTTACAAATATATTAATTTCGTATTCAATTCGAGAGTACTGAATTTATTGATTGCCATTTGCTGGCGCTGGTTTTATAAAACCGGGTAACGTGAGTGCTGCACATTCTGGTAAACCTTAACGTTTTACCGTTGCACAAGAAATGTAGCTTCACTAGCAACTAATAATACATTGTCATGTAGCACAGTTACCCACACTCGACTTAAACATGCTTTCGAGAACCTCCAATAGAGAACTGCCGCTTTTAAATGGCTCGAAGACGTGTCCGTTTTGTATCAATGATAACTAAATTCATTCATCCGTTGTACGTACTTATTATACCATAATATTAATCTCATAAAGATGTAACGATAAAAAATTACTTCCCTAGAAACTACAAACCATCCTCATGTAACATAATTATTGTTTTGTTTCAGAATTGGGTACGTATCTTGCCGAACCATCCGTGGAAATATTTTCTTTTCGAGAAAAATGTTTTTACAAATAAACTATCTCGAGTAACACCACGCTTCCCCGTCCTCCGAGACCATCGAAAAAAAATATCTTTGGAATCGCTGAATCGCTTGAGGTATGTTACGTATTCACTCGCTATATTTTGTGTAATAAGTTCACCTCAAACTTTCAGATCACTAATAACATTGTAATAGTCTTTCGTTTATATTCGAATTTTATTTATTAATTAGTCATTTGAAACCTCCGAGTACGTTTTCAATCAAAGTTATACCAAATAATATTTTTAATCGCTTTAAACATGGAATAAAAATTGAAGTGATGTGGGGGTGGTATCTATATTTTGCGGTGAGATTCTACCATGTTGCAAATATACCTACAAATTTGAGATTGAAATAAATTTAAATACGCGAGAAATCTTTTTCATCCGGAAAATCATCTATAACGACCACAAAGAATGAAATTTGTCCGAAATAACCGTAATTCATTTTCAGGGATCTTTTCTCCGCATTGCTCATTTTATGGCCAACAGGGCGATGATTTACTTTTGTTTGTTATTTTCACGAGGCACAATCGAGCGTAAATTGTGTGTACCAATTTATTTCCCACCCTAATGACAAATCGCAGCATAAAGGCGCGGGCCTCATCGCCAGCGGTGCGGGAATGCCTACCATTATAATATTATATTTTGTCTGCAGAATTCTTACTATATCTCCTTGACAGTTTTATGACAAATAACTTATTTCGCGTTTAACATACGTACAATGCTCGTCGGTCGTTTTCACTGTAAAAAATAATGTAAAGCGAATTCTGACACGTGACGTTGCGTCTTACGCCTAAACTACGCCTCTATCTTCATTTAGCCTTAGTGCCTTTGATGCTGATTTGTATTGGGAGAACAATTTTCTAAATGCGTCTCATATTAGTCCTGCTCGACCGATAGCTTTCTACCGAACTAGCGAATTCGGAGTAGTCATGTTATGTTGCCGGGTGATAATATAGAGCAGGGGAGGCCAACTAGATCAGAGCCGAGGTGTTATCATTACCGCCCAGCGTCCGTGCGATCGACCGATCATCAATTCGCCGCCCGCACCATAGGGCACTGCACTGGAACACTGCAGCGTATCTAGATAATTTTTGTTTTGTAGAAGTTGAATATAAGTCATATCAGTCAGTCAGTCCAGAAACTATGATGGCATACTGCGGTATAAAATCAAATAAATTATATGGGCTCTGCCAGGATTCGAACGACGCTGGTTGTATTTCTCGCTCAGTACTGTATTTTTTAACTTTTCCTTACGTTTAACTAAAAAATCAACTTTGTTACGCGTGCAATATAATATAACTCATGATCATTATCTTTCCGCGTCCAGTCGTGCATAGGGTACTCCATCGAAAAAACAAATGTAGCGTTTTTCAAACTGTTAAATGAACTAGATAGCTAAAAATCTTAAAAGTCTTCTAGTTTTGGTAACCTTATTTTATTTCGACCGGTTGGCCACCCCCGATATAGAGGCTCGGTTGGCACCGTTACGTATTCCGACCAGAGAAAATTGGCCCTCGCGCTCCGGGCACCGAGAGCCGAGATCGTTACCAAGGGAACCGACTTGCGTTTGAGTTAGAACGTCTTTTACCCGCACAAACGGTTTCGCTAATGGCGTAAGTTTATATGTGCGTCAAGTACAGATTCTCACTTTCTTGTTTGAAGTTTAAGCTGCCTCACTGATAAGGATGGGAGTTTGGTGTTGGATATCCAGTGGGCTCATCGTTGCCAACTTTACCGATTTTTCGGTAGATGTACCGATTTTGGGAGCAATCTACCGATCAACCGAATTTCATAGTAATTCTACTGATTTTTAAACAATTGGAAATTATTATTAACAGCAGTCACGCCCTCCCCTCGCCGCTCACAACAGGTTTTGATAACGATACTGTTTCGAAAAAAAAAAGTTTTTGGAATAGCGCGGCAAAACCGTGACCACCGTCCTCCCCCCATCTAAATGAAAAATGTAAGACAGATTTTTTTCTTCCTTATATAATAGTTTTTGGTAACGTGGCTTGTCACAATAACAGTTTTATTTTATTATTATTATTGAAAATAAATTCTTGACTAAATGAGTATAAAATTACAAAATGGTTGATTTACAGTTTAATTATTTTTTTGTGAAACCGTTCTGGCTGATAACGAATGTACCGAAATCTACCGATTTATTTTTCTGAATCTACCGATTTTAGCTTGACGGAGGATGGCGGCGCTGTGGGCTAGTGGAACAGTATTCGCAGGATGTGTTCGTGTTCGCGTCGCTGGTCGAGCCTTACTTCGCCGCAGCGGGCGCACCCCCATCCGCCACCATATCTCAGCTTGTAGCCCTAGCCGTCTAGCGCACCTGATTTTTCCATTCTTGTGGCAATTTGTTACTGAAGACTTATTCTGTCTCAATTTCGTTTCGTTTCGTAAGTTCGTTCGTGCGTAATATATCCATCTCACTCTAACGCAATCAAAATCGTATTACGCTCTCGTTCTCTCTCCTACGATACGAATGATTTTACGAAACGAATTACTGAATAAGGCCACTGTACCGATCGCCTCTAGCGCCGCGCCGTATGTCAGTATCGTTTATTGCGGAATAACTCGTCAATTTTTCGGTGACAAGGTAAACCTCATTATGATTTCGAATAACCAGCACGAAATAGTACAAGCATACTGTGCTATCTATCCGTCACACTAAACACATTCGTCATTGGTTTAATTTTTCGATTGTTATTCGTTAACTGAATAATCTTTCATCTTTATTTTCTCATATATTAAGTCAAGTTATGAAAAAAATATCCGATTTCGTGAATACTGCTAATTATTGTACAAAATACCTCTTAATTTCAAGCATCGAATAATACTTATTATTTGTAACGTAATAAATACTGAAATTGAATTTTGCTTAAGTTTTGTACGGTGATATAATTATTCTATAGCTAATTTCATAAATGTATTTCAAAGAAGATTCTTATTCTGACATTTCTCTACGCAAGCGAAATGTATTAATTGCGATTTGTAAAGGTCGTGTACTTAGTAATGGATCTTCACAAATTGTTTTTATATCTAAATGTGTTTACTTTATTCGTGCAAATTACTGCCAAGTCTAATTTCATATTTCCACCATTTTGAGATGATAAAGGCTACCATTTTTAAATCATTGATATTATTGTCAAATGAGGCATTCCCAGTAATGATTCTACTTTGTTGAATGACGTAGTTTTCTCAGCACGGCCGCATTTTCCCGCTGTGTATTGGCGGTGGGGGGGGGGGGGGGGGGGAGAGTCTCCCTATATCCACCAACGCACTATCCGTAATGAGATTCCTCTCGCTATTGCATTATATTACTAACTTCACGGCTAATATCGTAAGAGAAAATTGCTTTTTCGCTTCCATCTAAAAATGAAGCTAATGCTCTATTTGTTTTATTTAGATATAAATAAGTCAGTAATACGGAAAATAACACAAGTGTGTACTTATTTAAGTGTAGTATCAAACATTTAAAAAATATTGTTTGTTCCTTTTTATTTGTCCTTATTTTGTAAAATACAATGAAATCTTGGCGTAATTCTTAATTAGTTTGATTTCAAGTCGTGTCATAGTAAAACAAACTCGCCATTCTTTTGAAGAAGAACATCGGTCCTATATAACGTTTATTATTATTAATATTTAAAGCATTAACTTTGTAGTCAAACATTTTACTAAATGTTATTAAATATTTGTATATAACCACTTACCGACTTTTCTATGTCTACCGGTTTCGAGACGTACCCGTCTCTTCGTCATTAATCACACATTTATTAATTTTCATTTTTATTTAAAAATGACGTCCATTTTTTTTTTATCCCTATTACAATTAAATTACCATTTTTTCAGATTTCTTTTCATTTTTGCAAAAAAAAATAGTATGGCACGGCCTTATTTTCGGGAAAAAATGTCGGTAGTCACCCCTCGTTAGATAACAAATGTTAGTTTTGTTATTTTGTACCGTAAACTAACATGCCCCTTTTCTGTGGAATTTCTGGTGTTTTACTAATTTCTTGTACGAATATTTTTTTTTCCTTACTAACCGGTAATATTCACCAAAATGTTGTTTACACGTAAACAACTTGACCAACCACTATATGGGTGGACCGCTATCGCCATCGTCATTAAAATTTGTCTTTTGAAAAAAAGTGTTTGGCCAAGAAACTATACAATCACGTTTAGTTTATCACTTTAGTTGAGTTTACGATATTATTTATATGTATAGAATTACAAATAAAAATTTTGATTCAGTACAACCTTGCAACTGAATTTTACCTTTAAAACACCATTGCTTCTATTTTGTTTAGCATTGACAATTTTATGTACCACATCATGTAGATATTTTATTATAGCTTGTATACATAAATATAATATAATTTTCACGATTTGAAAAAAATCTGATTAATATATGGATGTATTACAATTTTTTAAATTAATATTTGAGTTGTGGTTTGCACAAATATTTCAATTTTGGGACCATTTTCTGTATCTTGATTTCAATCGTTATGATGTTAATTTGTATTTTAGATTACCATGTGCGTTTCGACGATTGTATTTATTCACAAGACGAATAAGTTATGGCTTAGAGAAAGAGCTAGAGAGAGGAGGAACGGAAGGAGAAAGGAATAGAGAATGAATGGAGATCGTAGCGGCCTCACGCAGGCGGTGCGGCGGTGTGGCGGTGCGGCGGCGCGGCGGGTGGAGGCGGATTTCCCTTTCCATTGATGCCTCGCGAAGGGTTGCTCCGATCCAGCGTGACATTCGCAGCAGCGTTACCGTCGCACACCTACCCATGTGATCCATCTCACTTTTGGCCGATTTCACTTTTCGGCCGGTGCCGGTGATGTCAGCCCGGCGAGGGGGGCGGCGCGGCGCGAGGCGAGGGCGGCCCCGACGTCATCACCGTGACCCACTGACCCGGTTAGCGCGGGGCCGCGCGCAGGAAACCGGTCACCGATTTCACTCCGACACAGCCGTATCGCTATTCTCCGTCGGTTTTCCT
Source organism: Micrasema longulum (assembly GCF_059751315.1). NCBI lineage: Eukaryota > Metazoa > Arthropoda > Insecta > Trichoptera > Brachycentridae > Micrasema > Micrasema longulum. The sequence continues at coordinate 172,945 of NW_028277754.1, forward strand.
CCGCGTGCCAGGGAAAATACTATCTAATCGAAAGCGAACACTTTCCTCCGGAGTTGTCGGAAAGTGCCTCTCCGAGAAAGCCGAGAAGTCTTAACTAGCTCGCAACTTCAGACACCTTATTTAAGACGACCGGATTATCATCTCATATAAAGTCTTCTGCGTGACATTATAGGAAATTTCCGATTCGTAATTGAATCGAACCGGAACTATGGAACAGGCATTACCCAAATAGGAACCGATGGATCCGCTCAAGTATTCCGCTATACCGCTCTGGGGTGGTATTTCAAACGCTCTTGCAGCCGTATTATCTCGTGTATTTACATACAAAATACACGAAAAAAACTGTTTTCTGTAATTTTTCATATTTGATTTTTCAAATATACAGGTGTTCTTTAAACCCTGTCACATCCGAAACCACGATGATCAGTATGGGCAAAAAAACGTATAAGCATATTTGAAAAAATATTTAGAACAAAGATTTTTTTAAAATAAAATATTTAAAAAAACAAATTTTGGCTTACTGCTGCAGGGGAGAACTGAGGGGAGGGCGGCGCAGTATCAGACTCCCCCTCCCCCCTCCTCGTTTCACCCCTGCAGAAGTAAGCAACCATTTGCTTTTTTTGATTTTTAAAATATTTTTTTTTATTCGTTCTAACAAAATACTTTAAAATGCCAATATGTCTTCTTGCTCATACTGATCATCGTGGTTTCGGATGTGACAGGGTTAAATGAACACCCTGTATAAATAAAATATAATATCTCCGGACCTGTAAATGAATTTTGGTTAATATTGAGTCTTTCATTAGTTTTAAGCGGCAAAACGTAAGTTCATCATTGGAATATGCTCCGTTTGTCAAACAGTACGAAGCCTTCGGAGAATGGCACTCTCGAGCGCCGCCGTGGCAGGCGGCAGCCGGCACGCAGCACGCGACGCTCGGCGCGCGGCGGCGCGCTAATGTTGTATAACAGCTCGGTGTGAGGTATGAGCTCGCAGAGTGCGCGCATATTGCGTCAACCGGTATAAATTTTCGTAACCGAAATTTAATGTTCCGCAGAGTAACGTAGACGGCCACTTTCTCGCGGGCCCGGCTCTGGCGACGATGAAACTACCGAACGTTCTCCATACCCAGACTTCGAGACCGAGAGCACGAACCCCACGCTACCCGTGTGGGTTGCAGGTTGCAGTGCCGCGATGTGCATTGCGTAGTTACGGCGGAGTGTCGCTGAATCACGGACAGTTTTAGCGAGGAGTATTGAGGTCGAGCGACTGGAAGGATGTCGGGAATTCAATAGGAAGTGCTCGGAGGTGGAAAAGCTCGAAGGTTCTGCGCTTCGGAATTCCGAACTTCTAGCCATCACCACAAAACTCTTTAAATTCACATTATTGTGACTCAACGTAAAGAAGTAATTAATTATTGATTGATGTGAATAATCGTTACATAATTGTTTATACGCAATCGAAACAATACTTACGTAAAATCTATGTTACAAAGTAATGCATAAAATCAAATAACATATCTTCGTGGCAGTAGGGGTAGGCAAAGAGAATGGACTGCCACACACCTCTATTCTTACATATATTCCTAGCTTCTTCCACATTCACACATCTTGTCATATATGCCCTTCGGTTCTGTCTGCTTTTGACATGACCAGACTTAAGATTTTGGTTTATCTGATCATCCCACGTCTTTCTCGGTCGTCCTCGTCTCACGTTTCCGTTCATTTTCGCCATATACACTTGTTTTACCATTCTTTCGTCGTCCATTCGTTCTGCATGACCATACCACCTCAGAGACCCCTTCTTAATCTTATTAATTATACTTGACTCAGATTTACACTCTCGCCTGATTTCAACATGTATTTTACTTTATTTATTTTATTTGTATTTAGCTTGTAAATTGTTAGTATTACATAAATGAAATAACACCTTTAATAGTCAACATAAATATACCTCACTTTCGCTCAGAGAAATGTCTCTTTTGTGGCCTTAAGAGTGTTCGATGTCCCGGAACATTTATTTTTTAAGTAAAAATAAATATTTGCGTTCTTATAAATCACTTAAATATTTCATTTTGAAGGCCATTTTCAACAAGCTGTAAATAACTCTCTATTAGAAATGGGAATCGTGTTGGGATAGAGTGGGATTCGAACTACGTACTTTTGATCCGTGAGTCCGAGACACTAGCCACGGAACCACAACCCGATTCATATTAACTTCTCCAAAACGAACGCCATTTTCAGGAGAAGTGTATAATTTTGGATTTTCGAGGAGACTTCTGCGAGATATTGCATATATTTATATACTATTAAGCGTGCTGTTCAGACGTTTATTAAAATTTATGTAGGTATATGTAATAATTTGTATGTTTAGTATTCTTTAATAATATGCATGCTTCCGCTTTCCATTATGTTGTATCCGAACTCAACACAGGGCTCTTGGCCTCATGGAGTTAGGAATACACTTTTTTTGGTTCCTTTGAATGAATAAAATAAAAATAAATTTCTATAATTCTACTTTATGCTCTCTTGAAATAGGGCATTTCTTTCCCTAATATTTTACATGTCTTTTTTCGTTGTCGTTATCATAGCATTTTTAAAAAAAAAATATTTTCTTTTATTCAGGAAACATACAGTACAGTTACAAAGTTTAATATTTTACACAATTGGATTTAATTCTAATGGACCAGTGAAGTTTCCATATTAAAAAGCAATTAAATCTAATGTTAATTATGAAAGTATAAAAAAGAGAAGGAAAAAGAAAACATAAATGAAAGTTGTTTAAAAATTTAAATTTAAGTGAAAAAAATAAATATTTTAAGGTTTGTAGTTTGTAGTGAGTATTTACAAATGGAAATAATATTAAAAATGAAGAAAACTTGTAAGAGTAATTAAGAATTAAGAATGGAAATAAAGAATGAAAAACATACTCAGATGTAAAAATAAAATAAAATAGTAATAACATTTTTTTTTTTAAAAAAGGAAAAACATAAACACATATTTATTTTAAGGGATTCAAAGAAACGATGAGAAGAATCTTTAAGTGAAATATAAGACAGTAAATTTAAATTTAAATTTAGGTCAATTTTAAAAACATCTTCAAAATTAATGACACATTAATGACACATTTTTTTTTTTTTTTCATTTTTTTTTAATGACACATTTTTTTTTTTAATGACATTAAAAAAAACATTTTGTTTCATAAAGGTAAAAATCGATAAACAAACCGATTTCTAAAATATCTTGTTTATAAACCTCGCTGTAGCTTTCTTTCAGTTTCGACTGAATAAATTATTTTTTTACTGTTTTTTGTGCTGTTATTAAAAATAATTACAGTATAGTATACGTAATTAATATTCGAAGCTCTAAATAGCAATTAAAAAGTGCATCGCTTGAATGGAAACCATAAAATGAAAAGTTTTTTAATAAGAACTTGTAGCGAAAAAATATTTGTCCAGGAGAACAGAACGGATATAAACTTTTTAATTAACAGCACTCTGTCCTAGACAGATACAGGTGACAAGTTACCCACTTACTAAGTACTGGCAGGTATATTATTTTGCTATATATATCCAGGTGGATTAATCCACCAAGGTGATTGAATAAGTGACGAAGCAAGAACTAAGCACCCCGACAAATTGTGCACTTTCGTTCTGCATAAAGGAAAGTTGCACATCAGCGATAAAATGAACCATTTTAACAGCATTTTTAACCTCATATATATTTTCAAGTAACCGACGAAGATACTTTGAATCTTCATACATATAGATGGAGAATATCGTTTTGTGATCAAAGTAATTGACAATATTGTGCCCGCTAAAAAAAATAATGTTTAAGTAAATTGCGTGAATTTCAGAAATAGGAAGATGGAAAAAAAACTAGGAAACATAATGCGTCTGAATTTAATAAAATATAATATAGTAACTGAAGTTATTTTTGTAAATATTGAATTTAATATAAGTAATAACCAGTTGTTTTAGTGTTTTTTACAACTATCTAAATAAAAATATTACATTACATACAAATATACACATTTTCGTATATAAATATCGATGTTACTTTATACTATCTCAATGGCTAAGACCTAGATATTAGGCTTTCTGCTGTCTGAAATATTCACATTTACATTTGTTTATTTTATGTAAATGCGTATATTATAAATATTTACTTGGATATATACTATGTATTTTATATTGTAGAATTAATTTTTACAATAGTTTAATTTCAATGTTGATCTTTTATATTGTTAATTTTATTTAAATTCATCTTTTTATTTTTATTTAAGTGTGACTATTATTACTATAATTATTGTTATACTAATAAAAAACTTATTATTACGAGACTGTTTTAATTTATTAATATTCTAGTGAAATTCTATTCGATTGTATAAGTTACATCTATTTTGAATTAAATTTTATTAAAAATAATCTCATGTAAATTTTAATAAACTACCTTAAATATTTGAAAAACCATCGAGGAGTTTCCCTCTCCCTAAGGAAAATCCAGTCCTAAAACTCTTTTGAAAAAATATAATAAAAATAGTTTACAACGAAAGTAAATAATATAATTGAGTGGAATTTTCCTATCTAGCTCACTCTGTAAATGTTTTAGACTGAATAGGAAAAATATGTCTCGTTGCAGTTATTTACACATATTAGTACACGTACACTTTGGCGAGTATGGCGTTTTAGCTGATTCAATTACGTAAGTAAGAAGAAGTAGTAAGTTTAATCCTGAAAGAAAATCAAGGTTCTATTCAATTATAAGTAATATAACGTAATATATTTTTATTGTTTTACTATGTAATTTTCTTTTCATCATCTCCATGAAAATTAACTCAAATGTTAATTTAAGAAATATAAAAAATATTGTTAAGGTTTTTTTAGTTTTCTTGTAAAGGTGGGAATAATTCCGCTTTTATTCGACTAGTTTGTTTATACAGTGGACGTTTAGTTAATACAACTTTTTGAATCCATGTTAATTGTGAATACGGATTTACGTTACGCAATATGTCGCTCGCACTCGTCATGCAAATTAGTCGATTTCCAAATATATTCCGCGCAATGTGAAATTCTTCGTTTTACCTCGATTATGTATCCAAACAGCCATTTCATTAACACAATATTACAAGCAGTCCTTTACCGTCATTTACGGCCGAGGCGAACTGGTCTCTCTTCTAAAATCGCGAGTCGCAGGGCGCCCACTATATCCCGCTATGCCGCCCGATCGTGCGGGTCTAGGGTCAGTCTAGCAATAGGATCCGCGTTGCGCGTGATGGGCCGCGCCACTCGCTGCTCTCGGACGATGCGCCGCGCCGGAGCGGTGCAGCGGGATGCACGGCACAGTGCGCGGTTCGCGTCGTGCGTGCGCGAGGCGTGTAGCGGGAAGCGTTCGCAGCGCACGTCACTGTCGGAGCGCTGAATAGATAAGGCAAGTGTGTCAAGACTGCGCGCGGGGCCACCGGGCGCGCGGGAGGGGCGAGGAGCGGCGGCGGGCGGGCGCTGGCGGAGGGGCCCCTCCGCCGCGGTAGCTTATTGTGCGCCGAATCTTTTCGCGTCGCGGTCGCGTCCACGTTTCGCTCCGATAAAAATAAACGTCCTAGTGTAACAGTTTCAATTCCGCGATCCAAATACTGCATATTCGCCGGCGTTGAACTCCGCTAGGAGGAAGGAATACGTTTAGTACGACCGACCAAATAAATAGTCGTTCAGTTCGACGGTGATCGAGTCGTTGTGAAGTGACGAGTCTAGTGGTGCCGCAGCCGCGGTCGCGGGTTCGCGGCTCACGGTGGCGAGTGAGACGAGTGCGGCGAGTAGCCATGACCGGTGCCGCACCGCCCGGGAGTGAAGTGTGTCCATCGCGAGTTTACTGCCGCTTCCACGTGGTGCAGACTTAGTGCAGCCGGCGGTCGCGCTGGTGCCGGAGCCGGAGCCGGGTACCCGTCCCTGCCCCATGCTGCCGGTGCTGCAGGGCGAGGTGGCGCCCCCGCCCCCGCAGGCCGGCGCCCCCGCCCTGGCCGCGCTGCTCTGCTCGGCCGAGGTCGGCGGAGACCCCTACCTGCCCGGCTACTTCTCCCCCTTCTCGTCCATGGTGCCCTCCTCGGATAACTCGCACCAGGACGACGACTCCAGGTCACTTATATTTCCATTACTAACCGGCTGCGGCTGCGGCTCCGGATTTAAAAACGACTATTGCTAACTTATATCGCCGTGTTACTGTTGTTGTTTTCGATACATTATAATGGCATAATAATATACCTACTGTATCTAGAGCGGGAGCATTATACATGCCTACTCGATTTTTAAATAATAATAATATTTAAGTGAAAAATCAAATGATGTATCCTGTTTCATATATATTAGAAAGAATTTATTAACCAATAAAAAAAATACATCGACGTCTTTCTGCGTCATTGAAAGATCTTGGGGCCACGTAAATTTCCCGCGTAAATAGCACAACCAATATTGTCGGTAAACTCACCTGTAGACAATTTCCGAGAATATAGGTTACGGGTGTTTTATGTTGATGGGATGTTCCTTAGCGAAGTAGATTTATGTTCCGCCGCTTCTCTCGTCTCTAGTTCTGTAGTGCTGCAGTGCTGCAGTGCTGCAGTGCTGCAGTCGGTATTCGGTATGCGATATGCAGCCTCTTTACCGAGCCTGAGTAAATACTAGTGCGGCCCATCAGCGAGTCGAGGCGTTATACCAGTTTTGAAATGTGGAAAAAATGGTTCTTTTTTGCAACTACGTCACAATACATAAACAGAGCGGCGTTGCCACTTTTGATATAAAACAAACCAAGGTCACGTGGATCACGTGAAGGAGCGGGTATCTGTCGGCTATTGGTCGGCTTAGCGCGCAGCGGACTAACCGAATTCATCTTACCTGAGAGCGTTCTGGGAAGTAGCGACCACTACTGGACATAGGGAAGTGTACCTACTATATACGATCTATTTTGCATGCATTCAATTTGCGTCACTTAACGAGAGTACCTAAGTTTTACGTATTATCAACTATTGGAATTAAAATATTCACAGCACCAGCCGCTGCAGCTTGCTAAATATTACAAATTCCTCCGTGTTCTATTAGACCCGCAGATTGAGATCGCTGTTCTATCCGACGATTATTTCCTTCGCCGTCTCTTCTACCTTCTACCTGAAAGCGACATGTGCTGGCAAAAGGTTCTGCCCCTTTTTTGTACGTCTAGTTTAAATTTTGGCCATGTGTTACGTCTTGACTATTTCAAGGTTAATGCATCTTGTACTGAAAAATCACCGCGCCTTTTTTCATTGTGTAAAAAAACAATTCCGACAAACGGTATTTTCTGATGTTTTCGTTTGACAAATATTTAAAAAAAGCGATCGAAAACTACCACTAAAACAACTATTAAAAGTAAACTCGATGTACATTACAATAATATGATACTATACAGGTGGCCGGAGAAGGTGAAATGTAGGTTGTAGGTGCCTTATACTGAGGGGTATCCAAATCACCCCTATGTATGTTCCGCGATTTTGAGTAGTTTTCGAGTTAAAATCGTTTTAATGGGTTTTTGAAAGTTTTCTACCGGATCGGTTTTAAATAAAAAAATAACACAAAAAAGAGACTTCTTCCTACCAAAGCTATTATGTTATTATTTGTTAGTTTACATACTTTCTATCATAATTAGCCTAAGGAATGATATAAAATTCAATAATTTATTTTTTTAATCAAATTACATCTTAGGAATTTTCCACCTCAGTATCTTTGAAGGCTGATTTCAGCAAGTAATAGCCTAGTAAGTACCACTTTTTGAATTATTATGAAAGCCCAGTTTTTAAAGTTACCCTAAAACTAAAGAATTGCCTTTTTAGATTATTAAAATTCAAGTCTGACTCGTTCAATCAAACGTAAATTCTCCGTTTTAGTTCATACGTCATAACTTTTGTAGCTTCCATTAATGTTACGAAGCTGATTATTGTATGCGTGAAAGTACAATAAAAAATAATGAGTTACAAAAAAACCCTAAAAAACCTTCCACATATTAAAATAAATAATAAAATAAAACCGATCCGGTCGAAAATTTTCGAACACCTATTAAAAAAATCATAACTCGAAAACTACGCAAAATCGAGGAACAAACATGGGGTGATTTGGATACCCTTCAATATAAGGCACCCATATTTTACCCTTGGACGTCACTTCTCCGGCCATCTGTATAATAAATTAATAGCGGTCTCCGTGGTGTAATAACTAAGACGCGCGAGGAAACAAAAATTGTATGTGATTTTCTCGAGCGGGTCTCTTGGGCCGCTGCGGTAAATAAACACAACTGGCAAGATTAATATATATTTTGTATGAGAACAAAACATTTTCGACGTAGCATATGGAAGTCTAGGCATTTACGGGGCTTCCGAATTGTCACTGGCTGGTTTAGGTGATCACTTTACGCATGGTGTACTTTAATATGTTAATTGCCCATTTAAAATGTTACAATTAACAAACAATTAATGTTCTACTAGGAAATTTATTGCGCAACGAACCTTTGTACCGGTAGCACTTTCAAAACCCATAAATTTTTTCTTTGAAAAAATGATTTTTACAATCAGGCATCGACTTATTGGGAAAGTATCTTAAATATTTATTGTACCTATTGTGCTTTTAATAAATTCCGTTAAAATGAAATAATACATAAGATTACCTATATATATTACCCATTACCTTTGACAATCCAAAGGCCCTTATTTCATTATATTATACATTTGTCAGAAGCCATTTGGAATACGCCTCTCAGATATGGAATCCCCAGTATGCCATATATATAAGTAAAATAGAAAATACTCAAAACAAATTTATAAAGTACATTAAATACAAAACCGGTATTTCTTATGTATCTACTCTCACTGCCTCCACCTTCCATGGAATCATTTCTCTACAATACCGCAGAGTTTCTTTACTAACTTTGTATACTATGTGGAAATCTGTTATTAGTTCTGAGTTTATACACTATATCTGTTTGTTTACTAAAAATATGTATGTAGAACTGTTGATTTCCCAAAAAAATAAAATAAAATATATGTATATATATATATATATATATGGTAATTTTTTTTAAAAAACTGCATATTCTTTTTATATTAAGTTTTTAACTTTGTTAGTAGATTACAACAGGGCTGGTATTATGCAAACATAGCGTGGTGAAGCGCGTATTTACAATATATTTTCTATCTTTAGAATATTGTTAATATTGTTGTAAAACATACATTTTATTATTATGATTACCTTTGTTTACATCACTGAATAAGTAAGTTTAGTTATTTCTCTTCATTCTTAAAATAAATATCTGCACTATTTGATTGAGCCAACGGTATTTTTTAATTTCAAAGGCGGCTATGATTTTTTAAAGATTTAAGTTTTTTAAATTGTTCCTGAAATTGATTACTTGTGACGTCATCAGTTCTCCCGCTAGAGTTAATAAACGGCTTTAAAAAACGACAACTTTGAATATAGCAAACATCGAATCGCACACAATAATGAAAAACAAAATAACGGATTGGTAACAATATATTTATGTGAGAAAAAGATAAAGATATTGCTGTTTTCTTATTTTTTTTCGACAACTTGAATTAAACTACATTTTTGTGCATTTTAGATAAGGTTCGCCGATTGAATCTTCATATTGATATAAATACCGTAAAACTCTAATTATCCGGATTAGTAAGAGCCAGATTTTATTGCTTCTTAAGTAATACAGAGAATTGGAATTACATTAAAAACTTATTAAACATGTCCAGTATTGTCCAGCAAAGTCAATTGCACAATCAAATTATTTTTTTTTTAAAAATCCTTTATTTTTCATTTCCTTATAACAAGCTGGATAAATAGCAAACCAGATGACTGGAGTTCGGATAAAAGGAGTTATACGGTACATCTACCGATTTCAGGTCCACCGATTAATTTTCAGGACAAATGACACAATTTAAAAAACTATTAGAAGTTAGCTGCCACTGTTCTACTTGTATTTAAATTCGGCTTTTTTCCTCTTTTTGTATTTCCTTTTTCCTATTAATGTTTGTGTAGCATGCATTTTAGTGTATTTGTATTCGTTTTGAGCCGGTTGGAAGAAATTGTCACGCGGTGATGAGAATAATAATGATGACAGTATGTCCACCATTTGAAGATAATGGATACATTTTTACATGCATTATCAATACATTCCACATACGAGCAAACAAGCCGCAAACACTTGGCTCGGTGATAATAGCTCTTTTTAATGCAATGTTTTTTCTCTCCATATAATAGGGGAACGTAACGTGTTTTAATAAAATCCTTAAATACTGAATGTTTCAAAAAACATTATTTTCCTACTGGGGTGAACCCGTATCGAGGCAGCAATGTGCTAAAAATATGCTTCGCTTGTGACTTTATTTGCGCAATAATTTATTGTTGTCAATTGATTACCTTATTTATTACGGCGAAGTTAAATAACTTCCGATTCTTTGAATTCACTCATGAAAACATAATTTAAATACCCCTTTTATTTTCTTCGGTTAAAGGGTTTCTACCAAAAGACGTAAGAATGATTATATTTGGCTGGTAAATAAGGAATTTTTCTCCCCTGGTTAAGAAAATCTGTATCAGGTGGTAAATAATTACCTCCGAAAATAAATATTACGCGATTCAGAAGCCATTTTAATAAATCCCACTGCGACTCCCTTAGAGCTAAAACGTCTAGAATAAAACGAAACCCGTCTCTCGTCTCTTTGTCACTTCATTACGGTTGAAGTATTTTTATTCCCAATTAATTTATCATTGCAACCACTCTGTGGGAGGAATTGTAATTAATATAATTTCATCCAAAGGGTTCTTACGTTTATTTAAAAATAAGGTCTTTTTGTAATTTCATTTAATTACTTCTTCTGTTGCGAAAACTCATGTCATTGTTGCTTGAGTTGCGTAAAGCTGTGACCTTTTAAATATTAGCTCTTACGAGACGCAAACGAAACCTTATTTAAAATGGACAAAAATGCTATAATATGGAAAACCTTTTTTTAAAGGGAAATACGGAAGGCCGGGCATTTATTTCCTGGACTTATGACATATCATTGTCTTGTTTAAATGATCACATTACACACTGTAACATTCTCGATTCTGCCTGTTTCAACATCCACATTTCTTCTATTCTTGACCTATTGATTTTGATTTAACGTGGGCGGGTATGTCCTATTGAAATTATTTTGCACGGATATCGACACTTAATTAATTTAAAATACTGTTTTACCACAATTTTGCATTTATTCGATTGTTTTTATTCAATACACACAATACACAACTTCATAATTATAATAGTATAATTTTGATGTCCCGACCTTTTAGAAAATTCTGCAGTAAGTCGGGACTCTTCTATATTAAAATCAATACTATGACACATCAATATATATACATGTCAAGAAACACAATACAGATAGATACATGGCGTGGCAAAGTTAAGATCATGTATCATTTTATTTTTTTGCATTTATTTTTATTCTAGAAAGTTTAACATGAACAGAAAATATAAAAGGAAAAATAATGAAACCCACTAAACCGCGAAACCGGCTTGTCAGGAAGTTTCTTCAGTAATTTTATAAATCAATTTAGTAATTATTTTGATAGTAAAAATAAATAATGGTAATACATTTATATGGTACAATATATAATTTAATAAACAGATTAATAAATAATATCATGTTTCGATTAGCAATAGTTCAAATACATACTATTACAAATTTTTAAGCATCACTATTAAACTTATTCAAAGATTTTCGCGCTCAGCCACCGTACGGGCTGGGCGTGAAATATAGTTCCTCTCCCACCGTAGCTTAAAATAGGGAAATATCACTTTTTTTTTACATTTTCAAAGTAATACAGGTATGAAATACTGTCTAGTAAAAAAAAAATTCTTCTAATTATTAGTAGCATAATTTATTTTTTTAAATTTATCATTTTGAATTCCCACAAAAACGGTGATTCCATTGGCCACGCCCCTAACACGTCGCGATTTATGTTTATTTGTTCCCGGCCATTGAAATTTGTCTAGAACAATTCCACGAATCTTGACGTCACAACAACCAAGACCAAACACGTCATGTTTTTCTACGAACGTATTTTTATTGAATTTCTTTTTTGCGTTTATGTATGAAAACATTTCTCCACAATATCCGTGTTGATTTCGAAAATACAATTATTCTAAATCTATTTCATATATTTTTAGCTGTATTCGTAGTATGTGATATTTCCATATCGAAAATAAGTTTTTATCTGTTGAGTTGAGTTGGTGTTTATAAGTCGCCTTTTGTACAGTCATGTTATAGACAAACATTGGAAAAAAGAAGACTATTTATTTGATAGCATTGTTTTACACCTTATTCTTACCAAAATATGTAACAAATAGTGAACAGTGGAAACTTTCAAACGATAGTGCGCCTGTAACTATAAAATCATAAAGTTTTATATGAATCCCTTAAAACCGTTTAAGAATGTATCAATTTTTGACGCGTAAGTATCCAAATTTAGGTATCTGGAACACTACCCCCCATTATTAATAAATTACAACAGCGCTACTAGAGGTGAACTTACGTTTATTGATTAATACATAATATTTGAAATACATACCTACATTCTAATAACATACAAAATGACGAATTAAACCTTTTATACACGCGTTTGTCTAATATTACTGTAAACAAGTGAATTGAACATTTATGTTGCGTCTCATAAAACGGGCCAAAATGGACACCGATTCGTTAGAACATTAGGCATCATCCCTCTGTAACTACACATGTGCATCGATGATCTTCCAGAAATTATCAAGCAGCCAGTAAGCCACATGGCGACGGTATCTACCTACCAATGTCGCTACCGATTTTAACAAAAATACCGCTATATAAATTATCCAACTATATATATATATATATATATGATATACATATAAGGGTAATAATGAAGACAGCATCGATGGTCGCATTCCGTCTCAGTTATGTTTTTTAAAACTTAGAAAAGGGATCTTTGTTTTTTTCCAAAACCCGATGTGGCAAAGTGCGTAAAGCATTAATACGTTATATAGACAAATTTTACACCCTTAGGATGAATAGTGTGAGTAATAAGTTTGTAAAATTAGTAATACATTTTCCGCTGTGTTGTTTTCGTATGTGAAGATTCTTCGCTTTCTATACTCTCCATCTTCCATTTTTCTTGCACAATCAACTTTCATCACCAGCAAACGTTTCACTCTCGTGTATATATCGTGTTGTTCACAATATTCATTATTACAAACGACGATCGCGATTGATTTTCATTACCGTTGCAATAATTTCTTCTCAAGTTGTCTTTTACCTTTGTCGTATATGGCGTTCTATTGTGACTGGTAGGATATTTGACCAATATTGAATTGTAACCTTAGAGTATTATATACTGTAACTATGTCATCAAAATTCATACAGTAAAATATTTTTTAAAACAAGATACAGAACTATTTTATCATTCTGCTTTAGAATTTAGAAAAAGGCAAATAGTCGATATGTTCTGTGTTATTATTTTTGGTGACTGGTGGGACACCGGCAAATACCACTATTCTTTACACCTTTGTGCATTTGAAGACAAATTTCTTCTACTAATATTAACTACTTAATATTAATGAGAGATTTTTTGTGTTTTAAAACATGTTATATTGAACATTTATGTTTTAATAATATAGAAGTCTAAAAACAGTTGTAGAAAAAAAAACAAAAAAAAACTGGTGGCTGGTGGAATTTCTAAACAGTTGTGGAATAGTAATTGGAAACTTAATATTGTAAAAAATAAGTCAACTTAGTAAATTTTATATTTGATTGACAAAAATACTTAATTTATTAATTTCATTGGCATCATACTGATAAAAAAAAATAGGGAAGAATTCATTAGTTACCTAAGTATACCTTGAGAAAGAAGCTTGTTTAGTTTTGAAACCGGTCGGTGGGAAAAAAAATTGTGGTTAAAAACAAAGATGTTTTATTTATATTACTATTTTTCACCATTAGATTTAGAATGTCCCAATTACTAAAGCACCTCCCTGTGTGTAAAGTTATCGTTTCCATAGACGTAAAAGTAATTATTTATTATTTTGGAAGTTTTTTGTACAAATTTATTTTTACAAATTTTCGTCACTATCCCATTTCACACGGATTGCCCCATATTGATGTATCTATATTTATATTGATGGGAGAAAATAAATATTATTCCGTTGACTGTACAGTCTCACAAAGACGGCGTGTCCTCGGTCATCGGTGTGCTTGTTGATTTTCAAACAATTAATGAAACAATTAATCATCAAAAGAGCCTACCCAAAACTGGATGGTCAAATGTAATACATACTAACAATCCTTTCACTGTGACTTGATTAATTTGAGGTAGTTAATAACCGTGAAATAAGCCGTGTTAACTGCGTGAATATGGAAGTAATCTTTTAATGACTTGTATGAAGGGCGTCAGAGTTAAGTAATTTTTCAAAATAGTGATAGTAATAATCTAAATTGTTGTTATCGCTTTACATCAAATGCGATAATGGAATTGAATTTTTGTAACTAAATTTTATACAAGTATATTAACACTCAAAAACTTGTGATAATTGAAAACTAATGATCTTCCTTGAAATCTTAAAATCAATAGCAAATACCCCTTTAAATAAGATGGTAATATCTTGAAAAAATACATACATTAATTTTTTAATTTTGTAAACTTATGTAAGTTTTGTCAAATATAGTATAATTTTTTACTGTTAAATTTAACGAAATAACACCTTAAATGTTTATTTCAAACATCCAATCTTAAATGGTAGATTTTTTTCCATACATATATTATTTACATAGAAATATAATTACAAAAATACACTTTAGAAAACTACGTCTAAAAATTAAGCTTATAACATAAATTGGAAAAAATGCCCACAAAGACTTCAGCGTCTGAGCGTGGGCCATTCCTTTTTAATTATTAAAAAGTTAATAGCATATAAATATGGTATGACATGAAAAGAAAAAGAAAAGAAATACCAAACTAACATATGCTGATATTAGGAAAATATGATTTATTTGCGGTATGCATTTTTTTTTAAAGAATGTGTATCTGTTCCTTCCATGCTAATCCAAGACCTCAAACCTACTTTAAACTGTACCAGCGATTTACTGTTTTGTAGTTCCTTAGTTAGACGATTGAAGAATCTTGTACCAACATGTAAGGAGTGCCTCTGTGCGAACTTAGTTCTGCATCCTGGAACTGACAGTACACTATCGGATCTATTACTAATACGATTTAAATTATTACTAAACAATTCCCCATTCAAGTAAACATATTTCAGGAACTGAAATATTTTTATTTTTTTTAAACTAAGGAGTCCACTGTCTATGGTTTTTGTAAATTATCTTACTTATATTTTTCCTTGAAGACTACACCGTTGGAATAATTTCTCCGATTCTCGATCTTTTCTTATATTGTAAGCTGGTAATTTACGACTATCAAACTTCTAGCAGGTAGTAGATACTACCTTTTCTCGGTTCAAGTGTCGACACAATTGGCCATAATCACACACTATGAATGAGCAAACACCAGTACGGTTTGCTGCCCGTGTTAACTACCAAACCTACGTAGAGCACAGATAATACGGACTATTTTACTGACCTCATTTCAATGACAGTTTCATTGTCAAATAGATTTTATAGCCTCCGTGTCGCGTTACCATATAGTATATGAACGACCATTGATTTATTTTATACCTGTGCAATTATTCCAAATATAATATTAGTTAAAGGGAATTGGCGTTCTTATACGAAAATCGTCTAAAATATTTCACTTAAACATATTTTAATTTCACAACATTTAAAACGAGAAGATGTTTGACAGATTTTGTATCTTCATAAAATTGTACATCTTGAGAGAAACTCTTCCGCTCTATTGTATATAACAAAAGCGTTTAAAAAAAATAATTTGGTTTTACAACAAACGTGTAGCGGACGGTTTCGGCTTGCGCTTGCAATTCTTGACCTGTGTACCCACGGCCCGTTGTATTGCTGTAAACTGTAGCTAATTTCAATATGTTGATTTTTTGGGTGATACCGTGTGTGCTGGATTTGTTCCGACGTTTCCGCTACCATTGCAGGAGCCATTACTATTATTACTATGGCGTCAGGATAAACGGAGTGATTGAGTACTATACCACTATGCCTCGGCGTAACTTTATACCGGGTTTATGAGTAAGGCCCGAAGAGTTTCACTAACATTTTTTTTGAAAAGACATTTTTTGAAATGCAAGTATTATATAATAAACATCTTTGTATCATTTCATTTAAATTATTTATATTTATTGGAGAGTGAAAGCGCTAATTGGTCAAAATAAATAAGTGGAAGTGTACCAAGTATTTTTTAAATTAATAACTCATATGGAAATATAAGTTATTACATCATCTTTGTATCAGGTGATAGCATAAGTTATGTCCATTTTTTTTAAATCTAAATTCCAAAATGAGCACTAAAAATATTGTTAAAAATGATACATTTATACTTCATTCGAAAGATTATTTTGTGCTCGACAAGATTATGTGTTTGATTTTACATTACGTATAATAACAATAATAATAAATCTTGATTAACCATTAAATGAAATGTGATAAATACGAAATAAAACAAAGGTATACATGGTTAAATGTCGGACTTATTGCTTACTATATTATTTTATTTAATTACGTACCTTTAAAATGGAATGTAAAGTAGATAAAAATGAGTATTTTCGACAGCTCATTCTGTTCGCGTTCATTCGAGGAAATAAAACTGCCAAGCTGCTCGCAATATTTGCGCAGTGTGCGGTGAAGATGCTATGAATAATTTCATAATTTGTTGTTAAATATTGAAGGAGAATACATTATGGTTAAAAAAAATTGTTAATGATCCTTAAGATAAAAATAATTTCATGTAATTTACTTTCATATAATTTTGCATTCTCTATCTCTGTTTTGTGTAAATACATTGAACTCATTAATAAAGACACCAGTCTCGAAGATGTCGCGAAAGCGATAAAACCGGTCACTGGAAATTTCAAATTTGTGGATTAAAATATCACTTGTCTTATTTCTGTAATAAATTACAATTAACTTCCATCAAGAATTTTCACTTACAAACTTAAATGTTTTGAATACATTACCGACTAATTTGTTGGTGTTAACATAAATTGTTTCTGTTTTTTTACAAATTTATTATTTTCTCTTGAAGTTAAGTTCTCTCGAACGCAACAGACGAACACAATAAAAAAATTACATTAATTTAGTCAGTAATGTATTTCTCTTTTATTTTTTTGCCACAAATAAGTAAATAATTATTAATAATTATTCTACCAAAACCCAAAAGGAACACACTACCAGGTGTCAAACTAGAGGATAGATCGGGGTCTACCACAAACTCTGAAGTCGGGCAAAGAAATTTCAGGTTTCTGGGCCCCAAAATATTCAGTATGTTACCCAAAACCATAACCCGGATTTAATTGAACAAATTTGTAAAAAAATGGTTACTGGGTTTAGGTCGAGAAGAATCAAAAAATTTACTAAAAAAACATTCTTCAGTAATAAATGGTATAAATTAATATTGTTTAACTGTATAGTAAATTAACTAGTAGGTATGTTATTGTTTATTTTGCATAAAAATATCTGCCTGAAAACAGGTTGTACCTAGTTAGGCAGACTAGACATGATCCAAAGAAATCTATTATCTAAGTGTGTATGTAGTAGATAAAGTAATTGTTAATTTTGTTAATAAATCATGTTTATTATTATTATTATTTATGTATTATTTTTCATTATTTTATAACAAATTATTCAATAATTCATAGCGTCTTTACCGTACACCGCGCAAATATCGCATTTTAATTGTAAAATATCTCATTTTTAAATTTGGAATAAAGCGGACACAACTTGTGTTAACAGCCAATACTTGAGCATTTTGTATCACAATCTTGTCACTGGGGCAAAAGTAGGAATCGCCGATTGCTGATTGCTATTTCGTTGCGCCATGTTTTGCAATATTTGTCGGCGTCGCGCGTCGCCTGTCGACTCGCTCTGCGGCGGGACGGAGCGGAGCCGGCAAACGTCACCCCGCTCGCTCTTCTCGCGCGCTACAACTCCTCGTGCCGGAGCGGGACGGCGAGTGGCAGTCGCGCCACCGCCGCTGCGTGAGCCGACCGCCAAGTTGAGGACCCTGAAATGTGTTCGTTGGAAAGTTAAAAGTTTCACTTATTTCGATATATTTTTTAAAATTTTGGTCCCCCCGTAAATTAATCTGAAATACTTAAAATTAAAAACTAAAAAAAAAACTTATATGCTTTTTAATGAAATTTTATTAGTCTACCTTTTTTTAAAAATAAAAATAAATATTTGGTACTACTACTTCTATCACGCCATTTCTCCGAAGAAGTAGGCAGAGAGAATGGACTGCCATACACGTCTATCCTGGCATAGATTCCTAGCTTCTTTCACATTCATACATCTTGTCATACATTCCCTTCGGTTCTGCCTGCTTTTGACATGACCAGATTTAAGATTTTGGTTTATCTGATCATGCCGCGTTTTCCTCGGTCGTCCTCGTCTCACGTTACTATCAATTTTCGCCATATATACTTGTTTTTCCATTCTTCCGTCGTCCATTCGTTTTACGTGACCAAACCATCTCAGAGACCCTTTCTTAATCTTATCAATCATACTTGACTCGGATTTACACTCTTGCCTGATTTCACCGTTCGTAACCCTGTCATACATTGATTTCCCACACATTCGTCTAAGAGATCGCATTTCAACCGCGTTTACAATATTTGCGTTATAACAATAATATTTGGCTGATTTTTATAGCGCCATTTTTGTGAAATATCACCTCGAGGGCGCTTTACAATTAGTATTCGTTGGCTTACATTCTAACTTAACTAAAGTGACATATTATATTTTTTGATTTAAAATTGAGGGTATGATAATCTAAAGAAGTGAGATTTTAGTTGGGATCTGAACTGACTGGGACTGTCGATAATTCGTAAGTTTGAAGGCAATTGGTTCCAGGCAGAGGGGCCGGCAACGGCAAAAGCACGATCTCCAAATCTAGTGTTTGGGGAGCGCCGGATTTCGACAAGTTTTCCTCTTCCTGAATGAAATGCTGACCTAAGTGCAGATTTTCTTTGACATGTATTGTTTCTAATACAAAGATCCGATAGATATCTTGGAGCCATTTCATGAAGGGATTTGAACATTGTCCAGCAAAGCTTGTATTTAAATGTTGTTTTTATGATTTACCAAAGTATTTTTATTTTACTCACTATAAGAATAAAAATAATTATGTTGAAGTGGAGCGGGGTTCGGACCTCTAATGATAATAATATAATTTTATAGCGCCCTAATCATAATCATTTTTCTATCCGCGCCTAAGTCGTTTTATTGGTATTCCAATTGCAGCGTATCTGGATCATTTTTATTATTTGGAAGGTAAGGTGATCAATCGGATGCTTCAGGTTTTAGTCCAGGAATAATGCAATATCACGATGAAGAACCGCATTTAAAATAAATATTTAACGTCCACCACGAGCATGGTAGGCGAACCTGCTAACCACTACACTACAAGGTGGAGTTGTTTACTCCACTGTTTTTCTTTTCAGGATTTTTACCCGAGAGTAACCGTCGAGCAGATATCACTTGTCCAGGTTGCTGGTTCTATTTCACACGCAGAACAGTATTCTTTATCCGCTCGGATACAGAATAAGAATATTTACATATACCTACTTTATTACCTGCTCTGTGATTTTTAATATTACGATAAATTTAGATATCAAATGTTTATGGATTGTGTTTTTGCGGGTAAGACTTCAGGAAAATTCCGAGTTTTGATGGACGTTTCTAATGATTATCAAAAAGTAAAAATTCCTTTTTTTTTTAAAAACAAAAATAATATCTATCTTATTTTAGTTATAATATTTTTTTTTGTACCATATTCTAATAATATTATTAATTTAGAAACTACAAGTTTTTATAACTGAATTGAAATATACTTTGCAATATTAATTATAAGATTTCGAATATTAGCAAGTACAAAGAATAAGTACTTTGGCTGACTTATTGCTAAAGGCAAAATGTTCATAATATTTATATGTTTTTCCTGCCATTTTCGAATTTTATCGAAAATTCTGCGAAAGACTTCAGGAAAAATCTCGAGTTTTCAGAGACGTTTTTGATTAATTAAAAAAAAAAATATCTTTAAATAAAAAAATAATTGTCGATTTATTTGTTTCATTTCCCATTTTTGAATTCTACCGAAAATTCTGCGAATATTTCAAATTATAACGTGAATTTTTAGGAAAATGGAATCACGTTTTTTTCTCTAGAATCACGAAAAATTTTCCCTCCGAATGCATGACCTTAATCGCCACGATATTTACATTCTTTCGTTTTCTAGCGGTTACGGGCTTAGGTGCAAAACGGGGCTCCGCTGTATAGTATAATATGCATTGCAGTGCACGGCCTGGCACACAAGTTCCCCGGTTGCCGTGGGTTACCGCTTGCTGCCGACTGCCAACTGCCAACTGCTGACTCACAACCGTACCGAGCTTGGCAACTTGGCATGCGGCGCGGCGCGGCGCAGCGCGAGCCACGAGGAACATTGATTTCCTTCTGCGACCAACATTACTTTATGAAACTAACCTTACTAAAAGTTACTACGCATTCTGCATTTTGTTGCCGAGTCGTATTTATCTCTTGTTTTTATATTCGTATTTGCATATGTATTTGTCAGCGAGATAATAAAGCTGTATATTTTTATATCTATGTATATGTTTTAAATCTATCGCGCATTATTCAATTAAAGGATTTTCAACATTATTCTGAGTTTGTCTAAATCTTTGTAGAATTTAAACCACTTAAACCAGCCATTGACAGGTCATAAGCCCTGTAGATCCCTAGACTTCTATATTACCTTCTCTTAAATATTCTTCACCTCGGTTGTAAAATGTTAATAAAGGATTTTCTTTTCATAAAACGAATATTTTTCAAGTTTGTTTTAATCGTAATTATTAAGTCAGTTTCATAAATAAATATTTATTTATAAATCACTCAGTATTTTCAAGGACGATATACGTTATACAAAGTACAAGAATATAAGATCATTGATATTACATTAAGAAAGAGAGGGAGCAAAATTGGACTAGGTGGAAATGATAGAGGGAGAGAGATGGTTATAGTTAAATTTGATTCAGTGATCACACCAAAGAAGGAAACTCGTTATCAAAGAAATCAATACTCAGATATTAATCGGTTGAAGTGAAATCTATAATTAGGTTTTTCAGTATGAAATAGTTAATTTTATCGTAGGTTTCTTGTTGGGATATTTAATTTTGTAGAGATTGAGGATTCGAGTTGGACTAAAAGATCGAATTTATTTCGGCGGTCTTGAAGAGAAGTTATATTTAAAACTTAATCCGCATTTAAATTGCCTATGCTAACCCCCGGAACTGCGAAGGGGCCCCTCTCCCACTTGTCACCATGTTATGCACTACCTCGCGCCTCGACGAGAAAATCTGTTTCCATTGCACAGAAAAATCGCTCGTGCATTTTGATATTAATTAAATTCCCGCTCCGACCTTGAGAGGACGCAGTGTGAATGACCAGAGAAAAGTCAAAAGCTTCGTTGACTCTTGACGAATACTAGGCAGCCGAATGGGTACGTGTAATTTGTATTTCTAGATTTAATTGTGTTAGAAGTACACGAAAACACGTTTTGAATATTTGCACGTCGAAACTCACGCGGTGTTCGGTGGGCGTGTTCCACCTTCTGCCTCGGCGGATAGTTATCAAACTGCGCATATTACGTACATCTGGAACCGCACCCGCAATGCACTTCGATAGATTTGAACAATTTAGATAGTAATGTTAAGTTTGATTATGCATCATCCCGGTTTTGATTCAATTCGTATCTTTTTATTGTTATTTTAGATAGTGGAAAATACCTATTGCATGTTGTGTGCGTACTGCGGCCACCTGTGTTTGTGTAGATCACGTTCCGTTTCGTTTAGTCAGATAAGTTAGTGTCATTCTTTTTTATGAACGTTAATGCACTTCCAGCTGCATGCCACTCTGTTTCCAAGGTCTTTTCCAAGTTATCTACCTACCGTACAACATACCCACGTACATCGTCGGATTCGTTAGGCCAGAAGTTTTGTGGATGTCCCGAATTGTTTATTTTTTCCTAATTTATAAAATAGCAATCACCCGCGTTTTATATACGTACATACGTATATAAATATCCACTCTTTTAGAGTTAGTTACCTACCGATGGATGCGTTCTAGCATAACTTATTTATGCGCTGGAGTCGGCTGACGTGGTTTGCAGCTATGATCATTTTTTGTTGGATCCTGTGAACACGCGAAACATTATTTATGTATCGAACCTTTTATCGTATTAATACTTTTTAGTCTCTGTAAGTAAGAATGGAGTACGTGAACTAATCTACGTAGGTCACCATTTTATTCATATGTTTTAATTTTCAATTATTAAAACGTTATGTAAAAAAATAGTTTTTGTAACAATCTTTTCAAACTCTTGTGTGGCTGCGATGTCACACTAGTCGACATACGATACAAGACTTGAAATATCTCTCTTTTTTTTTTTAATGACAAAGTTGTATTTTTCATAATCTTCAAATGGACATTTTCACACCGGATTCGGAGAGTAAAATTTTTATAACTATGCTGGATTTTAAAACATTTAACTTTGCTACACGAAGTATGATGTCCGCAAATACAGCAATACAATAGTATTAGAGAGAGCACGAAGATAGAACACATAACAAGGAAGACAGAGACGCTGTTCTGTAGCCGGTGTTGTGTGAAACAAATACAGTCGGTTGTTGACAGTGATGGGGGACGCACGCGTGAATTATGAGTGGCGAATTTAGGATATTTTTTTGTTGCTATAACAGGGCTTAATTATATGTTTATTTTTATAAACTATGGAAAAGAAATTATGAAACTGTAAGTCTCCATGTTTTTTTTCAAATATCTAAGCTTTAGAATATTCCGTCTTTTGCTTGTGGTAACCCGATGTTACATCACCGCGCGCATAGGGATTATTTACCACAGTCTTTAAAAAAAAAATCGATTGTCATATAACCAGATACAAGGAAAAGATCAGGCTCTCATTTTGAAAAAAATACAATTTCACAATATGCCTACTATTTTACACAATGCAGTAAAAATAATTCGAAATGGGTAAAGGTATATTTTAATTTATTCATTTTTTTCTTCTGCATAATAAACAAAGGTTGATAATAAAAATAATGTGACCGCACTGGGATTATCCGTGCCAAAGACACTTAACAATATACCTTAAAAAAAAAAAAATAACATATGAGAATGTACAAAGAAGACTTAATATACAGAGATAATTAACAAATTGTCAATATGAAGAAGAAAACAATTCAAAATCCAAACGGTAGGTTTTTAAAGCATATGTGTTGAGTTATGCATAAATTAATATCCCACGTTTTTTTATTGTTAGAACACATATATAATGTTTTTGTTTTACGTGTACTATTTTAAGATATTTGAAATAAAAAAAAATAATTTAGTAAAGCCGATGTAGATTTATGTGTTTTTTCAATTAAGTAAATAATTCAATTAAATTTAAGTTACTTATTTAAATTATTGGTGGAATTCCATTGTAATTATATGATAACTTATATAAAAATATAAGCTATAAATTTCAAATACTTAAACTTATAAATATTTATTTAAACGATTAGCGCTTTCACCCTCTAATGGATATCTTCAGGCTGGTAAATATTATACAGTGATAAGATCATTTATATGAAACTAAATACTTTCTTAAGTAAAGCCACATTTATAAAACACAAGTCGGAAGAGATATTTGATTTAAGAATTTTTTGGTGCAACACTAAGGGAAGATTTAAAAATATTGTTTTGTTGTCATGTATAGAGTCAATACAAAAGTGGCTAATGTAATAAGACTGAGCTTTAAAATTCTATTTGTTGATTTGTTACAATTCTATCGCCATTATTTTTAATTCTATTTATTTCTAAAATTTCTTAATATTATAAATCCAGTTTAATATAACAACAATATAATCACAAAGATAATTTAAAAGCTATATATATTTTTAAGAAATGAATATGTATACACATAATGGCAATGGAATTTAAATAATATAATAATTAATTTTATAAATATTTTAAAATTGTTAACCGTAAACCAAGTTAATTTAATATACAGGGTGTTCTTAAAACCCTGTCACATCCTAAACCACGATAATCAGTATGGGCAAGAAAACATATTAGCATATTTAAAAATAGATCTAGAACGCAGAAAATTTCAAAAAATAAAATATTTAAAAAACATACGGTTGCTTACTTCTGCAGGGGAGAAGCGAGGGGGGCGTGGCCATGTGATTAACGGTGTATCAGACTCCCCCCTCCCCACTTCTCGCTTCACCCTTGCAAAAGTAAGCAACCATTTGTTTTTTTAAATATTTTATTTTTGTAAATTTTATTCGTTCTAAAAAAATATTTTAATGTGCCAATATGTCTTCTTGCTCATACTGATCATCGGAAGTGACAGGGTTTAAATAACACACTGTATAAAAAAATGCTGTTAGGTGTAAGTAAACCGAATACCCAAATAAATGAATCAATAAACACAAACATGACTGATAGGTATTATTCATTTTAAAATGAATTTATTGATTACCTATATATTTTACATATGTATATCGTCATTCTGTATCAATATGCATATAATGTAATATTATAAATATTACGCATCGTGAGCCGTCCTTTACCTCGGGATAGTAGAAACTAGAAACATTTAATTTTTACTTCCGTCTCTTCAGCCCGTCGCGAGTCATAACTACCGCAGCTGCTGCCCTTTTAAGCATTTTCCTAAGCCAGCATCTGCATCGTGCTATGGAATAACTTTTGGAGTCGAAGGATCACGCGTGATGCTGTTTACCACAGGCAACGATCGCAATAATTATATGGCCATCGTCAATTCTTTTGCAGCTGAGAGGGAAAACATTTTTGAGAAGGGAATATGGAAGTCTAGGCATTTGTCATTGAATGGTTTAATTGGCCGCACGCTGTGTAACATTCACCATTCTGCTAATGTTTAAACACCCCCATTTTCTCAACTCTGCCATCTGTTGATTTTTGTGAAGTAAAAGAGCTGACATTTGGACGTACTCGAAACATTGTTGAATTGAGTAACTGGTAAAAGAAGAAGTAAAAAAAATGGAAAATTGTTTTCAGGCGTTGCCTAGTAGGTGAATTGGTTCAGCCGGATGAATCTCACCCACATGATAAAGGTTTCGGCTCTTATACTTCACAAAGATCAACGTTGAAAGCATCCACCACATACCCGAATCCGTTTTAAAGCCTAAATGTCTTTCTTCGGATTCACTCATACAAGCGAGCAATTATTTTTTTCATTAATAATTGATTATATTTCATCCTCTTCTAACCAAATTCAGTAAGGAAAAGCGCGAAAAAATATTTACATTTAGAACTTTCAATGTCCCTTTACCTGTCGCTCTAAACCCCCCCCCCCCCCCTCATCGTCTACAAGGTAGGGACAAGGGGAAGTATAAATTAAATAAATAATTAAATCCTTCACCCATTTCAAACCCCTTTATGTCGACAGTGATAGGAAACGTTAGTTCCCACTCTCTGGAGCACCAGAACGTCCCCAGGTGACACTCAAGGCCAGTCACCGGCAGCGCACCCAAAAGTAGTGCAGACAAAAGTCAACAGATGGAAGAGTTGAGGAAATGTGGATGTTTAAACACAGGCAAAATGGTGAATGTTACGCAGTGTGTAAAGTGGCCGCTTAAACCAGCCAATGACAGGTCATAAGCCCTGTAAATGTCTAGACTTCCATTTTATACTCTCAAAAATGTTTTCCCTCTCTGTTGCAACAAGTTTAGCCCTTAATAACTCCCTAGGGATGAAAATTCAGCCAGTCTGCAAACATTTGGACATACTGAAAACATTGTTGTATAAACTATTTTATCTTGTCGCTAAATTCATTTCGGTAAATAATTTTGATAATAAATTATGAAGATTGTTCAGATAAACGACATTATTATTTTTTTGCGATAGAGGATCCCTCGGCATCATAAATCTGATGCAGAGCGGTGCTGCAGCGGCCGATAGACTGCAGACTGTAGTATGCAGAATGCACGAGGAAGTGGAGAGTGTGTGTGTGAGTGTGTGAGTGTGCGGGTTAGCGGGGTAGCCACCGTAGCCAGCCGAGACGACCGCGGCCGGTCGCGGTACTTTAGGGAAAAACACCCACCGTATAGCTGCGGTCCCTCACCTGAGGATATCGGCTCAATAGGTTACCCACGGTCACACTATTTGTCCAGCGTGAAGAGCATAATATCATATCATTTGGTGCAAATAGCGATGACGTTTTATCTTACTTCGCCGCAATAATTCACCATCCGGATCCATATACCAGATTTCTTCCATTTTAAGTACCTACGTAAATATACTACGTGTTTTAAAAGGTATTTTAAAAATGTTTTCCTAGAATCCTAAACACTTCATGCTCCAACAGTACCAAATATTTAAAAAAAAATAGATTAGATTTTTTTTTTTCATCAAGTCCCCTGTTAGGCGTTTTGTTTGCAAATTTTCACGTAGATACTGATATTTATTAATCCGCCTGCAGTTATCTACATACCTCTTTTTCTCGTTTGGATTCAAATCGCACTAAATTTTATCTGACACCTTGCTCTGTTAATCATGTTTCGGGGTCGAGTTCGCAGAGGTCGCCTAAACAATCTTCGAATCAGTCATACTCTTGTATCTGACGCTTGCTAAGTTTACTTATAATGACTTCTACTGGGCGAAATAAAACGCGAACGCGAATACTTAGCTCTATAATTCTGTACTTTAAAGGCTGGAAGTCACATTTTTTTCAAAATTGAGTTAGGAATGTCATTTTGTTCATAAATTCAGATTTTATTAATGCTAAAAACATCGGAGTCCTCCGGTATACCACTACTGAAATAGCTTGTTCTAAAACACCAGTAGTGCAGTAATAATACTTATGCTTTCAACAAAATTCAACGGTTTGCTGGTATTAAAGCAGTGGATACCGAATTCATTCCATATTTTTTATAACAAACTACCTCTGACGCAGTTAGGGATATTGCGGAAGATTAAGTCTTATTGTCATAATCAACCATAAACCAATATGTCCTTTATTTTGCCATTAATTTCATTATTTTACTTAGCTTTTTTCACATACTTTCAATAACTGTTTTTTTGCTATTAATATCGTGACATTAAATTTATATTTACCTGTTATTTTCATAAATAATTAATAGCACGTAAATTAATGTTTTTGCCCAAAGAATGTTTTATAAATACATTGTTTTTCATTCAATGTTCTACATTACTTTTCATACTAAAGTCCGAGGATGAATTAGGGCGCGGGCCGGGCGGGCGGGCGTAGTTATTTGATAGTAAATATTTTAAATGTTTTTTTTCTTAAATATTCCTATCAAAAGTCTATAAATTCAAAAAACCAGCAATAAATTGTGTTTTTACTTCGAGAGAAACATTTAAACCGTTTTACAACTTCAAATCGCTCTCCTGACAATTTACCAAATGTGACTTCCAGCATTTCAGCTTGAAGGTACAGAATTTATCGATGAAATATTCGCGGCGTAATAATTGGTATATCGCATTCTCAGCCTCAGCGCGTCACCTCTGCCGAGTGAGCGATGCAGAATCGCATCTGCCGCAGTCTGTGTTCGTTCGGACTCCTCTAGGAGTCCCTCGTTTCCGCTCCGCTGGGCCCCCCCGGAAGGTTGTCGACCAGCTTCACTGGAACGATGAACCGCGCGCGGCCGGCTAGCGGCCGCGGCTCCGCGCTGCCGCTGCGCTGACGCCGGGCTCTCCTGGCCCCGGCCCAAGGTCGCGGTCTTGTCCAAGGACGCTTCACACCTCCTGCTCCCGGCTCCCGACTCCCGACCTAATCTCGGTGCCCCGCTCCCGTGCCCTCGATCTCGCCTATCACCGCTGTACTCTAATTTCGCGGTGTCATCCGAATTATATCAGTGTGGTATTACGCAAATAAGAATTACCCTCATTAATCTTATTTACTAGTAGTTAATTAAATTATGATCTTAATATTTGTGTGGATTTTCGTCATGTTGTAATATTCATCGTTTCTTTTTTCTAAATTGCTTCATCAAATCCCTGTCTTTTTTACAATGCGTAGTCAAATTAAATGCACATCGGTGTTAAGATTACCATATTTATTTTTTATATATTTATTTTTTATTTAAATCTTAAAATAGGGCACACATATCATACATATTGTTATGTGTGTTCTAATAATAACATTGCAAATATATTTAATTTATAAATTGTTTATCACATATGTCTTGAGCATTATTTTAAATTTTGATATGTTTTTTTCTTCATAAATATTTTTTTCCATTTCGTAATACTTTTTAATTGCTTTAAATAAAATTGAATTTTGTGACTTTGCCTTTTTCCTAAATGGAAGTCTAATTTTGTTCTTTTCTCTAGTATTGTGATTGTGTTCATGCTGGTTCCGATCAATTTTTTCCAAAATTCTGTTTTTTTATTAGAGTTTATAATTTTATGAACAAATATCATTGTATTGTAAAATATTCTTTGTTTATATGTTAATAATTTCATTTCATTTACCATCGACTTTACCCTCGTATATCTGTTTTTTTTCAAAATGATTCTAAAGGCTTTATTTTGTAATACAGTTAGTTTATCTATGTTTTCTTTGTTTGATAAAAATAAAATGCTACTACAGTAGTTAACGTGTGGTTCAATAATTGCTTTGTAAATAGTTTTGCAGGAGTCCTTATCAATAAATCTTCTGATCCTTCCCAAAATTGATGTTTTTTTTGCAATCTTATATACGGCCTAAGCCAGTTACAACAGTTACATGAAGAAACATATATACAAGAAACTGAACAAAAATAACATAAAACTATGTAGCGAAGACAAACAAAGGCAATAAAATAATGGTATAAAGTAGAACTCCAATTATCCGAATCAATTGGGACCGAACCGTATTCGGATTATCAAAAATTCGGACAATTAGTTTTTTTCTGAAAAAAGGGTCTTTTATTATTAATTACTACGCGTCAACAAACTATTTGAAACAATCTACAATACCTAGAATATGCGGCCAATATAACAATAGATTTACCGAAGCTGATATTTTTTATGCCAATTTATGTAAATTTCGGTCAAAAATCATAGAAATTTTGAGAGAAGTAGATATTTAACTTTATTATTGCTTACATACTTTCTTATTTCTTTTTTTACATTTGTTATATTAAACATAATTTAAATTGTGTAACGTGTAAACGTTTTTTTGGTGTGTGTATGAGTGTCCTATACTAGTATACAAAAAAATGGACAATATTTGTGTACATACTGTTTGTTTACCCAATAAAAGAAAGAAATAAATAAAATATATGATTGAAAATGAAAAATGAGCTTTTACTTAATTCAATGAAAAGGCAACACTTTTACATGTTAAGCGCAGTTACAAGTGGCGTACAATAGTACAGTATGTACTTACCGTACTTTTAATGAACAATTAATTGCTTGCTGAACATTTCGGTTACATTAAGCTGTTTGACTGTCAAGACAGTTTTCGGGCAGCCAAGTCGTTATTTTGCGAATCGCAGTACATTTCCGTCTTAATTTTTTTTTTGAAATTCTATAAGCGATTCGGATAGTCGAAGTTCGGATAATTGGAGTTCTGCTGTACAATATATTCATAAACACGGTAACATAAAAGACTTCGAGGTAAACCATGCTAATCCATCTTCATCCCACACTGTCTTCATGGCGAAGAGATCTACGAAAAACGGAAGATTTTTCTATTTATATAATATTTTAATCGGTTATTTCGAAAACGACCAATGTATGAAATAAATAATTTTTACAGGAGATAAAAAAAACATACTGAAAAAAAAATTATGCTACGGATTGATATTTCATTGCCACAGTATCAAAACTATAGATATACTTGCATGCACTTTGTGCCTTCCAGTGGTTTTGAAACATTTTCGATTCATTTATGGTTTTACCATTTCAAATATGTTTTTTATGAATTTTATTATTATAAAGTTTATATTTGAAGCACTAACTTTGTGGTTATTCATTATAATAAAATAAATAAAACAACTTTGTTTTCAACCACTAATTTTTATTTTTCACCGACCGGTTTCAAAGCAAACAAGCTTCTTTGTCAGGGTTTACGTAACTAATGAATTGATTCCTTTTTATTTTATTTTTATCATGTTCACTAAATACTACACTTTTTTTTCCTTACACGGGTAATCTGATATCATGGAAAAAAAGAAAAAAAAAAAAAAAAATTTTGCACATCATGTAAATCAGCATTTTTGAGTTAACCCCTAAAACGCATATTTGTATCCTCCATTTAAATCACTATAATATAAACAAATTACAACAGGGATAAAGAATACCTTAAATTAGGGAATATGGAAGTCTAGGCGTTTACAGGGCTTGTGACCTGTCATTGGCTGGTTTAAGTGGCATATTATTTGTTTGTTTATTTTATAAGTTAATTCAACAAAAATACATACTAGAAAACTTACAATTTGTAGGTTTTAGTCGATACAATTTCACATGCATGTATAATATATCTTTAATTATAAAATTACACAAAATAGATAGAATTACATTTGTTTTTTAAAAATTTAATTTCTTATACAAAATGCGATACGATAAAAAATAAGTTATATAAGTGTTCACGATTGATTGAATGATTCGAATGCATCACGGTTTGTCCTTTTGTCTCAATCACGGGGAGGATATAAATATGTGTTTTTAGTGGTTAACTCAAAAATGCTGATTTTGAATTTACCTAGCTGTAGTAATTATCCCACGATTTAATACCTACCTACTGATGGAGTATCGGTTTTCCTTATACTTCTTGTTCAAAACCTTTATTTATTTTCAATGTCATAAACCGCGATTTGGATTAAGTTTAACTCTACTGTCTTCATTTGCCCCTTTCACCGTGATTTTTGCCAAATTATATGGATATTGTCATTCTTCCCCATGACCAAATCGCAAAGCCTACAGTGTATTTCATTACCACGAGTAAAGTGTAAAATCCCGTCAGTATCTCCTCGGCACTCGCCAGGAGCCAGGAGCCGTGGGCGGGCCGCGGCCGCCCCGACCGACCGTGGACGGCTGCTGGCGTACCGGGTATGCCGGCGCGACCGTCTCTGGCCACCAGTCCCGTCGGGGATGGAGGTTATTAACGCCAACTTCGAATGTCTCGGTAATTATTATACGTGTTTTATTAAAAGGGAATAATTTTAGTTATAATTGGCTTGTAAAGTTAACGACTGTGTTTCTGCTTCCAGTCGTGTAATTAGAAAAGCGGAGTGTCGCGCGCATTAATTTGTGCAGATTAAATATGAATATGATCGCTCTAGATGAAGTTGGAGATTAATGTTAATTGTGTATCATGAGTGTTAAATAAATAAATAAATACCTAATGCGATAGATTTTGTGATTCACTACGAGGGATTGCAATTTATTCATCTGCTGTAATATTTATTTATTTAATAAATTTACGGACAATGTCCAATTTAAACAAATTAATTATAATTATCAAAATACGTACATAATTTTATTCCACTTTTATCCATAAAAGTGGAATAAAACTGTATACGTATTTTTATTATTATAATCAAAATGCAATTTCACCAAGAAATGTCAGTAGAAAAACTCAATTAAACAAATTATAGAACGAAAAACAATAATAATAGAGTAACAAATAATAGTCAGAATAATCGGCGCGCGTGCATGGGGAAGATGGATGAGTGTAGAGGAAGCGAGATCTGTATGCAGAGCTGGAGTGTTGTGGCGTTCTATCCTTTCTGCCTATCCTTACGGGGAAATTGCGTGATGGTTTGTTGTTGTTGAAATATCACCCAAGGCGTCCTAAGGCAATCGGAGGTTTTTCTTTAAAGTTAATGACGTTGGGAGTAATCTCCTGAAATGGTGTAAAAAGTATTGGTGAAAATAAACGTCAATTTGGTACCGAAAAGTAACCGACCGATGTGATTTATCTTTTGACGGATTCATAATAAATTGATTCTGTTGGGCTCAGAACTCGCACTGTAATTTGTTCCGGTGACTATGCTTCACAATTTTGGAGTAATATTTGATGGTGTGGTATGTGTCATGTTCCCTTGTATTTAAGATTTACGAGCGCACTTGAATTTCAGCCGAAAGATTAATTCTCGTATTCATGCGATATATTTATAAACTCCTCAGCGTACATTTAATGATTTGCAAAAGCGCGAGTTACCGCATTGCGGGCAGAAATTAGATGCGATTTTAAACGATTTACTTACATAAATTCCTTATATTTCGCCTTTCCTGTTATACTCCCATCCTTCACCGATCCTTTCATGAGCTCATTACCGAGATCTCACCCCGGAAAGCTTTTAGTTTAATGCCTTCGTTTAATGAAGAATTATTTTAATAGGGGAGACCTGTACCTGTGTATTTTTTGCATCGTCAGCGTCGGCTTCTCGATTATTAAATACGCTAATGAACACACGACCATTTCTTATGTTATAATAGTAATGGACAATATGAAGCGCACTACACGTATTCCAGAGCCCGCGATATGCAATTAATTTGACTCATTACGAAATTGTTATTATTTGTATGAAGTTCGCCGTTTACTAATTATTGATAATATGTTATCGACATTTTTTCCGATCCTTTTCAATTTTTTCAACAAAAATGCTAACAATTATGCGATTATTATTTTTCGTTATAATATTTATTGATACCCAAAAATCATTAGAATCGTTTATGGTTTCCATTGAAATGTTTAAATAAAAACAACCGCGCTTTCGCCAAGTATTATCATTAATTTATTTATTCGTTCATGTAAGCAGTTTAAGAAAAACCAGATAAAAATAAAAATGCTTCTGGATTGATTGGTCAAGACTACCAAACTGCAACTTATTATCTTTTTCTAAACAAACTGCACCCTGGCAGCCGTTACAGAGATTACATATTATACACGTATATCCATATTTTATATATTTTAATAAAATTACATTATCATACTAATTAATATACAAATTCACACCCAAATATATTTGGTCAGGTAGAAAATATTCAAAAATGTTCCGAATATTTTCCGCAGTTTTTCTGTGCTTCGAACGCATCCAGTCTGAGACTGGGTAAATCACGCTTCGATGTATATTTGAAAATGATCGATTGCGCAACATAATATATTATGTACGTGCTTGCATTGTTCGACTATATGGGAATAATAATACGAGTGTTGTGATTTCTGAGGGCGGTGACGTCACCGCGTTCCTTTGTTCCGCTGCCCGTGGGCCTTATTCCGAACCCAGCGGTCGCTGAAATTTAACGTGTTTTATTACCAGAATCTCTTCGCAATGCAGGTACGTTATCCTAACGAAAACGTCGGAATGAGAGAGCAGGTGGGGGAAGGCGGCGCTGCTCGGAGAGCGAGGTAACTCTGAATCCATCCGGCTGCGGCTCCGAGAGCTCCAAGGACATTTCGGCACATTATGTTTTCTTCGAGAAAAAAAAACCTTTTATGTTTTTGCATCGCGGCTACCGTCTTCCGTGTAAATTGAGTCTCGTTCATCGGATAATATTTCTAATACCCGAATAACGATACTCGGACTTCACCAGAGAAGGGTTGTGAACATATTGACTCGGTACTGCGCAGCCTATATACACATGCGACATCTACCGACAGTGTTCGATTCCCGACATGATTGACGTGAAATATGAATATAAAAAGGTATTTCATAGTCCCCGGACTGGCACCTGAAGCCTAAGACTGATCAACCTATCTTTATGTAACAGAAATGATCAAGATACGCCGCGATTGGTGTACCAATGCAGTGCAGTGTAATTGTAATGTTTTTCTCCGCCACGATCTCGTTTGACCAAAAGATCCATCGCTCGCCAGTTTCCGAGTCCTGGTTCCTGGTTCTCCGTCTGTTATTGCCGATTATCCGCATTTAATGTAGGCATATTAATTTTGACGATGTAGATTTCTTTTGTTTGCCTTTTTTCGCGATCTTCCATTATTATTATTGTGAAGATTCTACCACTTTGTCCTATAAGAATAAACGTCCTACATTTGAATAATGCGATAGCACAATATGCGGGCTCGTAATAAAGCTCTTCTGTGGGTGGTTCACTATGTTTACAGTCGAGTGAGTAATCCACGGCATGCTGATACTAGACACTCTGGGATTTCAGTTGAGTGGTCCCAGAGAGAATTTATTCACCATCGATATATTGTTAAATGGCTTTATTTTCCTATTTATCTCCTCTCCCGAGAATATTGTCTACTTTACAATTCAACGATAATTTTTGTTTGTTATTATCCTAGCAGTGATAAATGATCACTTTCTATTTGAACTCGTGATCGGCCTCGTGGTGTAATGGTCAGCGCGAATGCCTACCATGCAAGAGGTCTCGGGTTCGATTCCCGACATGGTTGATATGAAATATTTATTTAAAAGAGTGTTTTCACACTAGAACATTTCATAGTCCCTGGACTGGTACCTGAAGTGTAAGAGTGGTCATTTTACCTTAATCTGACAAAACGATCAAGATTCGCTGCGATTGGTGTACCAATGCAGTGCCCTATGCACCATTAGGTGCGGAAAGGGAATGATGATGATGATTCTATTTAAACGTGCAACTTGATTTTAGTGGTTGATATTTTGATAATTTTGTCATTAATAGTTTTCTCAGGCAGTCATTGTCTTTACGGTGTAAAAATAGTTTTTACATTACATTTTTTTGCGTACCTCCATCCAAATCTTCGTAGAAAAATACTGGAATAAGCCGTATGTCAACTCTCAGATATAGATACATATTTGTTTATATTGTATAGTGTTTTTTTATGAAAAGTTTATCAGTGTATAATTTTTGTACTTTTTAACATTTCATCGAATGAAGACATTACGTGGCTTGTATTTCCAACAGCTAACAAATCGCCTTTTAATTGAATTGTGCCCGCGTAGAACGGCACATTTATACCGTACAAACGAAAATAAACAAAAAACTGTTTTATTTCAACGTAAAGTGGTGTATTATATAGCAACGACGTATATGCCAACCATTGGTCATTGAATTTACTGAATTGGGAATTGTTTTATTAAAAAAAAAGCATTTATTTAATTTTACAATACACCCAAAGGATATTTACAAAAATAATGCAGTTAAGTACAAACATAGTAATAATTTTAAAACTTAACAACACGATGTCTTTTTCAAAGACACGTAGAAACTAAAAAAGCATGCTGCAATGCAAAGTAAAACTTCGCGTAATAAAAAAGAAAATTTTTGATATAATGGAACATTGTAAATATTAAAAAATAATGATATGAACATATTAATATAAAAAATAAAAAATTAATTATAGTAAGTATATAAGATGATAATATATATTGTACACATATTAAAAATATTTTAAAAAATAATTTCAGAAAGATTATAAGATAATTTTGAAAATAAAATATTATTAATATTTGCATTCTTATGATTTACCCAAATATTTAATTTTGAGTGGCATTTTCCACGAGTTAAAATAACTCACTATTAGAAAATAGGAATCGAAAGGAGTGGGATTCAAACCAAGGACATTTGAGCCGTGAGTCCGAGACGCTAGCCACACCCGATTCTTAATAATAATACTCATCAAAAACAAAGAAACAATTGCACGAAAAATAAGTTTTATGTCAACTAATAATTAGCTTTAAACAATGCATTTAGGAACTTTTAAGAACATTGACTTAATTACGGGGTCCTTATAATTGAACAATATTTGTTTGGTGTTTAAACTGTTTAATTTACATAGTAAAAATCTAATTTGAATACCGATATAAACGGACGGACGACGTCGTGTATAGCGCAGAGTTGAGTCAGTCGAGTAGTAAATTTACAACATGCGTCTGACAGGAGGCGGCATGCAGCAGTCAGCAGTCAGCATTCGGCCGCGCGTCCCAATGCCGATGTCGATGTCGGCGCGCTAGCGAACGGCGAATGCGGTCACGGTTAATGCAAACAGAATGATCGTGTGACGTTGTGCAAACACAACTAACGCTCGTTCGGTGTCGACTATCGACGCTAGTTCTCGTGTCTCTTCGTGGGTAGGTTCCCCATACTGCACAGTGCATAATGTCTCCCTTTCTGCCTCGGGAGATTTTGACCATTGACTACTCAACTGACGGCGTCAGTTGTGCCTTGTGCCCAGTACCCGGACAAGCATCCAGCGACCGCTGCGTTGACAGCAATACGTGACCTATAAAAGAATGGACGCTGTATTTAGGTTCTGCCTGTGCCGAGTGTCACCTGTCTAAATAATGAATTCACGAATTCTAAATTTATATGAAATTTAGCAACGAGCACTTTGAAAGTGAAATGACTTGACCGATAAAAACAGCATATTGTTTTTTAACGTCTTATTTTTTCTTTCTTTTTAGCTAGTAGTTCATTTAAAAACATTACATATATCTTTTTAATATGTACATTTTAGTATCCATTATTTTTTTTAGATTGATATTGGTGTGAATATATATTTTTTTTTTATCTTGAAATAGTGCACACATTAACATATTCTTATGTACATTGTTTAACACATTATGACGTAAAGTTGTTTTTATTTCATAAATGTTTTTCCCATTGAATGTATTTTTTTACTGCCTTATATAAAATTTAATTATATAGTTATATAATTCGTAAATATTTTCTGTAATGCCGTTGTTTTCTCTTTAAAAAATCATTAACCTCGCCTTCTTACTAAATCTTTCATTTTTCTCTGTCATTGGATCATGTAAGTCAACATTGATTTAATTTTTTAATTTTGAATTTACATAAAATTTTGACAAATTAAAGCATGAAACCTAGTTTTGTTGATTGGTAGATAACCCCGTAGATAGAAATTATGCATGATTAATTATAAACGTACTTAATTATTTGATGATTATAAAAAATAAATATGCACATATGTACCTACCTACGTATTTTTTTCATAAGGAATAAGCGCCGGTTTTCTCAATGTAGTTCTTCCGTTTTTATTTTATTATAATTCTCAGTCTGATTGGCAGGAAATGTCGTGAACAGGATCAACAAAATTGCAATATTTTATTTGCACCTACGTACGTAACCTACAAATGATGGGTCGGAAAGAAATTAACTTAAATCGAGAGTAATAAATATTTCGGTGGATTTTTCCTCTGTTCAAAAATACGAATAAAATATCTACATAATTAATTCTCGTTATCTTATCTCGTGAACCTATTAATAATTAAACTCGTATCAACAGATAAACCTTTGTTTGCGAGTTTACTCAAAACGAATAGAGTTATGGCAATATCAGCACATTGATTATTATTACCCGTTTTCATTGATTATTTTGTGTTTTACACCATAATACTGAGATGTTCGCGTACTCTGCTGTTTAGGCGAATGTACATTGTACATTGTTATTCATAACACTGCTCGTATTGTTGTTTCTGGAATAGCTGCATGATAATAATAATATTATGTTCTTCGGCAATTTGGTGTGAGTTGAATTCTTAGCCGGTTTACCTTGAACGTGCTTGGACCCATTAAAACCCCGCTGTTCAATCTCGAGTAAACTCAAACTGACAGTATCTCTTTATTAGTTGTTTCGGTTCTTCGTCGCCCTCTGCCACCTACCACCTACCACTGCTACCCGCCGCGCGCCAATCCACCGCCGAGCTAAAACTGAACAAAACAACCCATCAGTTCTCTTTATTAGTTCGGAAACTTGCCATTGTTGTTAGTATTATTTACTTGTACGCCGTATACGATAAATGATTACACACTCGGGCTCCGATCCCCATTTACTTTCCCACTACTAAATATTTATACTGTACATAAATAATAATGTTCAGTTATATACATAAATATTCAGGTACGTAAAATATATTTTCCCGATCTCGATAAAATGGTTTCTTTTCAAAATACGTTATTTTTAATATATTGTTTTGTTATCCCATAATACGCAGTAATCTGTACTTATATTTTATATGTATAATAATAAAGAATATATAACTGCGCGTTATTTATTAAAATATATATATATGTACCATGCGCGATCCGTCCATCGATTGGATGGAACCAATGTTTCCGTAAAAAAATGACTTTTAAACTGTCAGTACCTATTTAAAAAAAATATATTTATAATAAAATTTGCTATAAAGTTAACTAATCTTTTTAGTAAGTACAATAAATATTTTTTCCTAGATTTTTTATTAATCGTTTAAGATCTGAGAGGGGTTCGGTGTTCATTCAGTAATAACTTATAAAAAAATTGCGACGAGCCTACAGACACCTTTTGCCTGCGCAGTTATGCGCGGACTGAAGTAAAATTCACTTCGCTCCGCCTAATTCTGTTATGAGAAACTGCGTAAGTTTATTGCTTCCTTTAAGGCGTTCGTGAATTCACAAGTCCGCGCATGCGCAAATTGAGGTCTTCAGCAGCAATGTGGAAGCAATTTTAACAAACCAATACATGTTTATTTTTCGTATATCGTGACTGTTTTATGGCAAACTTAGCACTTAAATCGGTTGACACGATTTTATTATAATATAAATTATAAAATATTACTCTTTTAGGGTGAATTTGGCAAAAAATAGCTTTTTATTTAATTTCGAAACACTTAATTTGAATTATTGTGTTAGTAGTAGGCACGTATTTGTCAAATGTTTATAGTACGAAATGACTGCTTCCCCAATCGAAAACCTCACCGCACGCCCCTGATAGGTACGTAATAATATAAATAAACATGTCCTCGATTTTATAGCAGTTTCTGATAGACCCATTTAACTCGTATCGTTCAAATCCACATGACTCAGTAAACTAAGCATGTTTAAAAAATATTATTTATATTTATTTAGTGACTAGTTCAAAGTAAAAATCCTGCAAAAGGAAATCGAGTGGATATTACTCGGCCTCCTGAGTACTGGGAAGTGCGTTTGCCTGGCATTAAATAAATCAAATGAATAAAATAATAAAATATAATGCCAATATCTTTGTGGTGCAACTGGCCCTAGGGTCGATTTAAAACAATCGTAAAAATCCTTGACGACAAAATTGCACGGGGTTGATTCATATTTATTGTTTGATAATATGTATTTATTTATCTATTTTATTGGAGGCAAATGACTTAAACAGTACACAAGGAAAGCAACCAATCTACACTCAATTTCCTTATGCTGGATTGTTACCAGTATACACTGAATTAAAAAAAAAAATTTTTTAGTTTTATCATTTTAAAATATTTTTCTCTTTTTTAATTTTTTTTTTTATTGTAAATTTATTTGTTTTATATTTTTTATAATTTTCTTAATCTTTTTCTGATTGATTTATACTTTGTACTGATTGTATGGCTAGTTGGGTGTTGCCTTTTCATTTAATTAATTAAAAGTTAATTTTTCATTTTCATTATACTTAATTATATATTATACAATTATCCGAATTTTTTATTATCCGAATGGGGTCCGGTCCTAATTGATTCGGATAATTGGAGCTCTACTGTACTATCTACATAGTTATTATATTGTAGCTTTAGGTATTAAGTAAGAGTTACACGATACACGTCACCTTGGTTATTAGTGTTAAGTCTTATTTTTGTCTTATCTTTATGAAATAATGTGATATGACCCAAAAAATACTGTTTGTTTTTAAAAACCTGCTACTGTGTTCGCGAATGTTATAATATTTTTTCAGTCTTTTTCCAATAGGTTTATAATATTTTTTTCATCGGAATTGCACTGGAACGCGTTGATAATATTGATTATTGATGTTAAAAGTTCACTTTCCTATGTTATTTAACTTAAAATCTTCCGAAACCCAAACAATAATTCAAGCTATCCTAGCACATAAAAATATTTATTAAAATTTTTAGACGTATTTACACTCCAACTTTTAACGGTTATGTATGTAGGTACAAAAAAAATACTAAAAATTATAACAATGTCTCTCTGTTTAAAATAGTAACTTAATTTTCTAAAATCATTATAAACCATGACCAGTCTGAAGATGCCCATTAGAGGGTGAAAGCGCTAATTGGTCAAAATAAATAAGTGGAAGTGTACCAAGTATTTTTTAAATTAGTTACTTATATGTAAATATAAGTTATTACATCATAAATACCAAGGTAAAAATATTATCAAAAACTACATATCATACATAATAAACTTTCTCTGAATCAACTAAGGCAGTGGTCGGCAAACTCATAAGTAAAAAGAGCCAAAGATCAGCAGTTAAACAAATAGGATTTCCTTTAAAAGCCAAATTCCTTAATGTTTCAGACTGTTTCTTTTGTAGTGCCAACGTACCTCAATAATAAAGTGCGTCCATTAGCGGGAGAAAATATGCGTATTCGCTCTCGATTTCAACTAAAAATTCTTTAAATTGGCGAGAGTAAAAAGCATTAGCTGAAATTGTGATGACAATATTGATCATTTAAACATTTCTTCCAGAAACAAAGCGGTTCTTGATACATGATGCAATAGTAATCTCGTGGTTAATTTTTGATTTCATAATTTATTTAAAAAAAAACATTTTGCCCCATCTGTATCAGTGAAACAATATTATTGTGTTTAATATGATGTTTTTCCATGCATTTAATGACAGCATTTGCAATATTCTCGCCACGTGTTGGAACTCTCAGTGGCAATAATCCTGAAGGTTCTTCTCTAGAACCGGTAGACGAAATAAATCGAATAAATGTGAGACTTGCGCAGTGTGAGCCACGGTCAAGTGGCTAAAGAGCCGCACGTGGCTCGCGAGCCGCAGTTTGCCGACCTCTGAACTAAGGTAACATTATTCAAACTACTTCTCGTGTTTAAGGCACACGGCACACGTCCCGTTCTTAAATGTATTTCAAAATTAGTACTCCAAATCCTTTTGGCAATTAATTAAACTGTTTGAAAGCTATTTATTGCAAGGATTTAGTTCAAAACTTCGCTGACTTTACAGGTCTTACATGAATTTTGTTTTGTGATCGGGTACTGTTCTGGTGGATGTCTCTATTGAAGCCGGGATTGAGGTTGCTGTGCATTGAGTAGAAAATTATATTGAGGATAGTGCTGCTTTTTAGATGTAATTTCTAGAAGTACAAACATTAATATGTGTATTTTTATAAAATTTGTCTGCTAGTAAATAGTAATTAATAGTTAGCTTGTAAATAGACCTTGTTTTATTGTTTTAATTAAGTATAATGTACACCGCCCTTGAAGTGATTACTCGCGAAAGCGGCGCTAAAAAAGGGTCGAAATTTATTATAGTAGGATTCACGACCAGAGTCGTTGGTTCTGAGAATACAAATGATTTATTTTCCTTTTAAGCCTGAAGAATATTTAGTCAAGCTGCATAATTTAATCGGTCATTTGAGAAACCCCTTAAGTCAGTCAGTGTAAACTTGTCAGAAATCACAGAAAAAATGTTGTTTTTTTTTTAAATTTGGAATGAAATGTTTATCTTACTTAAATAAAAAAGGGAACTAATAACGTCTTTTGTTATTTTAAAATTTTATATTTAAAGCACTAATGACGGGCTGTTGTCCCGTAGCTAGTGTTGCGGACTCGCTGACCACAGGTCCGAAGTTCGAACTCCATTCTTCCCCAACTTGATTTTTATTTTCTGATAGTGAGTTATTTACAACTCGTTGGAAATGGTCACCAAAATTGAAATATTCACATGTAAAATAGTTTATAATTCATTAGTTAAGTATACCTTGATAAATAAACTTGTATAGCTTTGAAATCGGTGGCTAGAAAAAATAAAAAATAAGTGGCTAAAAACAAAGTTGTTTTTATTTATTTTATTTTGATATTATTTAACCTTTATTTTTGTATAAATCATTGGTTTATTAACGGAATGAAGTGCGTTTTAAGCTAAGTCATATCTGCCAAAAATCTGACTTATGGGGTTTCTCAGACGGCCGCCTAAATTTTTATCGAATTCCAGAAAGGACTTTATTAGTAAAGGGCAGCCAGCCGCCAGATTTCGTTAATCCGAGCATAGTAATTTCATAATAAGGGAGCATGCTAAAAGACATAGTTTTTGTTTCAAAATATACATAAGTCCCTTACAGAAGTATCAAAATATTAAATCATGCTTTTATAAAACGTATTTTTCTACATATCTCCGCTGTGTCAATATTTGCCCGTTAGAATCAATTGATTCTGAGTTCCTGTCCCCGTCGCACGTTTAGATATTATGCACTTATAATAATAATATCCGTGCACCTTTCCCCGGCTCCCGATCCCTCCGCTAGTAGCTTGTCCAGCTGCGTTTAACTGCAAGAATGTCCTTGAAATCCGTCCGATAAAGTTTCCGTCTGATACTTTCCTCCCTGTTGGAATGCCGTATCGCCCAGCATAAGCGAGACTCGAAAATGTGCTTTTCGTGTTGTTATCGAATTCTTTAGGCGCTATTGATACTCGTTACGTTTTTACGCGGAGGTATAATTTAGATTACTTTTCACGCTATATTATGGGTGCGGAGGGTATTTGGCGAAAAGTTTTGTCTGTTACGACAGCTGAGGCCTGTCGTTAGCGAGCGGTATTCTGGACCATTTCCGCAGCTTCCTCCCCATTTACACTCGTTAGCGTGAAAGAGAGAGAGTGCGTGGAGTTTCGAAAGTATGTATTTTGGGGATCGAATAAAAACGTAAGCAGCCGTGACCTATCCCAAGCCATGTTGGCTCATGCTGCCTCGGCCCCCGCCCGCGTCCTCGCCGCTTCTCGTCGTTTCTCGCAGTCCAGTGGAGGTGCGCGGTGGCTGGTATATCGGTGACCGGTGACCGGCGTCGTCCTCCGATAGCTCGCGCCGCAAGAACAAAACTTAAGGGTATAATAATATACTCTAAGGAACGAACTAACGCCGTGGTTTGATCGTGTCGATGATGATAATTGGGCGTGTAATACGCGCTACGTTTGCATACGATCCTCGACTGACTTCCTTAACCCCGCGTCCTGTATACAAATGCGAATTGATTTATAGATTCGGGCACGGAGCCGTTTGTTAAATGTCACGCGGGAGTGTTTGATAAATGAATGTCGACTTAAAGTTTTATATCGTTCGACGGTGCTATCTGCCAGTTTTCGCCATCTCGGATGATTGATGATTGCGGGGGAAGCGAGGGAAGCGAGGGAAGGTGGAGTCGTCAGGTGAGAACACAGAAGTAATGTTCGTTGTAGATATTCACATCCACGTTGGCGTCGGTGTCGGGTCCGCGTCGCTTGACGCGTGCCGCGAGGTGATTCACGTTCGGAATACTCACGAGGAAAAAAGATCAAAGATTTCACTTTGCTCGGCAGATTAGCATTTTGGCTCTTCAAACTGCAGAATATGCAATAATTTAAGCTATCTTCCGATGTACGAGTATAATGCAAAGACGGTGGTAATATTGTCAAAATTTCGCTGTTATTAAT
The DNA here is from genome assembly GCF_059751315.1 of Micrasema longulum. Lineage (NCBI taxonomy): Eukaryota > Metazoa > Arthropoda > Insecta > Trichoptera > Brachycentridae > Micrasema > Micrasema longulum. The sequence goes on from NW_028277754.1 coordinate 216,554, forward strand.
CATTACCTTGTCATTAATGAAGAACTGCAACAGTCCTCATATATGTTTTAATCAACATCAGGAATGATTTTGTGTATTGTTTGTATTGATTTTTAACATACGTAATAATATCAGTGTGTCTTGCCAAGCTTTCTTGTGAGAAAATCTTCCCACAGTCGCGTGATATGATTATAAATCATCTACCTACACTCAATAAAAATGCTATCATTAATAAAATGAGTCAGTTACACTCTAGTTTGTCTACTTTTAGCGTAAGAAATGTACAAATATTTCAGTCACTCTCACTTTTAACATTAGGCGTGTATTAGTAAATTAATGACTGCACGAATAAATTTCACTCTAAATTCAATAAATATCTCAATTGCTGTGGACGTTCAATTACTTACTGTGTGCGAGTACGATACGTAATGTGCATAATTACTGTCGCACTCATTTCGCCAGAGAGATATTCGGTTTTCCGCCAATATACCATTTTCTCGATAATAAAAATAAATTATCAGCATTATTACATATGTAAAATTTTAGTGATAGGTATTAATATTTTGTCAGTACTAAACAATAAAAATAAAATGTCGGAAATTGTTATTTTCGTGAATGTGCAGTTTCTTTGATTTTACAATAAGGCAGTTGATGATAATATATTTTGTGTCTACAAATGGCAATATAGGAGCACGTTATATTCCGATGAAGATGTTTTGTATGAACATAATATTAATAAATACAACGACACCGCCTAGAATATTGTTTTATCCCTGCGTATTAAAAATAAAAATGTAAATTTAATATAAATATAAATTTTTGTAAACTTTGTAAATACTTGTATTTATTTTGATGGATAATTCAGATAAAAAAATAAAAAAATTATCGTACTAAGTGTGTATGTAAATATTAGAAGCTGAGGGATATTCCGGTGATTTTTGTACTAATAAATGAGGAAGCTCAGTGTTTTTTTATTTGTCAATAGACTATTAACTTAAGGAAATTTAAAAAAATATATATGTATCGTATTATCAGCGCTATGATTTTCAAAGTATTCTATTTCTGAAATTACTCCCCCTGTGATATCTCAAGTTCTCTCCCGCTTCTCAATCAGTTCTGCCGATTGGTCCTTTGACTTACCGTAAACCGGAAATATTTCACAACTCTCTTATCGTTGGTTGATTCATATGAACTAGTGACGTCGTTCAAAGAAGTTCGTTTTAATGATTTTTTTCATACATTTTCGAGAAAAATTGCCGTACATTTTAATGCTCTAATTTTTACCGCTCGTAAGAAAATATTTTAGTATCCTATTTCCTGTAGAGCTGAAGTTCCTCCTGATAATAAATTACTCATTTCTTTCATATTTCTTTGTTGAAATGCATTTTAATTATAATATTAAAGATACGTAGATAGTTTTATTCTATTTTTAATTTTATTTTTTTACCAGTGACCGGTAAATGGTAAAAAATATAAATAAAAGTGAAATTAAAGTATATATTTTCATTATTATATTCGACATTTCATAACGGTTTCTATTTTGTGCTTATTTAATAAAGTATGCACATTTAACAACTTTAAAATACAAATATATAAAAATAAAGTTAAATCTTATTACAGAAATACACCCACAAAACTCGTGATAAAGGTTCTATGAAACTAGATAATATTTGGCGAAAATTGAACAAGATCGTGTGATTCATAACAATATTGTTATGTTGTTGCGATTCGTCCCGATATTCCCAGGTGCTCCCGTCTTCCCCTTTTAGCTCTGTGAATGCTCGTTGGGGGTTCCATTAGGTCTGGCCAACAGCCAACTCGGGAATAATCGGATCTATAATAAAAACAGCGGTAACACTTGCCTATCTTCCACCCTACCGCTGCGCTTGATTTACCTACTGTACCCACATTTCTCCGTTTTAATCAAATGTACTTTGAAGAAAGTGGATTTTGAATAGTTCATTTGATTCCTTTTTCTGCAAACCGCTTTTTTGTAATCTCGATATCCGCGCATTATGTTTCTTAAACACAAGACTGGGACAAGAATTATCGACAAAATCAAGTTCAGCGTTGGATTGGACATGTAGAGCGAGTGGACAGCGAAAGAACGTTTCTTGGAGTGTCTAGGGCCGGATCTTCCTGCGCTTTGAAGATGTGTGTGGGGATGCCATGGCTAAACCGAGCTTTTGTAAGACTTATTCTTTATACCTTTGTTCTAATTTACTGTCCTTATTTCTGTCTTTAGCTTAAGTATTATTTTCTGTATTTGTAATTCATATCTAGTTCAAATAACATGTATATAAACTTTGCAAATTGGCTTAGGCCGTTAATAGATAAATTAAGATTTACGTTACCAATGTTGAAGGATGCAAAAAATTTGGAAGACCAAAAATGATGGCATAACCAAATCCAAAATTTTTTTTATCTACATGTCGAAAGTCGGAATAATCGGCGTGCGTGCACGAGAAGATGTATGAATATAGAGGAAGCGAGGTCTGTATGCAAATACAGTGATGTGGAGTTCTATCCTCTCTGCCTGCCTGGTTTGTTTGTTTGGCATATTTGTACCGCATTTTTAGCTTCGTCAGCGCCAGGCCATCATTATTTTGAACGTAGAATTTCCCTCACAATTATAGTGAAATTATATTTTATCAAGCGCCGTCGGCTGTAATTTGAGACCACAGCTTTTTATCTGTGTATTTTCAATACCAAAACTTGTTTCGTGTCCTTGAGCCTTATAGTATCTACTGAAAGCGATAGTAAATATTTGCACAAGTAAAATAATGCACCTAAAATATGTTTCGTGGCATAATTCATTCATCTTAGCTCGCTTTGAATATTCATGAAAATAAATCACCTCTTTTGAAAATTCAGCGTGATCAATTTATCGTCGTTCGCAAAATAGTTTTTTCGTTTTTATTTGGCAAAAGTTAAGCGCGCGCGTGATAACGTCTCTAAAAATAACGCTATTTGTTTTTAAGGTTATTTTGACAGGTCTGCAGGAAGAGAAACATGATAAAACTATACTTGAAAAATTCTGGAAATTATCAACTGTCAGTTTAACAGCATAGAGGTATTGAGTAAATAATTGTTGAGTCGATTTGGGCGTTTAAGTCTAATAGTTTTGTAACACATTGATAAAAGCAGTCCTCAGGATTTAATCTCCCCGCGTTTCGCGAATCTTGGATTCCCTTATTAGTAATGAACTTATTATAGTCGGTTTATCATAGTGAGGATCGAAATAATTATTTTTATTATGCTTCCTATTTTCTGTGTCCGGGCGGATTAAGAATATAGTTCTGTATGTGAAAAAGAATCAGAACCCTGGACGAGTGCTTTCAACTCGATGTTTAATATCTATAAAGGAAATCAAGTTTAGATAAGTCGGCCCCGTAGTGAAATTTTCGCCCCAGGCGCGTTCGCCAACCATGCCTGAGTTCCTGGGTTCGATCCTGACAGGGTGGATGTGAAATATCAGTGTTAAAGATACTTCTTTTCGTCGATATTTTATTGTTCCTGGATTGGCACCGGAAGCGTAAGACTGATAAACTTACCCTTTATGAAACAAAAGATATTCAAATACGCTGCAGTTGGAGTGCCAATGCAGTAACCTGTGCACCATCGGAATATGATGGTGATTTCATACCTTTAGACACGTTAGCATAAAGTCTTATAGAGTTACGCTTAGATTTGTATTTAGCGATTTATTACCTAACCTCTGTATTTTTGTGTACTGTAAAACTTCAATAACCGGATTAATGAGTGCCATACTTTACCCGGTATGTAAAAATCCGAATAATTGAATTAACCAATAAATTAAGGAAACGTTTTTAAATAAAACGCAAAATTTACTCTAAAATCACTTTTTTTATTGCTTTTGAAATCAGCAATGTTATTTGCTTTGACGAAGAAACTCGTTTACGAGCAGCGAGGTCATCCCGCATACGCTTATTATAACATCTTCATTTTTTATTTCCCGATAACGATCCGGATATTTGGTAATCCGGATGACTGGAGTTCTATCGTAATTACTAATTGCTGATTTTACTTTGTGTGATCTGATGTGAAACGGTCGTTACTTGGTAAATTATCATTTACAATTATCTTTTTATTTTACAATTATCGAGTCTTACAAAGGTAAGGAATTCGTTTTTTTTATTCTGGTACGTTTGGATTAAATCAAAGTATATCCTTTGAAGAGTGATTTAAATTCGTAATGTTTGTTTTGCACTCTTTAATAAATGTCGCAAGTGTCAAAATAAATAAAACACACAGGACAGCTGCCTGTCGCCGTGTTTATTTATTGCAAAATTAATTCTCGTTATAACTAGATGTTATTTGTTGTTTTACGATTTATAAACAAACCGGTGGCAAACTACCGGCAACGAAAATATATATTTTTTTAAATAACGCAGGATTTTAAAAATTTAAATAAAACTTTTTAAACAAACTAAACAATTAAATGTAACTGAACTCTTTAAACTAGAATCCTTAAAATTTATTCATAAATTAGCCACTGATGTAATTGTAGACGAAGAATTAAAACTTGAAAAAAACTGTAGTAAACATGAACACAATACGAGAATGTCAGAAAAATATCATATACAACCTTTTAAAACGAAAAAAGGACAATCGAGTCTAATAAACCATAGACTGAAATTATACAACTACCAGACAAAACTATACAAAAGACTCGGACAACCTTTACAAAATATGTTAACATTATTATTATTAACAGTGGAAGGTGAATTTTAAAAGTAAAAATATTTTGTTAAATTTATGTAACCCGTAAGGGTTTATCAATGAAAAATTTTACCCTATTTTTTGATACTTAGTCTACTTCTCATCATATTACCTTTAAGTCATATAACGTTTGTATTTGAATTGTTTATATATATCATCATCAGTGGCGCTTCAGCCTGTTGTGGGCCCTGGCTTCCTCCAGAATTTGTCTTCATTCGTCCCTGCACCCTGCGGCTCTTCCCCAGTTCGTCAGGCCAATCGCTCTAATGTCACTTTATACATTATCCAGCCATCTGAATTTTGGTCTGCCTCTGCTTCGTTTGCCTTCCGGAGTGGTATAAAAAATATTTTTTGGGGTACGGGTATTATTCATTCCGTGCACATGGCCCAACCATTGTAATCTTCTTATTTTGATGAATTTTGGGTTCGCCATACAGTACCTCTAATTCATGATTAAACCGTCTCCTCCACACTCCGTTTTCGTTTACAGCACCAAATATCTTCCTTAATATTTTTCTTTTAATTACTAATACCATATTTTCATCTCTTTTGGTCATAACCCAGCATTCAGCACCATATGTAATGACTGGTCTGAGAAGAGTTTTGTAAATAATGGTCTTAGTTTTTCTAGTAAGCAATTTGTATCCCAGATGTTAAAACAAGCCATAATAACGGGTATATAATATAAACAATTCAAATACAAAGGTTATTTTTATTTTTTTAATAATGAAAGAACCTTATAAGCTCTCTCCTTTTTATATATATATATATAAGTATTTATGTGTAAATATCATATACTTACTAACGAAATATATAAACATCGTTACGATGGAGTTAGAGTACTTTACGTAGGGGTAGATAGAGATATGTTATATATTTGGATTTGTACGGTTAATATCGTGTCATGTAAATCAGAATATACACATCTACACAAATGTCACGGATAAGAGTTTGTCCTGTATGATAACGTTCACACAACCCTCAAAATGAATTGTTTTCCATATTAAAGTCACCTTTAAGAGCTGTCGTAACCCAAACTTGTCCTTAATACCCGGCTTTAATAATAATTAAACTCCCAGCAAGGACAATAATTATTTGCCGCAGTTTACACTTAGTACGTCGTTAGTTTGTCACATTTATTATTCATTTGTTTTCTTACTTTATCACCACTAAACTTTAAGGGTCCTGTGTTATTTAGAACGGTTTTGTAAACATCGTCAAGCTAATGTATTTACTTGCATAGTTAAAATATTCGCTATAGTTTAAATCTAGTTAGTTCCCGCGATATAATAAATAAACGGACTTCGTCAAATTGTCATAGATTGCCAGATATCTTGACTATAACGAAATTATATAATTTTTTAATATTTCAGTTTAATGTTGTTTACTATATATAGTAAACAAAAATTAAAATATGTTTAATAATAAATAAATGTTATAAACGATAAGAATATACTCGAACAAACTTACGCCGTTCCCCGTAGAGTCCAGTCATTTCGTGTTTTTGAAACAAAAAAATTAATATAGTTTTGAAACTAGTGTGACATTACCTTCGAATAGAGTGTTCCAAGTTTATGACTCTCCCTTCTGGTCATTCAAACGGCAATAAAGAAGTCCGCAAGAAATAAAAAACGTCGTGGTCGTTGGGCGAGACGTTGATCTTTTATCTCTTTTATTTGCTTTAACTCTCGCTGAAAGGCATTTTTACTTGTTGAAAGAAGGCAAAGGGATGAGATAAAATAATCTGTATAGTTCAAATCTAGTCAATTCAGGATTAATTAAGAGAACCGATGATTATACTCTTGTCCTTCTCGGTATGAGTAGCCGTGATGCAACATCGTCATTTTTTGTGAAAGATAAAATTAGTCGACTGCCTCGTAAGGCTGGTCGACCTCTAGCTATTATAGTTTTCCTGAAAACATGAAAAAACTGCTAGCGGGGACTTATTTCAGGGTGAGGGCGGGTGAAGCGCCAAGTGGAGAGTGGCGGAGAGTTGTTTGCTTAAAACACCCCATCCGAAGGTATCTCGTCACACTAGTTTAACTATTTCAATTTGTTCGTCTTTCCCATACATTGGATACACAAATTGACTTGACTAGTAGGGGTGGTAGAGAGGATAGAGCGCCGTATCATTATGCCTTCGCATACGGATCTCGCTTCCTCTACATTCATTTATCGTGTAAAAAAAAGTATACTAACACAAATAACAATGCTGGATAGGTTTCCTTGTTAAAACATTAATTCGGGATTTAAAAAAATGGTAATATCTTTTTTTTAAATACTTTAACACCACATCAAAATACTTATTGAAATCCTAAAAAAGATTTTATTCACTATATTATATTCTATGCCGAGTAAGTGAAAGATCGATGTTCGGCATAACGAACAGTATACGAGTAATTAATCATTATATTTCAATTGCGCATTATTAAATATGTTTGAAACAGTATTTTATTTAAATTTTGGACCGTGTTATTCCGGAACCGCTGTAAAAAAACCCTGTTAAACGAGGTTCCAGTGTATTAACAAATATTTATTGTACTCTTTCTCTATAGCTTATATTATCTTTGATTATATAAAATAAAATACGCCGTAAAATAATTAAGTGCACGCGACACGAAGTTGATTTAATCCTTTTACTTACCTATTTCCGTCAAGCATAAATAATTTTATTTTTGTTGAGTGGGTATTTGGATTGTGGGTCAAATAAATACTCTCGTTTCAGTATTTTAGGGACTATTTTTAGCCAGATTCTAATATGTAGTCACGAATAAATTTAATGTTTTTGCATAATAAATTAATAAATATACATAGAATCGGGTTGCGGCCCCGTGCCTAGTGTTGCGGACTCACGGATCACAGGTCGAAGGCTCGAACCCCACTCTATCCCAACTTGATTTCCATTTTCTAATAGTGAGTTATTTGCTACTCGTTGAAAATGGCCACCAAAAATTGAAATATTTTGGTAAATCATAAGAACGCTAATGTTTCTTTTTTGTAAATAAAAAATCCTCGTGGTGTAATGGTCAGCGCGCTTGTCTAATATGCAAGAGGTTTCGAGTTCGATTCCCGACATGGTTGATATGAAAATACTTATTTAAAAGGATGTTTTCACACTATAATATTGCATAGTTCCTGGACTGGTACCTGACGCGTAAGACTGGTCATCTTTCCTTCGTGTAACATAAATGATCAAGATACCCTGCGGTTGGTGTATCAATGCAGTGCCCTATGCACCATAAGGTGTAGAAAGGGAATAATGATGATCATATATATATATATATATATATATATATCATCATCATCATCAACATTCCCTTTCCATATATATATATATATTACAGGAAATCTATATATACGTATATATTATCCCATTATGTTTCATTATTGTTTGAGTAAACTTTGATAAATATCCTTTTTCGAAATACTGCAAGAACGCTCAAAAACATGAAATTGAAGATTAAGAAAATAAATATGATTTATTTTATTAGACATTTCTATTCAAGTCTTCGATGTTTATTGTTTCTCCCGGATATTTTTGTGAAAAATACAGCCGATTTCCAAGGCGCAACGACGATGATATATTTGTATGGAAACAGGCGGCTACGGAGTTTCGAAATATTTCCAAAGTTTGATTAAATCACAGTAAAAAAAAAATTACTTTGAAGTGGTTTTAATGAATTAATGGTATTTTAAAATTCGGTCTGCGATTATGGAAGGATTTAAAAAAATAAAATGTCTGTAACAGGCGCACGGGAACATTATAAAAAAGGCAATCTTTAGAGTTTTGTTTACGTAAGGTTCTGCATTTATTTCTCATGGGACTTAGCAACTTAAGATATTTTCGCAACTATCCGCATATAATTAACAGTTCAATCATCAGTAATATTGCTTCTGTTGGAATGATGGGAAGTGATTTTTCTATTATCTGATCCTTAAACAAAAATGTAAAAACATGTAGGCCTTTTATTCAGAGTCCTTCATGGTAAATAATAAAAATACCAGTATTATCTTTCAAATTGTGATGACTGTTAATTGTCTTAAATAATAGTTTTCTTGAACTGGTATTCGTGGAAGTTCTAGATTTTGCATGTAATTTATACAGAGTCCACTTATCTCTCCAGTCTCTGTAGACAGAGCTAGGGATATGATCGACTTCAATTGTGATCATAGCTACACGTTTAGTTGTATCATTGAAGAATGAGATTCCAATCTTATTATTTAAGATATCGAACGCTTGAACCAGGTTGTGGTCCCGTGGTACTCACGGGTAAAAGGTCCGAGGTTCAAATCCCACTCTACCACAACTCGATTTCCATTTTTCCAGCACAGGTTATTTACGACTTTTAGGAAATGGTCTGAAAATTTAGTAAATAATAAAAACTCTAGTATTTCTCTTTTTGTTTTAAAAAAAAAATAATATTAAAGCTTATTTAGCTGACATGAAGGGTTTCTCTTATAAACCTGGGCTGCTATTCTAAACGCTCTCTAGGCCATAGAAAAAGCTTTTATATCGCGTATTTACATGCTAAATACGCGTTTTAAAAGTGTTTTCTACGGCCGCGAGAGAAATCGGAATAGCAGCGCTGGTGTTTATAGGTATTAAAAACACGTTTTCGTTATAAAAAACTTTTTATGAAAATTTAATTCCTTTTTATGAAAATTAAATTCCTGTTTCAATCAGGGGTTTCTGAAAAATTATGAGTACTGTAAGAAGGGAAAAAGGCGCGGGAAGGGGACGGCTAGGGAAAGTATCATACTACATAATGTTCGCAGCGATTTAACTTTTTTTTTTAAGTTAATAAGTTTTGTATTCAAAATATCTATGTGGGTACAATAGTCAGGGGGGTCTGAGTCATTTTCGAAATTCAAATCTGGTTTGAGTAATTGGTTTGCTCGAACGGGAATGGATTTCTGCGATCAAATGTGGACTAACTGGTAAATGATTAATATGTATTTATAAATGTAAAATGTAGTAATGTATAAAGTATCAATGATGTGTATAAACTTAATATATATGCATATATAAAATATAGTATAAATATGTATGTGCGAATATACATGTATATATGTGTGTGAATGTATGGTTATGAATGCGTTACAAGTCCCCCGACTCAACACGGATTTTATAGCGAGTCGGAGCAAGTTCACAGACATGGGTCGTTCCTGATTGTGTCGCTATAAACTGTGTCTCTGTCCTTAACAAATGTATGTATGATGTAATTAATAAATAAATAAATAAATATACATGTTAAAGGAGGAAATTTGATTAAAAAAATGAGCTTTAGGCATAATAATTGTTCTTTGGGAATAGGTATCTAAAAAAATGTATACAATTGATTTAAGAGTCCTCATTATTAGGATAACCTGTTCTGAGGAGGACTGTATACATGTAAATATAATGGTCCGTTAATTAATAATAAATAAATACGTTACTCCCCAAAAAGATTTCTATAAAACAATTCACTGAACAGTGGTAGTGGTATAAATAGCGAATGGATTATGGTTCCGTCTACCGATGCCGATGCGGCTACAGCGCCGAGTGCTGGTGCCCAGTAGCCACTAGCCAGTACTCGCTACCGACTACTGACCAGTGCATGGCGTCCTACTTGTGACTTAATCAATACACTTTTATAATTAGAAAGAAACTGACCCATCGTAATATACAAGATAATGCAGCGGTCTCACGAAGGCTAGGGTCACAATATCAACACATTACTTACACCCAATGGAATAATCTGTTTTTATTAACAATTGTGGGTCCAAATTTTCGCAGGCAAGTACTCATTTTTAAACCATTAGGAGATTTCAATAATAGTGAATGATAGATAGTTTAATAGAAACTTAAGTTAACTCAAAAGTGAATGTGAAAAGTCTAGCCATTAAAGCGACTGAAAATAAGTAAAATAAACTAATTAGAGGTGGAAAATATTATTATAATAAAATTGAATCTTTTAACTTTTAATACCACCCAATCTTTTATTGATTTTATAGATATTTCAACGCAGATAAATAACATTTTTGAGAAGGGATTAGGTGATTAATTTACAAACTGCAACATCTACAGTTCTTCCTAGTCGTAAGCTCTGTAAATGCCTAGATTTTCATATTTTCTTCTCAAAAAGGTTTTCCACGCCTGTTATATATCTAGTATTTGTCCACACACATTAGGGCGTACTGAGACTTTCCGAGAGCACATATCTAGATGTCGATAGAGCCGACTTTGTAATACCTCGGTAGATACAGACATACGATGTGTTAGCTATTCAAAACGCCTTAAAATTATGTTCAAGCGAGCATTTTTTGCTGTAATTGTGATTTATTGTTTCGAAGTGAATACTTTCCATAAAAAGCTTAACCTGTAAAAACAAGCATATTTCAAATACGAAAAAGAAATACCGATCACTTTATTAGTTGAATTCGATCATATGACGTCTGAGATGACGTAATAAAAATCCGTATCGACATGTCGGTAGTTTAAAATTCGCCATACCGAAGAAGGTACAGGTAGCAGAATAGTTAAATATACCGTCTCGGTATGTACCGATGAAGTTAGCGTCTAAAATTGCGGCCCTGGGCTGGTACGCACTTATAGCGCGTACTAAATACGCGCTATACCGCTCTAAAAATGCGCTCATAATACCAGCTCTGGTAGGGTCTAGCCCTTACCTTAATCTTGGGAAATAGTATTAAGTCCATTGTTTTAATACGTGAAATAGAAAAATAATAATGGGTGCCGTGACTTGACCCACGAAATAATATTAACGTTTACTTAGAGTAAACAATACCACCTGTTTCCGCAGATAATTTTTTGCTACCTATAAATACTTAATCTCTTTATAGTATATGTAATAAATATTTTATAGCAAGTGACAACTTTACATAATACGTAGTTTGATAATAAGTTATCGTTAATAATTATGTATTTTTTCACTGTATCATTTTCAAAAAAGGCTTTAAATATAAATATATAGGTACACTTTACCATAGTATGTATATATTTTTTAAATATTTATACTATAAAGTAATGCGTAGTAGGAGAAGACCCGTGCTAAGGCAGACTAACCTATTATATGTTAAATTATAGTAATATTTACTAAACATTTCGGTATTTAAAAAAAAAGTCTTATTTTGCTATTGCCAGACCGAGTCAAAATACATGCAAAATAAGCCCTATGGGTAAGACGTATCCAAAATAATTTTGTAAATCAAATCATAAATTAATGTAAACGCAGTATCCCTCAGATGATGTGGACGTGTTTGTATATGATGACCTTTGCTTTTTATGTGTGCGTAACAATAAGTTTTCATATAAATTGTTCAAATGTGCCTGCTAAAACAATAACAAATTGTTTATTGTGTATGCAGATAATTGGTAGAATTCTATATAAAAAATTAGTAAGGTATCCAAAATAAAACACTTTTATTGGATTTAATTCTACTTTTTTTATTTAAAAAAATATGTGTGACGCGTTTCGTCTCGTTAGGACATTGTCAAATAAAGAAATTTATGTTTACTTGGTTCACCGACAAGCACTAACACATTAATATAGGCTTATTAAACATTGAAATGGACTGTACAAGTCTATACTGTATCATGAGCATGAGCAAGCATGAGCAAGAGCATGATACAGATTCTGTATCATGCTCTTTTCATTTATTTTTATAATTTGTTTTACTGTCGAACTTTGTACTCGGCATCTGAAATAATTGTTTTGTTCTAGTCATAACACACCTTTGCATCATTTCATCATTATTGATATTATTGCCTTATTTTTACCTTAATCGTCACCTAATCTCGCTTAGTGAGCTGATACGACTATCTAATGCAGGTTCGTTTTGCTGACGATGCATGAATAGGTAGATATTAGATACACATTAGTATCTACGTACTCCGGCAGGTTTTATATTGGTGCAGTCGTGAATACTATTGATTTTCCCTTTAGTTTTCCTCATCGGAATTGTAGATACAATTAATATTAATTAAATTGTTATATTTTTAAAATTTTTAACTGTTTATTTATTATTTTTATTTGTTATGTATTTTTGTTTCAATTTTATATTATTTTGTGCACAAGAGCCTGCCTCTTTTTTTGGCAAGTTCAACCTGGATTGGTGTATTTTTTATGTATTGTTTTTCATGTTAAATAAATGTTTACTAATTTTAAAATATAAAAAAAATGTTTGTGCGTAGGTACGCGGAAACGAAAATCAAACGGAATATTACTGTCAATTATTTAACGAACACTTCTCGTGCTCCACACAATGCTACAGGAAAAATATAATTACTTTTAGATTAAGCATTTAAAGTAATATTATTTGTCAGCCATAACATTTAAGAATGGGGCAATCAAAACTAGATAAAATTTACGAGCGATATTTATTGAGCGTTTAAATATAAATATACCATCTGTAATCTTATTTAAACGTATGGATTTTCAATAATGAAACCGCGTATTTGTTTTGTCAAAAGTAACAGAATTAAAATTCGAATATTCCTAACATTTAAAAAGTAAACACTAAAAAAAAATATACTTAAACCGGCATAATGTCGGCATAGTTTTCATTTAGAGATTTTAAACAAAATGACAGGTCATAAGCCTTATATGTACCTTGACTTTCATATTCCATTCTGCTCTCCATCCCCTTTGTGATATCAAAAGGTTTTTTAAATTAAAATAAAAACCCGCTGTTATAATTTGTCAATCTTCTTCTTCCTTGCTATCGTCTAGATAACTCTCTAGGGAGTGCAATATAGTCTTTGTCTACAAACATTTTGACAAACCCAAAATATTTTTGACGCAATAAATATGTACTCAATTGAAAGCACTATTAAATGCAAAATTAAAAAAATGATGCCTCAAATATTTATTTCATATTGTTTTTCTTTTAAAATTGTGTATTTACCGGGAAACCGCAGTCTGGTGAAATTTGTTGGTACTTATTGCAAATTGTCATGTTTTATTTTTAAAATTTCAAATGAACATACTTTGTGACGATAGGCGCAATTAGAACAGTCAAATATTATTTGTATTGTTATTTTTATTTATTACGTCAAGAGTTTCTCCAAATTGGTTTGGCAATGTGCATGTATGTCTATAGTACAAACCAGTGCGTGTGTACACTTTTTTCACCACTTGGAAGCGGATTCTGGAAGAATGGTTCCTCGTGATCGCTTCTCAGCGTGGTGCAGTACAGAACGCATGCCAAGTACCAAGTACCGAGTCAGCAGCTGGTAGCGGTACAGTGCCCAACTGCCCAACAGCGGGCGCAGGCGTGACGCGGTGACGCGGAGCGCGGCGCGCGTGCCGCACGGCGGCGGCGGCGGCGGCGGCGGGCGGAGGCGCGAGGGGGCGACCTTGAGCTGCTTGCGATCTGTGTCAGTGAAAATGATTATCAGAGCCGTTTACGGGCCGGTAATTTGTTTTCTTTGTCAATGAGAATGTACTGAATTTGTTAACACCACTGCTCACGAGTCTGCTCACTGAAATTTCTGAGACAAATAAAGAGAAAAGTCAGTTTTAGTCTCAGCTCCTACTTCCAATGTCTGTCAACCAAATCGTAGTTCTTATGTTATGAAAGTAAGAACATAGCTGATTGCAAAGGGGTAAAATTATTCCCATTTTGAATATAGCAATCTATTAATCTGTCTTCGTTGGAGAAACGTAGAACTGAGATGGACCTTATATGCAAACTTTCATATTTTCTCCTCCGAAATGTTATCCATCTATAAAAATAATAACATAAGACAAAGCGCCATTTTTGTGAAAAATCACCTCAAGGACGCTTTACAATTGTACAACTTACATTCTAACTAAGCTAAAGTAACATATTATATTTTTTTATTTAAAATTTAGGGAATGATAAAAGTAAGATTTTTAGAAGAAGAAGTAAGAACTGACTGGGACTGTCGATGATTCGAAAGTTTGAAGGCAATTGGTTCCAGGCAGAGGGGCCGGCAACGGCAAAAGCACGATCTGCGAATCTAGTGTTTGGGCAGCGCCGGATTTTGGCAAGTTTTCCTCTGCCTGAATCAAATGCTGACCTAAGAGTAGATTTTCTTTGACATGTATTTTTTCTAATACAAAGGTCCGATAGGTAGTTTGGAATTGGAGCCATTTCATGAAGAGATTTGAATACTGTCCAGCAGAGCTTGTATTTTATTCTTTCTGGGCTTTTTAACCGGTGCAAATGTCAAAGATGTGAGATGTGAAAATATTATTTTACTCCCGTAATAAGCCTTGCTGCTGCATTGAAAACAGATTGAAGTTTATCAGTTTGGTATTTTGGGAGATTTGCGTATATTCCATTACAGTAATCTACACGCGAAACGACATAAGCATTCACAAGCGCTTTAGTTGCATCAATAGGAATATTTCTCAGTACGGATTTGGTTGGTCGGAGATGGAAGAAACCAGCACTTACCGTTTTATTGACTTTCTTTTCTATGTTGTTAAATATTTTTTTCTTTATTATTTTATGATTTGTACGAATATGCATTTAAACAAACAGATCGAGAACATTTAAGAGTAGTTAATATGAAAGTCTAGGCAATTACAGGGCGTATGACCTTGTCATTGGCTGATTCAATAACAGGTCATTTATTAATGAATTTATACATACATTTTATATTTTACATAATGCCACAAAAAACACTGGCAAATTCTGCTTGAACTAAGAGTAGGCTCAGTATGTGAAGGGTCGGCAAGCCAGAAATATTAGTATGCCTAATGTTGCGATCGGTTCATATATGGGAAAATGCCTGTTCTAAGAAACCGATTGGTTGCGGCAAATTTTGTTATCGAATATGTTTCCCATAAATAATATTGAAGAAAAAGAAAAATAAAAATAAAATAAAATAAAATATATAAATATATATATGCACATACAAAAAATACAATACATTTATAAATGATTCAATGGGATTACATAATATTTAGATGACTATCCTCAATAAATTCTCAGATTCCTTACTTCTAATGTATGTCAACCAAATCGTAATACTTTTTTTCAATCATATCATTGATGGGTTTAAGTGGCTACTTTACGCACTGTGTAACATTCCACATTCGGCCTATGTTAAAACATCCACATATCCTCGACTCTTCCTCTCTTCCACCTGTCGACTTTTCTGAAGTGAAAGAGCTGAAACCTTTGGCGATGGTAAATACTCCTTGGCGGACCTTAAAAACCAGTGTATTGTGGCGAGTGGATACCAGAACTAGCCTCTGCGCAATAAAAACAGGTTTCAATGTTCCCAGTGACGTAAATGTGTATACCTTATACCTACCTACACATGACATTTACCTGAACATATAAGTAACATGAAATAATTCAATAAATTGCATTATGCCCACGCCGAAGGTATATGATTTAGTTCTTTTTAGATTAATAAAAAAAAAACTTTGATAAAGCTCTATTAAGTCAATTTTATAGTTTAAAATAAATAAAACAATGCTTACGTATTTCACAAAATTCAAAGATTGTCAATGGCACTTCATTGGTATATTTACCATTTAACGTTTAAATAAAATTGTTTTTTGTTTTTTTTCCGTTTGTATGATATATGCCCTTTTACGTGGGCACAATTTAACTATGTATTAATATGCTTTGATGCGAGTATTTTGTTCAACGCGTTCATTTCGACTTTTTTCCGTCTCGGTAGTAAAGTGGGTAGTTAGTAGTGATCGATTGAGGTTTCGTTTTCGACCAGTTTCGTCCAATAAAACTAGTTTTGGCCGCGGTTTCGGTCAAAAATTGTCCGAAACATCGGCTCAGCCGAAACCTGCGGTTCCTATTATAATTCCTTTATAGTAAACGAGTTAAATTTCCTAAAGCGTTCATTAAAACATAACAACGAACCAAAAAGCGCCAAAAATAAACAAATGTACTCATTAAATGTATACCTCTTATTTCATTGTTTATTTTATTGAACGCTTATTTTAATGAACTCTTAAGGTTTAACAATAAAAACCCCCGGGAGTTTTGAAGGGACTTTAACTAATTTTCGGTTTCAGCCGAAAATAGAACAAGCCGAAATTCAATTTGGTTGAATAATAAATATTCAAATTTATTTCAACACAGAGGGAAAACGTTTTTTAGAAGGGAATATCGAAGTCTTTGCATTTACAAGGCTTATGATCTGTCATTGGCTGGTTTAAGTGGCCACTTTACACACTGTGTAACATTCACCATTCTACCCATGTTTGAACATCCACATTTCCTCAACTCTTCCGTCTGTTGACTTTTGTGAAGTAAAAGAGCTGAAACCTTTATCACGTGGGTGAGAGTCATCCGGCTGAACCAAATCACCTACTAGGCAACGCCTGAAAACAATTTTCCAAATTTTGTACTTCTTCTTTTACCAGGTAGTTAATTCAACAATATTTGAGTATGTCCAAATGCTTGCAGACTGGCTGGAACTTCTCCCTATATGAATAACTCCCTAGGGAGGAAATCCAGCCAGTCTGCAAGCATTTGGACATACTCAAACATTGTTGAATAAAAAAAACATTTTGAATGTGTATGTTCTTTAGGTTCTGAGTAAGAAAAGTGTCAATCTAAAAAGCATAGTAAGCAATAAAATAATAACTAATTAAAGGTAAAGTAAAATGTTCATCTGCGGTCTTAGGTCAGAATCTGCAGGTGTACAAGTGTAAACACGACATTTTACTGTAGAAATCTTACAATGTGTTCCTATAAATCGGGTATTAACGCAAGGCTTATACATTTTAATGCAAATATTATATTGAGTTAAAATTTCTGAACTTTACACTTAATATATAACTGAATGATCTATAATACATACTTGTAATACGTATTATCCATTTTGCACTTACCAGATTCTGACTAAGGACCACTGACATAATACTCTTACATCAATATTATCTTATTTTTTGTTTCAAGCTAACGACTGCCCGGCATAATATTAAAACTTTAGTACTCAATCTGATTTTTGTTATTAGTTTTTTCATTGTAATAAAAAATATTACCTATAGTTAAATAAACATTATTTTTATAGGATTTATAGGTTGTTTGGCGATTTTAACGACCGAATTATGTAAATCTGTATTTACATACTATAAACTTCGAACAAGAACAGTAAAAAAAACAATTGTGAGCCCTTTTAATATAAACTTTCAAAGTTTACACATTTATTCCAATAAAAATCTAGGCGCGGTCTTAATTTTTCTCGATATAACTTTTTATTTTAAAAAAAAAATGTACGCTCTGCTTAGCGCTTTGATAATTTATAAAATATAATCAATAAAAACAGTACACTTGTTAAATAAATAAAACTTTCTTCCAAAAACGGAAAAAAATTCTTATGTATGAAGCCTATGTGAAAACTAAAATATGTTATATGCAACTACTGTGGGGAACAGAATATAAAAATGACATAAACAGACTACAAAGACAACAAAAAAAAAAATTAAAGTTAGTATATGACCTTCCCCATCTAACTGCAACTAGAGAACTTTTTAAACAAACTAAGTAATTAAATTTTAAACGATTATTGTAATGGTATCTATGCAGGTCTACCAATGAACAAAATGACTCGCCTACAATCTGTATTGAATGCCGCAGCGAGACTTATTTTCGGAATCTCTAAGTTCAGTCATATCACTCCACTACTTCGGGAACTACACTGGCTACGTTTTCCACAGAGGGTCGAATACAAACTCTGTTGGCTTATGTATAAGTCACTGCACAACTCGGCTCCGGAATATCTAAGGGAACTATGCATTCCAGATGAACTAGCTGACAGGCGTCTCACGCTTAGATCAGCTACGTCTACGGCGAGAGGAAAAGTTATTATACCTCTACGCAAACAGCGCACTAAATTTGGTGAGCGCGCATTTGCGGTCGCAGGCCCTATGGCATGGAATGCTCTCCCAGCAGAGGTGCGAGGCTGTGAAAGTGAAGTGATGTTTCGGAAAAAACTTAAAACCCACTTGTTCTCTAAATCATTTGAATAAATCCGTAGCACGTGACAACAAAATAAATTATTTTAATCAAATTACAAATTTAAAGCTTCAATTAAATTAACTTAACAGTAGAATCACCATGTAAAGCGCCCTTGAGGTATTTTATTACGAAAATGGCGCTATATAAGTTATCCACAATAAATAAATAAATAAATAAATATAACTGAACTCTTTAAACTAGAATCATTAAAATTTATCCATAAATTAGCCACTAATGTAGTTGTAGACGAAGAACTAAAACTTGTAAACAATTGTAGTCAACATGGACATAATACGAGAATATCAGACAAATACCATATACAACTTTCTAAAAAAAGACAAGGACAATCAAGACTAATGAACCAGGGACTGAAATTACACAATAAACTACCAGACAAAACTAAAACAAACTTTTCAACTCAGACAAACTTTTCAAAAGATGTAAACAATATTATTTTGAGCAACAGAGTATGAATGAAAAATGTTTATACTACTTTTGTAAAATTAATGTAATAATCCGTAAGGGTTTATAAATAAATTTTTCAAATAAAAAAAAAAAGTAATTTATTTGTTATAATGATGTCGCTCAGTAGTTACGACTGTTACGAGTGCTCGCGTAATTTTCGATGTTCAACCATCGGTGTCGCGCCGGAAACATAGAAACCTAGACGCCGCGACGCTTCGGGTTGGCGTCGCGTCACTTCAGTTTTGATTTTTCCTAAAGCGAAACAGATCTCTTTATTCCACCGCCTCTCTTTATTCGATTCGGTGCTACGATCGATCTTATTATACAGAAAATGAGTCAAGTTTAAATAAGAACTCGCGTGGTGGAATTGGCGACGCGAAGAAAAGCTAAAACTGGCGGACTGTGGAAATAAAAAATTAGACCACCGGCGTTTGTCGAATTGCTAATTTGGCCATTCGAGGAGTTAGTTCGATTTATTTGTTTCTTGACTTTCGCCGTCACCCTAACTTGTAAAACTTATAAGTCAACAAATGATCAAATATGATATTTTGGCGTTTTTTGTTAGGACGTTAAATAATCTATAATAGTGTGAAACTTGGATACTCCAGTGTTCCAATCTTCAACCCTTTATAAGACACCTCGAACAAAGTGGTACATAAATATTCAACCAGAATTCAAGTACATATTTGTTTTTTAATATTTCGTATTAATAATAAATCTTATGTCACAAGAGTATTATAATAACGTACCTACATTGGTAGATTAGTAGCTTTTTCAAATGCGATAAGTTTATTATCTTAAAAAAATATCATATTTTATCAGGTTTGCAAGACGTAAATCAACACAAAATATATGTCCTATAAAGGATTGAAAAAATGACGAAAAAAAACTTCGCTAACATTTGCTACTGAAGTAACAACCGTCTTCACTATCCCCTGAACAAATATATGTTTTGGACTTACAAGTTTTTTTTGCACCACAACAGGCCAGGAGGCCCGACTACAGTAACAGAATTACATCGCAGAACATTCAGGCTTGAGAAAAGTCACATTTTATTTTCTGTGTTCTCACCGGGAATCGAACCCGGAACCTTCCACGTGTGAGTCAAGCGTCTCGACCACTACACCACGGACGCCGAGCTAGGCCGACGATGCGCAAGTCGGAAGTGCAGCGGATGGCTAGTTGCGAGCGCCAAACTTTTTATTCACGCTTCGTTCGCCCAACGCATAATACTATGTAGGCTTATTGTATTGTAAGCCTTATTTACGTATACCTCTCGTGCTAATTGAATATAAAACCGTGAATAATTATCGTTTCTCTGCCACGACAGTCGCGCCTTGTAAAGATCCGACCACGCTCCTAACACGTGGTAAGATAAGCTTTATAAACGACTAAAAATGGATTGATTTTATCGTATTTGTTTACGATTATCATCGAAATTCATTGCACTGTCAATTAGTAACTAAAAATGCATCAGGATAGATACATTATTGGAGAACGTGGATGTTTATGCGTTTACAGGGCTGATGTCCCGTCTTCGTCCGGTTTATGTGATCAGTTTACACACAATAATATTAATCATTTTGCCTATGTTTGAAATTATACACTGCTGCTATTTTTAAAAGTTGTTTATAAAATATGTATCCTCAAACGTCGAAGGTAATGATGATATTGATATCTTTAACGATACTTTAAGTAATTATCGGAGGATTGTTACTGAATTCATAAAATCAAATAGTCTCTTATGGGAATTAGGTAAAATTTTGATGACTTTTAAGTATAATTATTGTGAAAAGGAAATATTAATATAAAAAAGTTTGTTTATTTTTAATATTTTTATTTTTACGTATTTGTACTTATGTTCGTGTGATGAATAATATGTAAACTTAACGAATTGTTATTATCATACCAATGTCTTATTTATTGTTTATGAACTATAATAAATAAAATGAAACCTTCCACGGTGTAATATTTTCCAAACACGAGCGTGCTTGAAAGCCATTATTTGTTGATATTTTTTGTGAACACTAGCCAAAAAGTAGGTTGACATTAGATGGTAGGATTTTCAAATTGTTTTGTTGGACTGTTATGCGATATTAATTATTTTATTTTAATTACGTATTTTTCGGACCATACGACGCATTTTTTTTGCTCTAAAAATTCAACCAAAAATTGGGGTGCGTTTTATGGTCCGACGCGTCAAAACACCTTTTTTTCTAAAAAGTGATCAATACATTTCAGGGTGCGTCCATTGGTCCAATGCGTCTTATCGTCCGCAAAATACGGTAACATAATTACCGAAATATATTTTTTTATCGGGTGTAATTCCCCATTCACCATTTACAGACTGCCTAAAAGTATAAAATAATATATGTGATACTTGCTCAATGAATTGTGTTCAGTATAGGTACAGATGTTGTATAGTAATAGGAAGTACAGCAGTACGACTATACACACGTTACGTATACGAATGCGACTGCGGCTGCGGCTGCGAGTGCAACTTCCACCAGATAAACGTGAAACGGAAACCTCAATACTGCGCTCGGTATTCATATATTTCATTGTTTCGTGCCGTCCTTGAAATTCAATATCGGCTCAAACTACTTCCATTCAGACACACTCATTGTTACATTATGTTATCATCTATATACTTACTTGCAATTACTAACACATGCGTATTATTATCATTATCGTACGCGAGCTGTTAAATTATTGTTAACACAATTCCATCTACTCCGATTGCAATATTATTTTAATATGGATTTATTTCAGTATAATGTACCTGGGCCCCGATTACAATGGGAAGTTAACAGAGTTATCTTCGACTGTCTATAAATAAAAACCAATATTTTTGTACGAAAATGAGTATATTTGCATGAATATTTAAAGTATCTTCGTCGGTAATCTATAATTGTGTTTAGAAGAAATAAAATGCATGCATATTCTGTTTTTCATACAGAAAACTTAATTTTACTTTGTAGTTGCAATTGAAGATAAATGTTAACTTCCTGTTGCAATCGGGGCCCCGATCCTTTAAAATGGAATGTCTTCGTTTCGTTCATACATAAGTTCGTTCGTTTGTTTTCCATACATCTATCTCATTCTAACGCAATTAAAAAAGTATTTCGCTCTCATTTTCGCTCCATACGAACGAGCGCTCTGTGACTCTCGAGCTGACTACCCCGTACTTACCTACGTTTAATATAAATATTACTATCTAAACCGAATGTTTATTTTTGATGATTCAGCATACTAGTTAATGTGATAGAAAATTCATATTTTTCAGTTACGTTTTATGTAAAATTGATTTTCATTATTCACGATTACGAGTGACAGATGATTTGTTTTTATTATTTTTAGTTAAAGATTATACACATAATGTAATTTTATGTTACACTAAAACCGCGTGTATTTTAAATTCTCACTCTTACGTCTTAAATTTTTTATTAACGTTGGCACCTTCTCGGTCGTGTCAAGTAGTGTAAATTTTGAATATGATTTTCAAATTCTAACCTTTCTTTAAAAATACAGCCGTGTTTCTTACCCCGATAAACTAGGTAATTTTAAAGTTCGGGTCGATGCCGCATCAGTATTTCTTGTAGTTTCCTCGTATTTTGGTATCGGAGCACTATAAAATTTAATTTGCAGTAGCGGACAGCTCGCATTCCCCGCGTCTCCTCGCTCCCCGCCATTAGCTGGTCACTGGTCATACAGTGCAACTTGTTCTCACATTACTCGACACTCGGTCGATCCAAGTTCTAGGCGGACTCGTAAATGCAACGCACGCTCTATATTTTCGCAACTGCTTCGAGAGTACACATATAAACCTCATACAGTGTTTTATTATTTCACTGTCCTCCTTTCATTCATCATTAGATACCGTTGTTTTATTCTCGCTTCTGGTTATTTGCTAAACTAGCAGATAACCTATATCCCTTATCTCAGTGGATATTTTGTTTATAGCTGGTGTATAGTTTTTGACGTTTTGCGTATTCTTTTTTCTTGAATTTCGAGAATGTTCCGATTCCCGCTATCGGCAGTTATTTGTTTTCTCGTTGTCATATCGGGGAATGTAGTAACCGGCGACCATGTGCCGGGAGCCTCGTATATTTCGTATAAGAATTCTCGCCGTATTTTCAGAGGGGGCAGTTTCCACATGTGAGAATGCGCGTAAATATAAAGTCCGACTTACCGCGACTGATCCGGAGCAGGGGGCTCGTATAAACGGAAGATTCCTCATCCAAGATGGATTCTGCTCGTCCGCATCGTTCGACTAGACGTGTGATCGTGTGAATGCTTTCTGTTCGGTGCCAGGATGCTCGCTGGAATATGGCCACTGAAGCGGTAAATACAAGAAAGTGCACTCTCCGGGCTGCGCTGTGTTTGCACTGTGTAACTCGCGTTCCAAAATAAACATCCAAATGCTAATGGCATGTACACAGATGTTTGATTTAAGTACAACTTAAACGTTTAGTGGTAGCGCGAAGCACTCATTGTATCGGCTGCTGTATACACGTATCCCGAATGCGAGCTTACTCATACTTACTTAATCCATGTCCGCTCCCTAGGTGGAGCATATCGTGTCCGCGAAACTCTCCACGTCCGCGTCCCGTACTTCAGACGTGAACTGTCAGCCGTGGATGTCCAGGACCGCAACAACCTGATGCCTTGTAAAGTAGGCGAGCGTGGTCAAGGCTCTCGGGAGGCATCCGTAATATATGACCCAGCAAGTCGTTTCTGCGTTCGTGTCTTATTTCTACATTCCTTACGAGTTCCGCACACCCAGTGTTCTTCTGAATCACCTATTATCAGAACTCGATAGTTTGCTGTTTTGGGCCCTAGTGAGGCTTACTCATTTACTTCTTTTTATTTAAAACTATAATTTAAAAATCAGCTTTTAATGTAGTTTCGTAACCCACAATATTTCAATAAGAGCAAATCATCTTCAGGATATTGGGTTGGAATAGTTAAAATTTAATTGATCAATGTATTTTGTTATTGTATAGTTTCTTTAAAATATATATGTATTTCAAGTAATTTATAATGTGTACAGTACGAGTATATTAATATTTCACACTCGATTTTTTTATATTTTTATTTTTAAGCACTCTTTAAACCACACATATGTAAATGGCAGAAATGCCGTATAAAAAAAAATATATATATAAATTTCAATGCAGAATCCCCAAAATCGGTATGTTTTTACTATGACGCGTGTTTTTTTGCACCGGGTTTTCAGATCTATTTTTATTTAATACCTACACAGTTTTACTACAGCACGATTATTAATTTCCTGTCCCGGCCTGTTTGAAAATTCCGTGTTAGTAATAGGTAATTCAAATACATCGTGTGTGTGTACGCTACAATTTTGATTACAAAGTTGCGATGTTCGCAATTATTACGGGTTGCGGTCTGTGGCTAATGTCGCGGACTCACACATTAAAGGTTCGAGGTTCAAATCCCACTTTCGAGATTTCCAGCTCGTTGATAATGACCCCTAAAATTGAAATATTTGAGTAAATCATAAGAACGCAAAAAACAAATAAATAATCAAAATGGTTTTAAGCCTCAATTATAATTATATATCAGATTAGACGGTGTTGCACAACTCCAATTCATATCGGATACCGGTTCTCCGAGACTTTACCTATTTATGTAATGTAGGATTATCAACTAACTGATACTGAAGTTTTTATGGATTTACTTGGCGGTTCAAATAGGTTAACTGTTGGACAGTTATTGTTACTTCAATACGATGTGTCCCGAGCTCGAGTGACTGGACGTTGTCATATGAAAATATAATACAAATTATATACAAAAAACTTTAAAATTGGGGTTTATCTCTTACACAATATATTCATAAACACGATAAATTGGTTGGTTGGAAGAAATTGCCATTTGGCAATAAGCCCGCCAATGTACAAATAACATTATGTACAAAAAGTTAAATAAATAAATAAATAAATAAACATATAAGACTTCGATCTAAACCATGCCAATCCATCTTCATCCCACACTGTGTACGTGGCGAAGAGATCTACGAAAAGCCGGAAGATTTATCCCAAAGAATTCCAAGTCGTGTGACGAATTGACTAATCTACACAATCTGGACATTGGCGCATAAAAACAAAAATTACCCTTAGAAGATTTAATAGCACACGTTGATTTCTGGTGACATGGTCAGGAACGTAAAAAGAAATTTATTGCAACAGAGATGGGACATCACTTGTAGCACTAAATATTTTGAAAATGTATATAAGGTCCATCTCAGTTCTACGTTTCTCCAATGAAGACAGATTGAGAGATTGCTCTGTTTCAAAATAGGAATAATTACCCCTTCGCAATCCGAGCGACCATGCCATTTTTCTTAGAAAACGGTGTTGGACAGACTCGATATGGTCAATATGAGTTTTTGTAGAATGGAGACCAAATTGGAGAACCATATTCTAGATGGGGTTGAACTAGTGGCCAGTAAAGAGTTTCAATAGTATTAATATTTTTCCGTCCGTCCGCCGTCATTCTATTGATAAAACCAAGAAGTTGTTGAATTGTTGTAACTATATAAAGCGATAAAATAAAAAAAATGCAAAACTAAAAATTTTACGTCATTTTCACAAAAAAATACGTAAATGCTAATTTAATTGGATAAAACATCATGTATAGTATAAGTTATTATTATTAATAATAATTTTACTGGAGACACTCTACAATACACTACAACAATATTTGTATATGCATATTATATCTTTCATAGATTCCAAGAAATAGGACCCCAAACTCGGCCCTGTGTAGTATTTAGTTCCGAAAACAACACGCACCATGTTTGGGGTCATATTTCTTGGAATCTATGTAAGATAGATATAAAAAAAGGCAATGCGACTACGACTGATACCTCTTTTACTAAATTGTTACTTGCAAATTGTGAGACATGTGGAAACTGGAAACAGTTTGTTAAATATACGCACTTAGTACGAATGTCTTCTTCTTCGCAGTCTCCTGCATCTCGTCCTCCACTGCTCTCCATTACCTGCAGCCTCTCGCCATATGAGGCGCAGTTCAAATCCTCGCACACTCGCTCCAAATACTCCCGTCGGGGGTGCCCTCTGTGATTTGTCCCCTCAGCCGTTCCCTCTATCATGTCATGCAGGAGACTCTCTTGACGCATAATGTGGCCGACCCATCGGGCTCGCCTCTCTGAGATGGTTTTGATTAGGTGCCTCCCTTCTTCGATTCCGCTGAGAACCTCGTCGTTAGTGATGTGGTCTGTCCTGGAAATTTCTAATATTCTTCTGTAGCAGCACATCTCGAAGGCCTCGAGTCTTTTTTATCTCTTTCGGTAAGGCACCATGTCTCGCAACTGTACATCGATATGCTCCATACGTCTCGGATGGCGAACGTACGAATGTGATACTGTCAAAATAGACGGATTCTGGGAATGCTAAAGAGTGTTCTCGAGTAAGGATTGAGAAGTAAACCACCGACGAGATGGGCAGACGGACGGTGTTCATAGGTGGTCGTAGAACTTATTATGTTCTTATAGACGCAATATCTGTTCAAATAAATGAGACGAGAAGAGGCTTCTGTCTTAGGTATGGGTGATGAATAAAAAATAACGATGACGGTTAAATACATAAGATAAACTATAGATAAATCTTTAAATTTATTTCAACAGAGAGGGAAAATTTTTTGTGAAGGGAATATGAAAGTCTAGGCATTTACAGGGCTTATGACCTGTCATTGGCTGGTTTAAGTGGCCACTTTACACACTGTGTAACATTCACCACACAACTCCCTAGGGAGGAAATCCAGCCAGTCTGCAAGCATTTGGACATAATCAAACATTATAGATAAATCGTTCACGCCCCAGCAATTTAATCTTTGATTAACTTTCCCCCGAATATTTCATGTATGGACCGTATTTTCTATGTTATGCTCATGATAATAGCGATCGGTTATATTAATACGGTTATATGGACTACTTCGAAATGAACAATGTAATTGTTTAATAACAATCGAGTATCATAACAGTTACGAGCTGTAATAGTGACGAAATTCTACTAATAAAAAGAAAGTGTGGCAATTACGTATTATTTATTGGTTTATAAAATCATAATATCGTTAGCATATTTTATTCGTCTAGGTTTTTAAAAAAAAATTTCTTGAAGACAAAATCAAATATACACTATCCTAATCCTAAAATGCGAATTTTTTTGTTTTATTAAAAAAACAAACAGACGCCGCATTAAAAGTTAGAAAACAATATTTAACATCGTTTGACCATTATCTAGAATTTTTGAACGGTGTACGAGTTCATACACAATTAAAATTATTTGATACGGAAAATCGCTATATTACTGTTTTAAAATTATCTGTGATTATTATTATTCGGTGATCTTCTTTAATTTATTTAAGCTGATCGGATATCGTATATCGTATTTCCAGAGACCAAATTTATTTGGTTTTTAAGCTATTTAAACGTTAATATAAAATGTAATTTACCCTCTAATACGTTTAAAATATCCGTTAAATTAAAGTTGCGCCTTTTAAGCTATTATGACGGTAGAGGTATTTGTAATTAAATTGTTTTAACATTTTTTATGAATCGTGATTCCAATATTATCGCTCTCCAATTTTCTGATTGAGGGGTTTTAATTAAACCGAATGAATTCCGAACAGAATGACTTGTTCTGGCTTGCGGCGCTAATATCACGCGAAGTAAAAGCATCATCTGTAACAGTGCCTTGACATTATTATTTGCTTTGTTGGAAAATTGCAAAAATATGTAACAAAGTTTTTCAATTTCTCTAATGTACACGGGTACCTGCTTCTTTTGTAAATGATATTTTTCTTTTTCGTAATACAATAATATTATAAGTTTTAACCAATTCGACGAACCGAGTCACATAAATCCCAGTCATTTAAAAACTTTGTTTTCTCGCTGCCTGTATTCGGCTTGATGTAATTATTTCATACGTAACTTTAGGTGGAAACGAATCGCGAACAAATAACAAAAGAATGGCTTTGTAGATGAAAAAGTTTTAATAAAACTCTTATGATAATCATTCGCGTTTGACTAATTTAAATATGCGATCCCCTCGGCGTAATGGCTAAGAAGCTTTTCTCACGCACGGAGGGTTCTGGGTTAGATTCCCGGTGAGATCGCTAAAATTAAATGTGATTTTTTTGAAGTTCGGATATTTTGAGAGTACTGTAATTCATCACTATTATTAACCGTGTTGTGGTGCAAAAATAAAATACAAATAAAAAAATGTAAAATAAAAATATTGTAAAATAGAATTATCCCCAGCAGAGGTCCTATTAGTTATTTTTTCGGTATTTATTATGCAAAAAATAAGTAGGTAAAAACAAAAAAAAAATTTAGTTAACTAATATTGATGTTTTTTGTTGATATTTCTTGATAAAACTCCATAGTTAATGATAATGATAAAATTTATAAATAAACTTATCAATGAAACTTCTTGGTTTAGTTTTACTTTTTATTATTTTGACCAACGAGCGCTTTCGCCTAAGTAGGCATCTTCAAGACTGGTGATTTGTTTACAACGTTTACAGCTTTTATACTATTCTTAACATATTTTGGAGATAAGATAGAACAATATTTTAACAGGGGACAGAAAACATAAATATTTACAACTAGTTTGCTATACAATTCATTTTTGGGAGTTTTTGTACCGAAAGGGATTAAGTTTTATTATTTAAAGTGTGGGAAGAGAACACATGGCGAAATACAACAGTGTGGGGAATCTACATTTTAACAGATAAAGTTGGAAAATACTTTGGTTTTTTGACAGGGAAGTTTACATACCTATAAATGAAACATTTTAAGATTCATACTTAGTTAATACAGATAATTTCATAACATAATTTTAGTAGTAAATAATTAAATCAAACGGAGCTATATTAAATTAAAGGTTTAAGTAAAGGAGAGTTTACATAATAACATTTAGTTAATAAGTTTACATACCGAAACATTTAAAATTCATAATTAGTTAAGACAGAGTTAATAAGTTTACATACCTATAGATGAATGACGAAACATTTTAAGATTCATACTTAGTTAATACAGATAATTTCATTACATAATTACATTTAATTAACAAGTTTACATACCTAAAGATGATTGACGGAATATTTTAAGATTAATACTTAGTTAATACATTAGTTTTTGAAATGAAGTTATCATTTTGATAGTTAATTTCATGTTAATTATATTATTTTAGTAGTAAATAGTTAAATCAAACGGAACTTTATTAAATTAATGGTTTAAGTAAGGGGGAGTTTGATAATTCCAATTGCTGGTTAATTATTACTGCATTAAGTTTAATTCTATTGATTTCTAATGATTCTAATTTATCTAGTTTTTTCCCTTTGTTTTCAAAATGTAGTAATTTAATATTATTTTCGCTGTCAAAAGTATGGTTAAGCGAGTTTAAATGTGTTGCAAAATTAGATTTGTCATTTTTTAATCTATAGGAGGTAATATGTTCTTTGAGTCTTGTTTTTATTGATCTGCCACTTTGACCTATATATATACCTTCACAATCATTGCACTTTAAACTATACACTCCATTCTTGTCTAAGGTTGAGATCTTATCTTTATTATTAACAAGGCATTGTCCCATTGTTTTTTTATTATACATAGCTACATTAATTTTATTTTTATTAAATATTTTTTTAATTTTTTCACTTGTGTTTCCTATATAATTTAATTTTACCCAATAATTTGATTCATTTTTATTATCTATTGGTAATAAACCGTTACCTATTGCTTTGACTGAGTTTCTTTTTTGTTTTTTAATTAATAATTTGTCAATGAGATTTTTTTCATAACCGTTATTGAATGCTATTATTTTTATAATGTTTATTTCTTTTTTATAATTTTCATTAGACATTGGTATATTAACTAATCTATGTATCATTGAATGAAAAACTGACAATTTATGAGATAAATGATGGCGTGAATTGGCATGTATGATATTATCGCTAAATGTGGGTTTTCTATAAATGCTAAAGTCAAATTTACTGTCAATTATTTGTATGTTTAAATCTAAAAAGTTAATTTTATTTCCTCCATATTCCATCGTAAATTTAATTGAATTACTTAAGTTATTTAGTTCATTAAAAAAAATGTATCTAACTGTCTTTTTGTTCCTTTCCAAAGACAAATGACGTCATCAACAAATCTATAATAAAATTGCACATTTTCAAATAATTTTGTTTGACATAATTTTGATTCTAAATAGTCCATGTAAAAATCAGCTAATATTGGAGATAATGGACTTCCCATGGCAAGACCATTCTTCTGAAGATAATATTTATTGTTAAATTTAAATAGGTTTTGATCTATACAAACATTTAAAATTTGAGAAATCTCATTTTTCAATTGAGGCGTTAAGAATTTTTTATAAATATATGTGTCTAATGCATTTTTAAGTTCATTTATAGGTATACAAGTGAAAAGATTTACTACATCAAAAGATATTAGAACTGAATTTTTAGGGATATTAGTGTCTTTAATTTTAGTGATAAGGTCTAACGAATTTTTTATTGTCCGACTAGGGTTAAATTTTAGAATACATTTTATGAGGAAATTCGCTTTTTTTGCTAATTTATACGAAGGAGCAGAGTTAAAAGAAACAACTGGTCTTAATGGCATCCCATCTTTATGAACTTTTGGTAATCCATATAGTCTCGGACATTGAGGGTTCATATTAAGTATTTGTTGACTTGAGAAAGTGTTAGAAAAAATAATTTTACATGAATCTACTACCGCTTTTATATTTGTTGAATAAATTTGCGTTAAATCTTTGGGTATTTCGGCAAAATTATCTGTAGAAAGGAGATTTTCCATTTTTTCAGTATAAACCTCTTTGCTAAGTATAACCGTACAATTACCTTTGTCCGCCTTTGAAACAATTAAATTATTAGATTTGATTTTATTTTTTATTTTTTTAATGATTTTTGATTCATTATTTGAAGAAAAGTTTTTTGATTTACAGAAATCTGATTTAATTATAGAAGCAATCTCAAATTTTGCAGAAATATTTTTACCTAAAGCTACGTCAGAGTCTACTGCTAAATTTCCAAAATCTTGTTTATTTAAATTGACATTTGGACAATATTTTAGACCTTTTTTTAATAAATTTAGTTCTAAATTATCAAACTCTACAGTGGACACATTTTTTATTCTATCAAAGAACTGTGGTGTTTCTTCATAAACTTTTTCTTCATCCTTGTCGGTTTTCTTCGATGTAGATTGTAATTGTGATTCCCAATAATCAAGTTTTTCCTGTTGTTTTTTAAAAAACGTGTAGATTTCATTTTTAATTTTGTGTCGGATATTATTGTCTGTTATTTCAAACTGATATTGATGTAATTTTGAAGCTAGTTCACTGTGGATATAATATAGATATGTACTCACGTTATCTCGTATGTGATACCACTTTTTATTTTCTAAAACCATCCAATGTTTTTTCGCTTTTTCTAGGACTTTATTAACTATGTTAGAATTTGTTTTTGATTTTATGTTAATGAATTTTGGCACTAAGTTACGACGTTTACACTCGCGAATGAACCACAAATGTTGAGAACACATCGCTTGTTTCCGTTTTAATTTGTTGTAAAACACTATTAATTTTGCTGCACTTGCATTTTTAATAATATTGATGTTTTTTGTTGATATTTCTTGATAAAACTCCATAGTTAATGATAATGATAAAATTTATAAATAAACTTATCAATGAAACTTCTTGGTTTAGTTTTACTTTTTATTATTTTGACCAACGAGCGCTTTCGCCTAAGTAGGCATCTTCAAGACTGGTCATTTGTTTACAACGTTTACAGCTTTTATACTATTCTTAACATATTTTGGAGATAAGATAGAACAATATTTTAACAGGGGACAGAAAACATAAATATTTACAACTAGTTTGCTATACAATTCATTTTTGGGAGTTTTTGGACCGAAAGGGATTAAGTTTTATTATTTAAAGTGTGGGAAGAGAACACATGGCGAAATACAACAGTGTGGGGAATCTACATTTTAACAGATAAAGTTGGAAAATACTTTGGTTTTTTGACAGGGAAGTTTACATACCTATAAATGAAACATTTTAAGATTCATACTTAGTTAATACAGATAATTTCATAACATAATTTTAGTAGTAAATAATTAAATCAAACGGAGCTATATTAAATTAAAGGTTTAAGTAAAGGAGAGTTTACATAATAACATTTAGTTAATAAGTTTACATACCGAAACATTTAAAATTCATAATTAGTTAAGACAGAGTTAATAAGTTTACATACCTATAGATGAATGACGAAACATTTTAAGATTCATACTTAGTTAATACAGATAATTTCATTACATAATTACATTTAATTAACAAGTTTACATACCTAAAGATGATTGACGGAATATTTTAAGATTAATACTTAGTTAATACATTAGTTTTTGAAATGAAGTTATCATTTTGATAGTTAATTTCATGTTAATTATATTATTTTAGTAGTAAATAGTTAAATCAAACGGAACTTTATTAAATTAATGGTTTAAGTAACCTATTTAAATTTAACAATAAATATTATCTTCAGAAGAATGGTCTTGCCATGGGAAGTCCATTATCTCCAATATTAGCTGATTTTTACATGGACTATTTAGAATCAAAATTATGTCAAACAAAATTATTTGAAAATGTGCAATTTTATTATAGATTTGTTGATGACGTCATTTGTCTTTGGAAAGGAACAAAAAGACAGTTAGATACATTTTTTAATGAACTAAATAACTTAAGTAATTCAATTAAATTTACGATGGAATATGGAGGAAATAAAATTAACTTTTTAGATTTAAACATACAAATAATTGACAGTAAATTTGACTTTAGCATTTATAGAAAACCCACATTTAGCGATAATATCATACATGCCAATTCACGCCATCATTTATCTCATAAATTGTCAGTTTTTCATTCAATGATACATAGATTAGTTAATATACCAATGTCTAATGAAAATTATAAAAAAGAAATAAACATTATAAAAATAATAGCATTCAATAACGGTTATGAAAAAAATCTCATTGACAAATTATTAATTAAAAAACAAAAAAGAAACTCAGTCAAAGCAATAGGTAACGGTTTATTACCAATAGATAATAAAAATGAATCAAATTATTGGGTAAAATTAAATTATATAGGAAACACAAGTGAAAAAATTAAAAAAATATTTAATAAAAATAAAATTAATGTAGCTATGTATAATAAAAAAACAATGGGACAATGCCTTGTTAATAATAAAGATAAGATCTCAACCTTAGACAAGAATGGAGTGTATAGTTTAAAGTGCAATGATTGTGAAGGTATATATATAGGTCAAAGTGGCAGATCAATAAAAACAAGACTCAAAGAACATATTGCCTCCTATAGATTAAAAAATGACAAATCTAATTTTGCAACACATTTAAACTCGCTTAACCATACTTTTGACAGCGAAAATAATATTAAATTACTACATTTTGAAAACAAAGGGAAAAAACTAGATAAATTAGAATCATTAGAAATCAATAGAATTAAACTTAATGCAGTAATAATTAACCAGCAATTGGAATTATCAAACTCCCCCTTACTTAAACCATTAATTTAATAAAGTTCCGTTTGATTTAACTATTTACTACTAAAATAATATAATTAACATGAAATTAACTATCAAAATGATAACTTCATTTCAAAAACTAATGTATTAACTAAGTATTAATCTTAAAATATTCCGTCAATCATCTTTAGGTATGTAAACTTGTTAATTAAATGTAATTATGTAATGAAATTATCTGTATTAACTAAGTATGAATCTTAAAATGTTTCGTCATTCATCTATAGGTATGTAAACTTATTAACTCTGTCTTAACTAATTATGAATTTTAAATGTTTCGGTATGTAAACTTATTAACTAAATGTTATTATGTAAACTCTCCTTTACTTAAACCTTTAATTTAATATAGCTCCGTTTGATTTAATTATTTACTACTAAAATTATGTTATGAAATTATCTGTATTAACTAAGTATGAATCTTAAAATGTTTCATTTATAGGTATGTAAACTTCCCTGTCAAAAAACCAAAGTATTTTCCAACTTTATCTGTTAAAATGTAGATTCCCCACACTGTTGTATTTCGCCATGTGTTCTCTTCCCACACTTTAAATAATAAAACTTAATCCCTTTCGGTCCAAAAACTCCCAAAAATGAATTGTATAGCAAACTAGTTGTAAATATTTATGTTTTCTGTCCCCTGTTAAAATATTGTTCTATCTTATCTCCAAAATATGTTAAGAATAGTATAAAAGCTGTAAACGTTGTAAACAAATCACCAGTCTTGAAGATGCCTACTTAGGCGAAAGCGCTCGTTGGTCAAAATAATAAAAAGTAAAACTAAACCAAGAAGTTTCATTGATAAGTTTATTTATAAATTTTATCATTATCATTATTTAGTTAACTAGCAATGAATTACTGCTTGATGTTTCGTGCGGTGAAGTTAACGTCATATTTCATGTTATAAGTAATAACTCAAGCCTGGAACTTAACTATTTACTGTCAAGTCATTCCGAGTAATTGCTTAGTGAAACACAAAACGGAAAGTTATTCAAGACCTTCGAATTAAGGTATAAATCTGTTATCTATAGAAAAATCATTTATTTTAAATTATTATTCGGAAAACAATAGAGAATACACGGAGTTTTGCCGCAAACCACAAGATGTGCGGGTAAAATTTTAATAATCTTTTTTATTGTTTTACATATTTAATAACTCCGATTGTACGAGTGATAAAAACATTATTTTGTTTTATGATCACACACTTAATTTTGCTATCAACAAAAATGTCTGAAAAATACTAAGAAAGTAAATTAATGGTGTATATTTATTTAACTAGGGAGGTCTTTCGATTTAAAAAAGTATCTGTGCTATATTTTAACGCCTGTGTATGTTCGAATGTTCAAAGATGGACACTAAGCATTTGAATAATAAATTATTACAAAATAAAAACTTCGTTAGCAGTGCTTTACGTATACGTTTATTCTATTAAAATAACAAAACTAATGTTTCGGGAGAGCACTCCTTCTACCGAGACTGGTGATACAAAACTTTTGTAACTTAGTTTTTTTTTATTTATTTTTTTAATCATAAAGTGTTGCTGAATGGATGCTGTTTCAATCGATTTTAATAATAGCTTGTGTAATTAAAATTAAAAAATATAATTTCAACGGTGCGGTGCGTATTTAACTATTTTCAGCGTTTACTTTTATTTTCAGTTTCCGGCATTTATTGGCTAATATTAGTATGCATAATTCACTTGCAATACAAAAAACATAAATAAAATAAAAATATGTGCTACTAGGAGTAGTACTTATAAAGTTGTTAACTAACAAAATTTCACAATGTAAAATTGCATGAAATATTCCGAGCAATTTCACCAGGTACAAAAACGCCTGCTCTTAAGACACTTATGTATCTTTATTTATTTATTCCGGATCATTTTTATAGCGCTATTTTCGTAGAAAAACACCTCAAGGGCGCTGTACAGAAAAAATATCCCAACACGTCCTGCAGCTACAGAAAGCAAAGGCGGTTAGGATTTTAGTTTCCCTTTTCCGTTGGATTATTTTTAATTTTAAAAAATT
Source organism: Micrasema longulum (assembly GCF_059751315.1). Taxonomy (NCBI): domain Eukaryota; kingdom Metazoa; phylum Arthropoda; class Insecta; order Trichoptera; family Brachycentridae; genus Micrasema; species Micrasema longulum. Next base: position 252,406 of record NW_028277754.1, read on the forward strand.
CAAATCAACAGTAATAATATAAATAAAGGAATTCCAAAAAAAGCAACCGAACAATCTAGACAGCTAACAATCTAAATTCAGAAAACTCGCTTTAGATTTTAAAAATTTAGACGAAAAAACAAAAAGTAAACGTTTTTTTATGACAACATTAAATTCTTTAGACTTCTTTCAGCTGACCTTTTCAGATTGTTAGGATACATTTTTTCAATTAAACTGGGAATTTATTTTTGTAAGAGTTAGCAATATCTCGAGCAATTTAGCAATTTTAGTAATATTTCAATTGAAATTCTATCAAACGAATACCAGAATAACCTTTAGTAAGGTTTAAATCGATAAATTATAAAACGATAACATTTTATTCAAAATATTATTTATTGTTTTCTTTGAATGGCAATGCATTTTCTTAATTTCCAATATCTTTTTGCAACTTATAAACTCGGAGATACATAATTTACACGACCAATTACACCATTACGATGCATTGTTGACAGTTGAGAGTTGTGACTAATCTAATTAATAATAATGCTAATTTAATCATCAAAATGTTTATTATTATATCGTTTATATCGCTGATAGTGAGAAAAATCACTCGATAAAAACAGTGCTTCATTTATTTAGTTGTTAACTTTTTATTATGAACACTTGACAATCTTATTACTCTGCTCGACGCATGTTTTTTTATTGATATCATTTTTAGGTTGCCAAAATTCCACGCGCTTTGTAGCTAAAATATGTTTATCAATCGAGCTTCTGTGTGTAAATGTCACCGACTATCAAATTATTTCATACTTGAAATTTGTAAATATGGTCTAAAATTTCAACCGTCCACGAGCCCTGTAGTTGCAATCTAGATCTTATTTTCAAAATATTTTTATCAATTCTTATGTTTAAAAAAACCACTAAAAAGTTATTTTTAATCGTGCAAATGGGTGCTAGATTTTATGTCGTCCATGCGCTCTGTAGCTGCTACTTTTCCATTTATTATTAAATTCTAACGTAATTAAAAACGAGAAACTATTATCCTAACCGTCTTTGCGCTATATAGCTGCAGGACATGAGAGTTGGGATACTTATTGTGCAGCGCCCTTGGGGAAAATTTCAGAAAAATTACTGTTGCGTAAATGAGGAAGTTCAGTGTTTTTATTATTATTTTATTTGTTAATAGACTATCAAACTAAGCAAAAAAAAAATACTGAAAAAATTATCACCGCTATGATTTTTTAAAGTTTTGTATTTCTGAAATAACACCGCGTGTGACCTCAGAGGTTCTTCTCTGTCAGCTCTTCCGATTGGTTTATTTACGGTAAGCAAACATGATATCCTTCACAGCTCTCGTAAATTTAATGCTCTAATTTTTCCCGCCCGCAAGAAAACATTTTTTGTATCCAATTTCCCGTAGGGCTGAAGTTCCTCACTATCCGTGATAACAATACAATATAATCATCACTGTGCGATCTTATTTTCTTTCTTCTAAGTATATGTAGTCGTTATTACTAGAGTCGTTCCCTTCTAACGTAATACACGGTAACCGGTAACCGGTAACAGTGCGTGACTGAGATTAGCATTATCGGCGAATGGTAGCTAGCGGTGAGAATTTATTACTAGCAAGTCTTAACATTCGACCGAGGCCTGACCGTCTAGGCCTCTCCGCTATAAAGTTATCTATGTCGGAATTGGGCGGTGATCGACCATTACGTTACCCGATATCTTATCCGATTACTATGATATTGTCGAGCGGTTCTTGGTTTCTTCGCCTCTCTGTGCTGGCTACGTTTTATGTTAAACATCCTACCTTGTTATTCCTACTCGAAGATGAGGGACGCACACTCGCAACGCCGAGAGCGCGTATATGTGTGGGTGCAAAAATATCCTACCTTATCATCGGCTGTACACTTGTAATTGGATGAAATATTATTGAACTCAGGGAAATATATTTTTTTTATTTTTTTTTATTTTATTTTATTATTTTTTCACGCCCATAAGGCTTTTACATACATGAAAGTTTTACAAAATATAAGTATATAAACAACATTAAATTTAAAAAATACAATATAAAGCAACAAAAGATAGAACAGTGTTAAGAAGTAAAGTTGGTATAAAAAAAGAAGATGAGTATATAAACAACATAGATTTTAAAAAAAACACAATATAAAGAAATAAAATATAGGAACAGTGTTAAGAAGTATAATTGGTATAAAAATAAAAAGATGAGTGTATTAACAACATAAATTTAAAAAAAATACAATATAAAGTAATAAAATATAGAACTGTGTTTAAAAGTTAAGTTGGTTTTAAAAAAAATAAAGCAATATATATATATATATATTTCTATTTTTTTTAATTCTTTTTTTTTTAATAAGCTAAAGAAATACAATTATAGGTTTAAAGCAGCTAGGTACATAATAATGTTATAAAATACAAAATGAACAGAATATTAAGTTCTATTTGATAAGGAACATATACATTGATATTTAAAATTTACAATCAACATATTTTAATCTCCCTCACAAAATCCGCGCAAAAAATCACTTAAAAAAAGATACAACTTTTTGCCCGCGCAGTCGCGGTACAGATAATTCAAGCTTTTTTAAATTTGTTTTTCGGGGAACAATTTTAAAATGCCCTCGACGTTTATTTCGTTATACTTAGGTTGTCTTTATTCCTATTTTTTTTTGGTGATAGAAAATACTTCTGTTTTTAATGACAGAATTGGTTAAAGGTTATTTGAAGGTTGTGTTTTCGGATTTTCTTTCCCTTGTTTATTATCTTTTACGCCACGAAATGAATATTGTTTTAGTGTCGAATTAGGTCGACGTATTCATTAGCTCTGGTTTTGGATGCCCAGAGTACCTAGTTAATAGTAACTCTACTCCAACTAATAAGTAACTCTCAAGAGGTTTATAAAATCACCCTTAAATAATTTATGTTTAGCTAGTAAATATTTTTGGTATTTATATTATTTCAGTTGAGTAATTATTATATTTTTTATACGTTTTTTATTTATTTATACACGGCATTTCTGCCATTTACATATATGTGGTATAAAGAGTGCTTAAAAATAAAAAATATTTAAAAAAAAATCGAGTATGAAACATTAATATACTCGTACTGTACACATTATTAATTACTTGAAATACATATATATTTTAAAGAAATTATACAATAACAAAGTGCATTAATTAATCAAATTATAACTATTCCAACCCAATCTTCTGAAGATGATTTGCTCTTTTTGATAAAAATATGTTGGTCACTTTATTTTTTAAGTTAGGCAGAGATAAACTAAATATATCAAAATGTGATGCATATTCATTCCCGGTATTCTGTAATCTAACAATAGGTGAGTTATATTGAGCTACCGTTCGAGAATTTTGACAATAAAATATTGTAGATGTTCTGCTTAATCTGATGGTACATAGAATAAAATCAATTTCAGTAGATCAGGGGTATCAAACATTGGTTTTATTATTTTATATAAAGTCGTAAGATCGGTCGATGTTCTTCGTACTTGCAATTTAGTTAATTTAAGAGAGTCTAAAATTTTGTTATAATTTAATTGATTAGTAGAAAAACCCATCTTAAAATTAATATATCTAAGAAATTTATTCTGAATTCTCTCAATAGAATCTGAGAAAGTGATTTGATAAGGTGACCATATTGGAGAATTATAATCTAGTTGGCTTCTAACTAGAGATGTGTAAAGATATTTTAATGTATTTATATTATTAAAATCTTTTCCAGTTATGTATAAGTAACTCGTTAAGTCTCAACTTTCTATTAATATTTTTTGTGCATTTTACGGCAGGTGACTCATAAGGACCTTGCTACGCCTTCTAACCTCAAAGAACGATTCAAACGCGTAATATGAGTATCTTTTTTCTTACAGTTTACGTGATTGTTTTTTTTTTAAAACAAAAATATGTATCAATCGTTATTTTGATGTTTTGCGATATTTCATGACTGCCCCAATTCTCTTGTTTTAGAATAGAAGTTAATAACCTATGTTTTTTATAAAGTTACTTTTTTTTCTTCATAAATATGATAGTAGTTTAATTACATAGGCATGTTATAGTGCTATTTTATAAGAAATTTGTATTGTTCGTGGTTTAAGTTGATCAATCCGAAAAAACGTCTTTTGAATATCAAATGACAACTGGCAGAGCCGAATTCGTGATTTGATACTTAAAAAAATACCCAGAACTGTCACAAAATAAAGATGCATAACAATATTTAAATATTGTAAAAAAACCGGAGCTCTGAACCGATAAATGAATAGTGATGTGTCTCAAATGAGAATATTGGTACCAAATGGGTTAATAATATTGTTATTACCATTGTTTTTTTTTGTGAGTAACACAGCTAAATAAAACCTGCTTTAAATTACATTGTATAAATACGAAAAAATCACTCAAGAATAAATCGCAGATTTATATTAATGAATATCGGACTTCTGCGTTGCAGCGTTTTAATCTTATGGGCTCTGCCAATTTCATTTTCTGTGCGTAAATAATTGTAAGAATATGTGTGGGTAATTTAAATATTACTAACAAAATTTTATGATATTCGAAAAATCGAGTCGGCTTGATAAACCTGTAATGAGGAAGAAAGTTCATTGGTTTTTTTTTTTTTTAAATTGACCATCAAACTAGGCAAACAAATATTGTGTATTGTATTATTCTCGCTAAGTTTTGTAATTTTTTAATTGCTCCGCGCGTGACGTCACTAGTCTCTTCGGCGAGTTGTTCTGATTGGTGGGAAACCAGAAATCTATCACAACACTATCATCGGTTGATTTAGAAAAACTTGTGTCATCAGTTTAGTTTATTAATATTTTGTTCATACATTTTAGAGAAACATTGCCGTGCAAATAAATGCTTTAATTTTTACCGCGTGTCATTGTCATGTCACTGAATTTCCTAATTGCCATTAAGGATCGAGGCATAGGAGTATCTACAGATTTTTGCTAGCTGTTGTGTGGCCATGATGTCAGAGAAGTTTACATAGAATACAAGACTTGATATAGTATATCGTCGGTTACTTCGGTCGGACTTGCACTGTTCTTCTCCAGAGAGCTCGCCTCCTATTGGTCACAAGCATGTAGTATGATTAGGGAACATCCAATAAGAGTTATAAACCCCCCAATATGAATTTTTATACATGTTATATCTTTAATCTTCGCAAATTCGACCACATAACCGTTTACCGCACGCCACTTCACTGGTTTAGTATCGGGCATAGGAGAAACATTCGTATTATATCAATTCTTCACAATATTTTGAATAAACCCCCTTCGCCTGTTTATCTGAGAGAGCTCTTTCAACCTCAATCACACCATGGACTATCTCTTCGCTCTAGTAACGAGAAAACCCTTTTAATACCCTTTCATCGCTCTAATTTTCTTACCTTTTCTTTCACAGTAGTAGCTGCGCGATTGTAGAATAATCTACCCGCTAACGTTAGAGAGACGCCCATTCTTAATTTAAATTTTAATTAAGATTGAAATGTCACTATCTAAATGTTTGAGTTGTTCACTTTCCCTTCTTATTTCCTTCCCATCCCCCCCTCTCCCCTCTTCATAGTGTAGTGTAAATTTTAAGTTAATTTTTGTTATAATTTTTTGTATAAAATTATAAGATTATGCATAAATACCTAGAATACGTCCATGTACGTGGAACTTTCTCAAACGGTTCGGGTAGGTAGGAAGAAATTGCCATAAAGCAGAGGTCGGCAACCTGCGGCTCGCGAGCCACATGCGGCTCTTTAACCACTTGACCGCGGCTCACACAGCGCAAGTTTCATTTTTATTCGAATTATTTTGTCCACTGGTTTTAAAGAAGAACTTTCAGGATTATTGCCACTGAGAGTTCCGACACGTGGCGAGAATATTGCAAATGCTGTCATTAAATGCATGGAAAAACATCACATTAAACTCGATAAAATTGTTTCAATGATGCAGATGGGGCAAAATGTTTTTTTTTAAATAAATATTCTAATGTAAAAAATTAATCACGAGATACTTCTTTACCATTGCATCATTCACCAAGAACCGCTTTGTGCGCGGACATTTCCAGAAGAAATGTTTTGATGATCAATACTGTCATCACAATTTTAGCTAAAGGTTTTTTTAATCGCCAATTTAAAGAATTTATAGTTAAAATGGAAAGCGAATACGCACGTACTTTGTTATTAAGGTATGTTGGCATTACAGAAGAAACAGTTGAAAACATTAAGGAATTTAGCTCTCAAAGGAAATCTTAATTGATGATGTAATAACTTATATTTCCATATAAGTTATTAATTTAAAAAATACTTGGTACACTTCCACTTATTTATTTTGACCAATTAGCGCTTTCACCCTATAATGGGCATCTTCAGACTGGAAAAAAAAAGAAATCTTAATTGTTCAACCGCTAATCTTTGGCTCTTTTGACTAATGAGTTTGCCGACCACTGCCTTAAGGCAATATGGCTGCCCTTATATGTATAGATTTTATTTTTATTCAGATAACAAATATAAGTATACAATATTATACAATTTTTATATTAATTAAATACATATATTTACATTAATGTTTCCCATTACGTATAAGAAAAAAAACAATTCTTGTGTTCGTAGGAGGGAAGTGACGTCTCACAATCGTTTGATTATTTTATTTTTAATTATTAATATTTTTAGGATTACATGTAAATTACAAAAAAGAAAATATAAACGGTGTTTTTAATCAGTACTACACAACAAAGAATTATAAATTTAACTTTTCACTTCTTTCTTAAATATATTGTAAAAAAATAAGTGAACAGTTACATTTATAATTCTTTTTTGTAGCACTGATGAATTATAAATTGTTTATGTATGTAAAGTGTTAAATAAATAAAAACGGTAGATTGGCGGTAATGCACGCCGACCGACGATCTATCTCTTTTATTTTTTTAAATAATGAAGTCGCATTTTGCTATATTAATAGATTTTATAAATAATTTGAAATTATATTATTAAACAGTATTTATATATGTTTTAAATCCCCGTATTTTAAAATACACATATCATCTTTTGCTTAATTCAACACGACGTTACAGCACGATTTGCAGAGGGATTTTCAGCAGTTTTTTAAGAGCTAGTTAGTAATTTAAAACATCGTAAAACAAAACACATTATTTTGAGTGGAAATGCCAGTGGAACTGCATTGCATTCTACATAACATCGGCGTATTGATGCACCTGTCAGGTGGTGTCAGTCATGTTCGACAGTTTTCACAGCTGCTGACCTCGCTCTCTTTCGCGATTGAAATATTTTTTGTGCACATAATCTAGTAATCGGATATATGTACGTGCATAATAATTATTAGGCATTCTTTTTCTATGTCATTGCGCACGTGGGAAACTGTGTCGATAATTACAGTGTGATTATTGTACATCATACAATATTAATAATTGCGTCACTCGTTACAGACTGGTCCCGTGCGAGCTGCAGCTGGGAGACTCATGGGGGGGCGTCCCGGGCAAGATGAGCGTCGCGGCGCCCGTCAAAAAAATTAGGAAAAAATCCGATAGCAAACCGCAATCACAAATGTAATTATATCAATCTTTTTCACAGTACTATCCCATGTACGTAATATATTTATAACTAGTAACTACTTAAACCAGTTTATTACTTCTAAAACATAATCGAATAAATAAGTACCCGATGTAATTATAAATATTCCTAAGATATGTTATTTCAAACTGATATGTATTTATCAATAGAATAATCAGAGGAAAATAATGATGAAGAAAGTAGTCATCAAAAATAAATTCTCATGCTATTGACCTTTAAATTGTTGCTAAACATTATACGAATTCAATATAAACGCATAATACCTATTCCATTCGTCTGTGCGGTTTGTAACTGCAAGACCGTTGGTTATATCAGCTTAAATATGTCGATTAAATTTCATCATCTTCATTCCCTTTCCACACCTAATGGAGCATAGGGCACTGCATTGGTACATCAGTCGCAGCGTATCTTGATCATTTTTGTTACATAAAGGCAAAATGATCTTACGCATCACACCAGTCCAGGGGACTATGAAATATTTTAGTGTAAAAACACCCTTTAAATAAATATTTCATGTTAACCATGTCGGGAATCGAACCCGAGACAAACGCGCTGACCATTACACCACGAGGCCGACAATTAAATTTACCATATCTGTAAAGGATTTCCAACCGCCCATGCGCTTTGTACTCGCAAGACGTGTTGTAAGATAGCTGCCGTGTACGATTATTGTTAAAATTTTACATTTGAAACGGGGAACTAGAATCTCAACCCCCTATGCGCCCCGTAACGTTTAGACGTGTTGGGATGTTTATTGTACTGCGCCTTCGAGTTATTTTTTCACAAAAATGGCCCTGTGAAAAATATCCAGACGAAGAAAAAAATGTTTCTGTATATGACCTATATTTTATTACTTTGGATGAAAAAAATCTCAACAAACACATTAAAATTGCATCCGAAATTTGCAGTTTTCGTTATTTCTTTTGTGTATCTGAACATTATTTTATGGAGTTCATCATGGTCACCATATTATTTATCAAGTATTTTTCACAAGGCTGAAATGAAATGGACATCGATTACTATTTCTGCTTCTTCTATTGAGACTTTCAGGCAGACAATAAATAAGTAATTTATAGCATTTCTTCATTATTTTTTGTTTCGTTATTATTTTGAAACATTTTTATTTATTGACATCAAATCAATGTGAGTTATGATATGATATTTGAATGGATTTATTCTCCAAAAAAAGAAATACATAATACTCGACTTAAATTGGCATTCGAGTCATTCATTTCCCAACCCCTCTATTATTTATTTATTTTACAGAAACATTTAATTACATAATAAAGAAAAGGTTTAAAGACAGACCAGCGAAGTTTCTAAATAAAAATCGTGCACATTAAGTTATGGTACGTTTTTAAATGTTAGCTCGCGTATATATACTAGTATATAAAAGGATGTGTTTGTGTGTATTTAATAGTTAATAATAATAGTAATAATAGTTACCTATAATATTTATTCAACAAAACTCAGAAATCAGAAAAAAACATTAATTCAATAAGATAAAAATAATGATTTTATAAGGTATTTCTTACAAAAAATATACTTAAAAGTTTTATGTAGCTAAAATATTATTACTTTTCGACTGGCAGATTACGCTTCTTATTCTTGATTACGGTGACAGAATAATGGGTATTGTAGTACCAAAACTGTACAATTTAATACCAGCTAAAAATCGTGAAGAAAAAAACCTAATTTCATTAAAAAAAATAGTCAAAAAATTATTAAACAGCAAGTGAAAGTTAAGTGTATAAATATATTTTATTCTTCAATTATTATTAAACTATGTACTTACTTATACATTATAAAAAAAAATGTAATGTAACCCGCAGACAAGCTTCGGCTTTGCGGGAGCAAAAATACAATTATGTATGTTACTTATTTGTTAAAATGAATAAAACTTAAAAAAAAAAAAAAAAAATTAGACTAAACTTTGGTACGCCGGTACTCACATAAAGACAAAGTAATTATGTAATATTTTCTCTGATGGTTTGAAGATAGTAGATTTAATAAAAAAGTGATCTAAACAAAACCTTAAATTTTCGTTTTTGAAAAGAAATATAAGCAGTTTAAATCACACAAATTCCGCGGTGTTTTTTTAATTTTTTTTTATGGGTTTTGGTACCTTGGTTAGTGTCGTGGACTCACGTATCAGAGGTCCGAAGTTCGCACCCCCCTCTACCACACCTTAATTTTTATTTTATAATTGTGAGTAATAATAATATGTAACTCGTTGAAAATGCCCTCCAAAATTGAAATATTTGGGTAAATCATAAAAACCCGAATGTTCCTTTTTTTTCAAAATAAAAAAATCGTTTTTTTTTTTTAAAACCCTTTTTTTATGGAATTATGTTTATTGTCTTTTTCTTTGTAAAGAAAAATACGTTGGCTGTAAATATGTATTAAATTTCAATAGTGTTGTTTTAGTATAATGTTTATATCGGCAGTCGAATGGCTGATATTTTTTCTATAATTTTTACTGGAGTTTCAAATTACCGAGATAAATTAAAAATATTATTTTATCTCTGTAATGCTGCATTCAAACATTTTTTTAGAACCATTTTCGACTATAATAGGGTTCGGAATTTTATGACACATTTCTTTGTTTATTTAAGTTTTTCTTACTTACTGGCGCGACGTTGAACAATAGAATAAATGCAGAAGACTAAGTAAAGGAGTTAAGTAATGAATTAACTTTGTTAATGTATGGCCCCTTAATTCAAACTAACTGCTTAAATTTATCCATTCATGGCAAACTGAATTGCTCCAGTAGATATTATATGCCCTGGTTTAAATACCTCTTCTTCATAAACATTAACCCAAGAACCACAAGATAGTTTGGTGAACTAGGTTAGGAGACACAATATTATATTACAATACTAGTCCCATAATGTAGAAGATACACGTATAAGTTCAAAACTTGATTTACATATGAAATGTCACTTCCTGAATATTTAAGTTTTTCCCTTTTCTTCCCCCTTTCCTTCCCTCTTTACCCTCACAACTCATCATAGTATAGTGTAGATATTTCGTCAAGTTTTACTTCTTAAAAAATATAAATGTTAATGAATATTTTGTTCTATATTGAAATTATTAATATACCAACAATATGTTTATATACCACTGATTTTCTCAAATTGAACGGTTTGGGTCGGTAGGATAAAATTGCCTTAAGGCAATATGCCCGCCCTTATGCATATTTATGTAAACTGCATGTGTATATAAAATGTTTAAATAAATAAATAAGTCTGTGGCTGTTTGGGATTTTTTATGGTTGCTTTTAATGCGCATTACATTAATTCATTTAAGTTACAGAAAATGTGTATTTATTTTTTTATTATGAATTTTTCAATATTTTATAAAAGTTTCAATTAAAAGGTTTCGTTACATTTTATAAGAATACTTTGCTAATTAATTAAGGTAACAATTCAGTGAAATACTTGATGAAAGTTTACGAGTCATTAAATAAAGCTCAAGACTTAACATATTACAACAGAGATGAAGAACATTTAAGAGAAGGTAATATAGAAGTCCAGGCATGTACAGGGCTTATGATCTGTCAATGGCTGGTTTAAGTGGCCACTTTACACACTGTGTAACATTCACCATTCTGCCTATATTTGAACATCTATATTCCTTCAATTCTTTCATCTGTTAATGTTTGTGAAGTTAAAGAGCGGAGTTGAATCCAGTCCTTGTCTACAAAAGTTTGGACAAACTCAAAATATTGTTCTCAAGACTTAACCCTATAAAGCCCAAGATATTTTCTTTTTATCAATTACGATGATTGTTTTCACATTATACTAAAATGTATTATTTTTACAAAGAACCTTTGTTCAGAGGAAACATTAAATATCTTCAGTTTTAAGAAAATTGTAAATTTTAAATCATCTCAAAACTAACTACCGTGCGCTTGGTAAGATGATTTATTACTTTCAATAAAAATTAAAATTTCCTTGAATTATTTTCAATTCTTGTTATTAAATAATAAAAATTATAAAAAACCAATAATAATAAAATTAGTTTGACGATAACCTAATAGAAACTTTTTTACATAAGTTTGTAAATAATCTTTTTGATGTTCCTGATTTGGTCAAATGTATTTATTTCGATATGCCAATGTGCCAATGTGGCATCATATTTATTTTAGATGCATCAATATCCCGAAGTCGAGATGCACACATCTTTTGCCGAACATTCGGCCGAAGCGCCGAATATTTGGTGCTTCGGCCGAGAGCGTCGCCGAATATTCGGTATTCGGCCAAATCACTTTTCGTGCCATCTCTAATAAGGACCATGTTCAATACAATATTGTATGAGATATAGCCCTAATCGTAGGTGATCTCATAAGTGACTCAAAATTGTTTTTAAATATTAACAAAAATAAAATACATAAAATAAATTTAATTCAATATTCCAGCAATGTGCCCAAATAAGGAAGAAACAATTATAACTTCCTTCATACTGCAAAGATGCGTAATTTTTTTTTAAATGTTCAAGAATTTATTTAAGCTTTTTTCCGTCGCTCATCATGGTGTTTTTACACTATAATATTTCATAGTCCCTGGACTGGCACTTGAAGCGTAAGATTGATCATCCAACCATCCGCAATTGATATACCAACTTAGTGCCTTATGCACCGTAAGATGAGAAAATCGTGACAAGTTTAGTTTTCATGTGTCTGTGTCAACTAATTGCTAGTCCCATCTCAACACAGGACTTTTATAGTCCCATGGAGTTGGGACTTATGTCTCAAATAATGTGCAACAAACTAATGTTTGTAAATAATTAAATAAATAAAATAAAAAAAATGTAATTTAAAAAAATAAGAAAATGAAATAAAAAATATATTTGAAATGAACAGAGAAAAAAAGAATAGACCTTAAATAGATATAATTATACTCTTGACATATAAAGCAAAGATTATTAAAGATATGAATGGAGTGTATATACTTCAAAACTTGGTGCTTGCTAGAAGATGCTATAACGAAAGTTACCTTTTGTTTCAGAAATAAATGCAACAATGAGAAACGACGGCGCGAGCTGGAGAACGATACCATCAATCAGCTGGAGGAGCTGCTGGGGGCGTGCCTGTCGGACGTGAGGCAGCCGGACAAGAACGGCATCGTCCAGGAGGCGGCGCTGCAGATCCGGCAGGTGTTGGAGCGGCGGCGCTTGGGTGCCTGCTGCTCCTCCTGCCCCCCCTCCTGCCTTCCCCTGCAGCACGGCCACGTGTCCTCATCGCACCCTACGCACCACTCTGAGATATCCACGCTGGTGGAGGTAACTTACAGCCTATGTTATCAATTGTTCATGACTTTGTGCTTACTACGACTGCCCACTGCGCGAGATGTCAAGGGTGCCATAATTAAAAAAGACTGTTTTGAGTCAAGTATGACATTATATAGAATTTGGAATGTAGTAGGGGTTACCTGTACTCTGTGCCAAGCTGCCAAAACTAAAGAGTTCATTAGCACCGCATACGAAGTGCATAATGGCACTCTAACATGATATTTATCTTTAATCTTTTATAATTTGTCAAGACTGACATGACGCAAAATGTGGCAGTGATAACATATTAAGTATCAGAAACAACTTTAGATGTTTTTTAATAAACAATTGTTGTTATTGAATTTATATTGCAGAATAATTACAATGAATGTGTATCTAGGAAGTATGTTTACTAGGGATGGATTGACTGAGAAAGATATTGAAAGGAGAGTGAGTGCCGGGAACAGAGAGTGAACGGTGCACTTAAATCAACCTTGGCAAATAAACGTTTGTCGCAAGAGGCAAAATTAGCAGTTCACAATGGAGTCCTGGTCCCGAACCTGATGTATGAGAGCGAAGTTTGGACTTGGAAAAGAGGGATAAATGTAGGCTGAATGCTGTCAAAATGCGATCTCTCAGGCGAATGTGTGGTAAAACTATGTACGATAGATGCAAAAATGTTGAGATCCGTACATTATGCAAGGCTGAGATAAGATTTATGGAAAAAATCAAGAACGGAGCTCTGTGTTGGTTTGGACATGTATAGCGAATGGACAGCGAAAGAACGGCTAAAAATGTTTAGGATGCGAATTTTGATGGATGCAGAAATAGAGGAAGACCGAGAAAGACATGGCATGACCAAATCCAACAAATACTTGCAGATGGACATGTTAAAAGTCTGAATAATCGGCACGTGTGCATGAGAAGATGTATGAATGTAGAGTAAGCGAAATCTGTATGCAAAGAAAGAGTGATCTGGCATTCTATCCTCTCTGAACGGCGTGATGGTTTGTTTGTTTAAATTGTTTTATTGGTCAAAAATTGCAAATGTTGGAAGTAAATAGATTTATCTTTGACTGTCTATAAAGTAAACTTGATATTTATGTATGAAAATTTGTAAATTTGAAAATTTAATAACGATCAATAAGTTATAAAAAAAAATTAAATGCAAATTGCATTTTTCATACAGAAATGATTATTTTACTTTGTAGATAAAATTGAAGATAACTGTTAACTTCCCGCTGTAGTATGGGCCCTGAGGGTAAGACTGATCTCTTACCTTCCATTTAACAAAAATGATATAGATAGGCTGCAATTGGAGTTCCACTTCAGTGCTCCATGCACCACTAGGTGTGGATAGGGAAATGATCATGAAATGGAACAAAGCCTTCGTTTTCTTTTTAAAAATATTATCGATTGATTTCATTCACATTCATATTGGTTATCACGATAACTTTTTCAAAGTAGATTCTTTCCATGTAAGGTGTGTGCTGGTTTTTGTGTCAACTGATAGTGTTAATCCTAATTCTTCACAAATGACACATTTTTTTCTATTACCTGTTCAAATATAAATAAAGAAAATTTAATGGTTTTACATTTTCCTTTGTACTGATATACTTAATCTTAACCTTTTATGTGCCGTTAGGTATTGCTATGGCAGTTCCCAGTAGGCTGCGAAATTTTTAGGCAATTTAAAACCTAAAATGAAACATGTATTAGGTGAACAACTTTGCTTCCGTCGTTTTTTCCAAAATTTGAGGCCTTATTATAAAAATTTGGTTACACATTTATGATGCAAAGTATTGTCCGTCGCTGGCCACTACTTTCTCCTGTCTTTCAGGAAGCGTACGAATCTTGCGTTGAAAAATTTGTTAATTTTTTGAAGTGATGCACGAATCAATCCAATTTTTTTACTTTTTCACTCGACCGGAATTGCTGGTCGGCCAGACCGTGGGCCATTGTTCGAAGCAAGCGATAGTCAGAGAGAGGAACATCTGGCGAATACATCGGGTGGGGTAGGATTTCCCATTTTAAAGTTTGCAAGTATGTCATGACCACTTTCACAACATGGGATCGAGCATTGTCACGCTGCAAAATCTCTTTATGGTGTTTCTTGTTCTATTGCTTCCATTTGTCTTTCAATGTTCCACTAAAACTGTATATAAAAAGGTAAAAAATAATGTAAAATACACTTCTATCTGCGAATAATAGTTTTATAACACAAAAAAAAGAAATAAACAATAAAACTGCCGCGAAATAATAAAATAAAAGCATCAGATATTACAACAAACTAAGTTCAACAAAAACTAATACGCAATAACGAAGGGATTCCCAAAATTAAGTGTCAATCCTGCATTATCGACGTGTGTCAAACGTCAAACATAGCTCTTATTTGAACCGCTGTCATGACAATAACTTAAATAATTCCTCGTGTCATAGTGTTTCATCAAGATTCAAACAGATGTCTCCGAGTGTACAAAATTAAAAATCTCTCAGAATATTTAACCTTGGCGCGTAAAGCACGTGCAAAGGGATCCATCTTTATGCGCTATTTTTGTATGGCCGGCCGGAGTTTGGAAATGGAGAACACGATAACATCCTTATGGCATTTACCCGGTTAAAGTGTAAATTCCTCACTATGATTCATTTGTGTTAATGGACTGTAATTATTTGTAAGATAGATAGTACATTATATTTTTGTATAGCGGCAACCCCGTTAAGTAACTTGTTGGGTAAATTTAAATTTATTTCAACAGAGAGGGAAAACGTTTTTGAGAAGGGAATATGGAAGTCTAGGTATTTACAGGGCTTATGACCTGTCATTGGCTGGTTTAAGTGGCCACTTTACACACTGTGTAACATTCACCATTCTGCCCATGTTTGAACATCCACATTTCCTCAACTCTTCCAACTGTTGACTTTTGTGATGTAAAAGAGCTGAAACCTTTATCACGTGGGTGAGATTCATCCGGCTGAACCAAATCGCCTACTAGGCAACACCTGAAAACAATTTTCCAATTTTTATACTTCTTCTTTTACCAGGTAGTAATTTAACAATGTTTGAGTATGTCCAAATGCTTGCAGACTGGCTGGATTTTCTTCTGAGGGAGTTGTTCATATTTAAATTTATTTGTTAGTACCTTAAGAAGAAAATAAATTACCAAGTATTTTATTTGACAAGTTAAAGTCCGGAGTGCGATGCTTTTAAATATTTAAATACCCCGTACGACACATTCATATAATCAACAAATTTATACCACACAAAATTGGACTTATTTTTTTGAATTGTCAGTTAGGTACATGAAAATTAAAATCTGTGTCTGAGCCCCGATTACAAGTCAACAGAGTTATCTTCGACTGTCTATAAAGAAAAACCGATATTTGCGTACGAAAATGAGTATATTTTCATGAACATTTAAAGTATTTTCGTCGGTAACCCATAATTGAACATGAACAAAAGAAAAAAATGTATGCATATTGTGCTTTTCATACAGAAAACTTAATTTTGCTTTGTAGATAAAATTGAAGATAAGTGTTAACTTCCCATTTTAATCGGGGCCCTGGTATTTATCCTACATAGTCATAGTTTAACTAACACCTGTCTCACCTACATTTAAAAAAAAAATAGTGTATTTTTAAAAGTGCTCAGAAAAAAAAACCAATAATAAATTTTTACATTTTTATGATTTACTCAAATATTTAAATTTTGGGGGGCGTTTTATTTAATTTCTCACTATTAAAAGATGGGAATCAATTTGTAGTAGTGAGGTTAAAACCTATGAGTTTGCAACACTAGCCTCAGGACCATAATCCGGTTGAATTTTTAAATTTGACACTCCTGCAAAATTCGCTTTATGGCGAATCGGAGTCATTTAGCCTTTTTACCGTCAATATGTTTATTTATAATCCAATAACAATAAAAGTCACTGAATACGCAAAGCAAATTGGAGTTGAGAAAGGAGTATTGATGCCTCGGTTTTCTAGCTATATTCTATAACAGCACCTTTGATGTGGTAGAGGAGTCTTTAACTCGTAAAAGACTGTGCTAAAAAAACTCCTCTGGAGTTGGTCCTCTAATGTCATGTTCCATTTAGCAAAAGACGTCATATTTTGAAATACATTTATTTAAAAACAAAAATTTAACATGTGTCGGCTTACTGCCAGAAGTCATTAACTTACAAAGTAATGATTCTGAGATAATCGACTTTGAAGTTCCATGTACCTTGTATCAGTTATATCTATATTAAAATAGTAATAATATTAAGTGTTGCATTTAGCTATAAGCAACGTCTTATTCAACATTTTACTGGATAAAGCATGATAAAATAGGTAGATTATAACTCATTCTGGCAGTAAGGAGACAATATACTGTTTGATCATCTTTTTTCCATAATATGTAAAAATAATAATTATAATTTAGACCTGTTGTAACAAAATAGGACTTCATTACTTAAAAAAATAAGAGAGCTATATTCAAGTCTTGTAATCTATGCAGACTCATGTGACACAAGGGTTAACCTGTAACATCTCGAACGTGCTGTTTTGTTGACCTGTTTTTTTTCTCGCACAATTTAAAGTTTAAAAAATACAAATGGTAATTGTGTTTCCTTGCAGGCTTTGAAGCACTACACGACGACGCTCGGTTGGGTGCTGCTAGAGATTAACTGCGACGGGGACATCGAGTGCGTGACGGAGAACATCCGCGAGATCATCCACTGGGACCGCAGCGAGCTGCACCACCAAAGCATCTACAACTACCTGCACCATGGGGACCACTACAAGCTGCTGCCCATCCTTCAGGGCGCCCCCCCCGTGGGCTGGACTCGCGCCGACCGTGTTCGCGCTGCACGCACGCGCCTCCTCGTGAAACCGGATCCCTCCAACGGTAAATTCTTTATTGTGTGACAGGACGGAATATTGATATTGTTTAAACCCTAATAGTAATAAAACGTGTGCCTGTACCGTACGCATAAATATTGAAGTAGGATTATCAAAGAAAATTTATTTACCATAGGATTTATTTTTTAAAAAAACCTCTTAAAAGTCATTTTATGACCTGAAAATTTTTCTTTGTTTGATATTTTTTAACACAATCCTGGGTGCAGACCGAGTTTCCATGAACAAATTTTGCAAAACCGCAGCGCCTCTTTTCTCCCTCCCTTTTTAAATCAGTAACTGCACACTACACAGTCCTTAGATCTACGTTTCTCTCTGTTGGCTAAGAATATGATATTCCATCTTATTTCATCATAAAAAAATATGGACTTGCCATTTTTAAAATATTGAACAACTGTTGTAGTGTACTTTCATTAGAAAAAAAATGTATTTTTATGTGTCCTCATCACGTATTACCCCGGTGTAATAATAGTTTTTTTATCATTTATATTTGACATTTGACAAATAAATGTGTTTGTACTTTTAGGTAAAGAGGTAGAGAGGTACGCCGAGGTATTGTTGAGTGCTTGCCTCGTACGGGAGGCTGAGAACGGCCCGTCAGTGCTGTGTGTCATCAGGAGAGAGGAGGAACCAGCGCCTGTTCCCGGTCCACCTCCCCAACCCCTGCAGCAACTAACCTTCAAGTTGGATGCGCACGCTAAGATATTGTGTAAGTTATGCGAGGAAATATATTTTCCACCGCTTCATTATTACCATTCTCTGTCGAGGCGGATGAAGAATAAAGTTCTGCGTGTGAAACAGAACCGGAACTCTGGATGAGTGTTTTCCACTCGATGGCTGCTCTCAGGTAAAAATGCCAAATAAGGATATCGATTGGAGATAAGTCCGCCTCATTGTGTAGTGGTTGCCGCATTCGCCTATCATTCTAAATCAGTATTAACTCATTTTATAAATCTACTATTATCAGGCCATTTCCCCATAGCAGTAAGCGGAGAGGATGGATTTCAGTTTATTTATTTTATACACGTTTATGTACATTACGAAAATATTTCAATGCATACATAACACGAAAAAATGAATACTAAAATTTAAATGTACAAAGATGGTAAAAAGAAACCCAGCAACTATTGAAAAAGGATGCTATCCACTCTGAACTTTTTTTCACTAATATGAAAGACGTCGATATCCGAAGAGAACATTCCTAACTTTTCCACATTGCCTGCTTTCAACATGACCAGTCTGATTTCCGGTGTTTGATGATATTGTTCAAACATATTCTGTATATTTTAAGACTACACGATGATAATGTTTTTTTTTTAGTAATGGAAGGTGCTGGTAAGTCAGGAATCGAGGGTCGCCATTTGCAAGAATTGTTGCACCCATCGGATACTGTGAGAGTAGCGGAACATTTGCGGCTGGCAGCCGGGTCTGCCGGGGTCGCCCTGACTCTGCCCGGCCCTCCCGCCCGCCTTCGCCTCGCCCCCAACCTGCCCTACATAGCGGCCCACCCACAATCGCGCATGTTCCCACACAACCCAATTACAAATGAGCCAGATTTTGTAATGACCACCTTTACTGTCTTATCGTGAGTATTCTGACAGTTATTTAAACCGTCTCATTTGAGCTTAGTTGGTGCAAATGTAGTATGTGTTTTCTATCGCCCCTAAGCGTGCTATAATGATGGGACAAAAATATATATGTGGCAGCAAAGTTATCTTACATACGTAATGTATTTTGAGTCTCCAAAATATTGTTTATTTCCCTGAAAATCAAATTAGTTAGGTCTTTCTTCTGCTCTCTTTTTACAATTACCCGAGCATTACATGTGAAACATCGTAATGATCATCCGAATATCAAAATCTCTAGGTATATCCTAAGCTTTATTTATTTTATTTTATTGGGAAGCCAACGCACTTATTAAATCATAAGATTAACAAATAAATAAATTTCATATAGTCCAATTAGAGGCTTCCTTGTAAATATTCTACAGTCAACTTAAGACACTTTTGACGTTTGCACGCTCATGAAGTTCTGTAAATATTGACAGTTTAGTGTAGGAAACAAATGCTGTACTTTATTATCGAGTCGCCTCAATAGTGACGTACCACCAGAAAACTTCAATATCGACCGACAATATCGACTTTATATTGAATTATATAGTGCGTGTTTATTTTAAGGAGTTCGCAATACGATTAATTAAAATTGATCGATAATAATTTTGACGTTGAACTATTCGTATTAAGCTATTAAGTCATGAAAACCCGTTTGTATTTACCCCATCTGACAGAAAATGATTTAAAATCGAAAGAAAAAAGACTGCCACAACACTTGTAATCTGTCAGAAGTACCTTCTTATATTGTCTGAACTGTAGTTACATAAATTGTCACATAAATATAATATTGCATGTAAAAAAATGGTACCATATAAATCTAGGATGATTGGTGTGATGATGTTTAGCGGTTTTTAGTGGCAGATCAATTTCTAATACACGAGCATTCTCTTTATTTCAGGGAAGCTGAATTAACACTTCTCGAATCTGGGAACAATAATAACAATAACAACAACAATAATAATAATAACGGTCAAAATCCCCCCGTGGGCGGACCTCTGATGACCTCGGCCGTAGTGAACGGCAACGGGGCCCCCAGAAATGGGCAGTACCCCCTCTCGCCCGCCGCCGAGCCCTTCGCCTTCCCCGCGTCGGAGTTCGAGCTGGAGTACTTCCCGCACAGCACGTGGGCGGAGCGCGGCTCCCCCTCGGTGGGCTTTACCTCCTTCCCTTTCTCCCCGCTGGCCATGGAGGAGCAGAAGGAGGAGAAGCCCGTGCTGGCGGGCTCGGGGCCCGGCACTCCGCGGACGCCAGGCGGCGCTCCCACCCCCGAGCCGGATTCGGCGCGCCTGCGCACGCTGCTCAGCAAGCGCGGGTCCCCGGCGCCCGAGGCGCCCGCGCCGCTCGCGCCGCCGACGCCGCCCGCGCCCGGCGCCAACTTCATTCTCAAGGGTCTGCTGAACCAGGAGGATGAGGAGGAGGCGCAGCGCTCCGCCCACCAGGGGGCGCCTCCGCCCACTCCTCCCCCGCATCAGCTGCCGCGAGCGCAAGGAAACCACATGCTTCTTCGGGTATTATTCTATTATGTTTTATTATAGTTCAACCTTTACAATATAAGCGGACTATATTAAATTGGTGGACGCTGCGGCATAATCAATTTAATAACCTCTGTAAATATCTCATCGTCAAACCCTGCTACGCATCTGGTGGTGCAAAGGAATATTACATGCCGTGTATCTCCATCATGTATTACAGGATCGAAAGATGATCGGACTTACGCTTCAGGTCCCATCCAGGGACTTAAACCATTAAAAATAGTTTTTTTTTTTAACTATCCTAATCGATAATTTATATAACGCCATTTTCGTAATAAAGTCATGTCAGAATTTAATTTGGTCTTCAAAATTGATTTATTTCTTCTTCGTATTTTAAATTGGTTTTTAAGAAAGAATGTGAACACCTCAGAACGATTAAAAATTTATATAAATCTTAAATAAAGCAAAAATTGCCCAGTGGAACAAAATTTTTTTTTGATTAGTACAATGCGTACTTTGGGTACTTGAGCCCTCGGTACCTACCGATGTACCTACCTCAAAACTTGAAGAAAAAGGGTCAGTTGTGTATCTTCGTAATCGCTCGGGAGAATTTGTCTTCAACTATTCTGTCATGGTGAAGGTGTAATGTCCTCATTTTCGGAGTATAATCGTGGCCCTGAAACCGTACTTTATCATACATGATCACTTTTCCTTCTA
Source organism: Micrasema longulum (assembly GCF_059751315.1). Lineage (NCBI taxonomy): Eukaryota > Metazoa > Arthropoda > Insecta > Trichoptera > Brachycentridae > Micrasema > Micrasema longulum. Next base: position 273,968 of record NW_028277754.1, read on the forward strand.
TGTATCAAAAATGATCTAGATACGCTGCAATTGGAGTGGCAATGCAGCGCTCTATGCACCACTAGACGCGGAAAGGGAATAGATGAAATGATTATGATTTAAGTACAAAAATGTAAACATTTGTACATATTAGTACTTTGTTATAACTGATCATATGTTGTTACAGTTACTGAATGAAAAATCAGACGAGGATGACCCTGAACAGAGGAATAGTCGGAACAATTCCCGAAGCAGCGAACTGCTCAGCCAGCTGCTGAAGGAGGGCAGCGGAGCCAGCAACAACAGCGGGAGTGGCGCCGCCAGCACGGGGGCGAGCTCCAACGGGAACACGAGCGGCGCGGCCACGCCCGAGGGGGCGGCTGGGGGAGCGGCGGCGCCGGGCTCGGGGAGCGTAGGGGGCGGCGCCAGCGGGGGCGGGGGCGAGGACCTGCTGCAGCTGCTGGGGCTCGGGGGACAGAGCTCCGCCCTCAAGAGGAAACTCATGCAGGAGGAGCAAGCCATCAAGAGGCCGCATTCGACAGATCCCCAACAGGTGAGTCGACACATCTGTTGCAGGGGTGCATATTCTTAAATAACCAACCAAAAATCAATTTGGGATGCCTTGGTATCACTTAGAAATACGTCTCCTTTTTAGGATGTATCTTAATCACCCGGGCGCTCGTTATTAATTGGCACTATTAAATTTTGTAACGTCACAAAATCGCCCCTGAGTAACGCCTGCTAACGTCACTCAACCTAAACATTTTCACTGTAGTATATATTAGGTTTTATAACTGGAGTGGATAACATGTCGGGTATCTTCATCCGAAACATCTGCTATTTACGAAGCCACTTTGGGTGGATTCCGAAACATCCCGAACAGATAAGGCGTTGGGTATTTACAAATATGCTGCAGGGGCAGTCATAGTGATCGTTTAGCATCTTTTGTGTTTTAAGGTTTCTTTCTTACGCTCTTCTGATAACATTAGTTCCAGGCCTTTGAATCTATCATGTTATGGTATCCTTTGGTATCCCACGCTAGGGATTTTAGTAGCACATCTTTATACTTTCTTTAGTAGCTTAAGCTTAATTTGAAAGAAATGTTGCCACAATGAAAAAATGTAATGCCATATGCACCAAAAATCCTCTTTTTAAAAATAATCGAATAGTTAAACTTGCTTAAAACATGTAATCGACACGACAGTATAGTCGTAATTATAAATAGAAAAGTTAATTGTATCGTTTGGGTACGTGCCGATGAAAATGTTTTTAATTGCGGGCCTGGTTGAATACAGTTTCGTGTGTGAAACTGGACCAGTATCTTGGACCAGTGTTTTTAAATCAATGGCTACTCTTTAGTAAAAATCCTGAAAAAGGAAATGGAGTGAAGAAAAGCCTGTCTCGTAATTTAGTTGTTGGCTGTTCACCTAGTTCACCTTGAGGTGATTTTCACAAAAACGGCGCTATATAAATTATCCAAATATAAATAAATATAAATACCATGCTTGAGGTCCTGGGTTCGAATCCTGGGAGGGACATTGACAAGCTTGTGACATTTCTCAGGTATCCATATGCAAATTAAGTCGATCGGTCGCTCCATTGCGAAACACAAACAGACAAACACACTTTCACATTTATACTCCATGATTGAATTTATGGTTACAGGTGTCGTCGACGGGTTCAGGTCAGTCGGGCAACACGAGCAAGTTGTGGGAAAAGAACCGGATGCTGGCTTCGTTACTGGCGCGCCGCCCCTCGGCCCTCACCGCCCCCGTGCCACTCCCCAACCCGCACCTCAACCAGCGCCCCTTTCCCCGGCCCCCGCCCCTGCAGAACCGCCACCCCGCCTCCTACCAGCACCAGAACCAGGCGCTCGCAAACCTCCTCAACAAGTAAATACACTTTATTACTGCATTATATCGACAGATAAAACTCGTCAAGTGCAGATCTATAAAAGGGTGGCTTTATTAAATTTTCAACAATTTCTATCGTGAAAAGTCCATTAAGAGACCATAAAATCAGTGCAGGATTGTATGATTTCAACACTACAGTTTTGCAAGAGATTGTTGAGAACTTGTAGAGAACTTAGTGATATGAAGTCATTTTACCGTAAATCTGTACTTAACCATTTTGACCCTAAGGGGGGTATCTAGAGACTTATCATCATAGGTTAATCATCATATTGACTGAATTTTTTGCATAACCCTACCCCATGATGTTAAGAATGTATTGAAATTATTAAAATTACTTTCTGCTGAACTCTTTCAATAATAATTTACATTTGTCTTTATTTTCCCCCTGCGCTAACAGCAAACATTACAATTCGTCGCTCTACAGTTTAATAATCTTTCATATGTTGGTCAGTTTGCATGTGTACTTTTTGCTACTTGGTCGCTTTATTCCAGCCATAACTGCAAAAAAAGAATTTTGTGCTTTACATTTTACATGCATTTCCCCCGCATGCATGTTCAACGTGTCACAGCAGCGTGATGCCATATATTATAGCTTTCTCCCGCAGCAGTATTTTAAGAAAAACTGTATGAGTTTTGCGGAAAACCTGAAATATTATGAAATTGTTTGATGATAATTTTAGATGGAACAGATTTTAGATGGACGGAACTGTCATCAACCAGAGGCGATACGGTTGGCTGGCCTGCGGATGCCTCCTGAGAGGTTTAACCACGCTTGCCTATTTTACAATGCATCAGGTTATCAGGCATCGATGTCATGGTCGTCTGCGGCTGACTGTTCATCGGCAGTTCGTGTCAGAGCTGCGTGACACTATCTCTGCCCGATAGAGCATTAATTGAATAATTTACCATCAATCTTGAACTTTATGAATGTGTTCTGTTTGTATTGCAGTAACAAGAGCCCTGGCTACGAGATGGCCAACAATAACAATAATAACAACAACAACAATAATAGCAATAACAACACGGTTCTCAGCCCCTTGCAGCAGATGCTTCAAGGAGGACACCGCTCTGCCCCGGCTACTCCAACTGGACCATCCAACGAATACAGGTATTTATTTATACCAGACTGTTTCGAGGCAAGACTACGGTTCATAGTTCTATGATTATATTAATGCTTATTCTAACACTATTTATCACTACTGTACATTTGCTATTTATAGAAATATTTCCCTTCAAACACCTTGCAATTTTACAGTTGGTGAATTCAAAGTAATGAGATTATACAGAAAGAAATTTCAGCTAGCCAAATTATCACAATAAAGGCATACCAAATATTTCAATACAAGTGGTTTATAATATTATTTATATATTTTTTATTTATTGACAGCTCTACTGTAATTAGGCAATAACTTATATTTTCATATAAGTTGGATTAAACTAATAAATTACACACATCATCAAATTTTTGTTATAAAACATTAACAATGTTTGCTCGAAGAATGTTCAATGTCTTGGATTAATATATTAAGTTTTCCAAAACAATGTCCCTGATAAAGATGAATATCCGTAACTGGATTTCGTCAAAGGGAAGAGATAACTGTAAAAGATTGCTCTAGTATCGATGCTGCCTTCATTATTACCCTTACATGTATATGTATATGTAATATGTATGATTTTAATGTATTTTGTATTTTAATGTTTTTTTTTTCACCACAACAGGCCAGGAGGCCCAATTACAGTGGTGAATTACATCACATAATACCCAGGCTTGAGAAAAATCTTTTTTTTTTTTTTTTGTTTTTACCGGGAATCAAACCCGGAACCTTCCCTGTGTGAGTCAAGCGTCTTGACCACTACACCACGGAGGCCGCCTATGATGCTTAATAATTTATAAATATGCATTTTAAATATCGCTAATTGAAACATTATTTATCTGTTTACTGGATTATTAAATTATGTATTGTGTCATGCAAATGTATTACTATTAATATTTTATTTTTATTTTTACTGTCAAAATTAATTGCTAAATAAAATTATGAAATGATTAATGAATTAAATAAAAATTTTAGATACATGATTTTAAAATGTATTATTAAACAACTTTTTTGTATTATATTTTTTAATGTGTACAAATTTTTATTATGTATTTTGTATATTGATGTGTCGAGTCTCGACTTTAACAGAAATTTCTAACAAGAAAATTATAATACAATAAAATTAAATATTGTGTTTATTAAATAAAAAAATAAAATAACCTATCCTCACGTACTCCTTGCTTTAACACAATAAGCCAAGAAGCCAAATTACAGTATGTACAACCACAATTTAAATCACATTTAAAAATTATTTTTACAATCTTACTAGAACTTTACCTGCAACTTGTGTACTCTAAGCAAGCATTTCACGAGGCTGCTAATTTATTATAAAAAGCCTTGTTAGTAAAAAATAATTGAAGTTGTTATTATTTGTACAGATCGGGTGGAAGTTACCCCGGCGAGATGACCTCCGACCTCCGGCACGACAGTGTACTGTCGGATATCTTGGATGAGGTGATGGACATCGTGCCGGAGACGTACACACAGGACGACTCGGAGTTCATGAACTACATTGTCAACGCCATCGCCTCCCAACCTGGGCAAGCGCCTAATAACAGCCCCCATAATCATAATTCCTATCAGGTATTTATCAACATTCCAGGGAGAGATTTTAAATATTGTGAATTCATACAAAAATTGATAGTAGTGAAAATATTGAATCAAGTAACTTAACAATTAACTGTTAAACGAAAGTGTTAAAATTGAGAGAAATTAGACCATCTTTTAAATAATTAATTGCGTTGGTTTTTAATTTGGATTATGAGACTTATTGTTTTGAGTGAGTGATAATATTTTGTAAGAAAATGTAAATTACTAATGTTAACAGTAAAAAGATCCTATTTAATTTAATTTATTAGTTAAAATTGGATTCAAAAGTAGAAATTTTTAAAATTGTGGACGTCTTCAAGAATGCTTAATAAACTAATATTGCCATAAAATAAGATATTTATTTTTGTACTTAAATATTTAAATATTTTCAGGTTGAGAAAATGGCCATCAACCGGATCCAGGAAAGTTTGATGCAGTGTGAGACGGTTGTTAAAAGTCCCTCATCTCCTGGTGTACCACCCGCGTACCCCAACACCACGGTAACTGTCTTTTAAGATTTGAATCTAAATGTAAATATGTAATAATACACAAAAGTTTAAGAACATATCGACTGAGTTCAGATTAATAGATTCAAAACACAACTCTGTAAAAAGCGGTTTCATTATTTTTAATGTGTTTTAAACCAATGGCTTAGGTCTGATACTGTATATTATTCTGGCAAAAGAATTTAAGTCAATAGACATTTGCAGTTCAAACCCTTTTGCTAGAAGTGTAAAACGCCTATGCAATGAAGAAGGAAAGAAAAAAAAATGTGGATAGACTATTAAATGAGCCAAAAAAAATTGTATGTATCGTATTATTGGCGGTATGATTTTTTAAAGTTTTGTATTTCCAAAATTACTCAAGTTTATTTGTATTTCCAAAATTACTCAAGTCAAAATTACGTGTGATGTCTCAAGTTCTCTTTGGTCTTTTTACAGTAAGTCAGCTGGAAATCTTCCACAGCTCTCTTGTCATTGTTTGATTCAAATGAACTAGTGACGTCGGTCAAAGTAGTTTGTTTTTATAATTATATTTTTTTCATACATTTTCACGAAACTTTGCTGTATAATAATTTAATGCTCTTTTTTTTACCGTTTAAACATTTATTTAATTCCAATTTCCCGGAGGGCTAAAGTTCCTCGTTGGTTTAAAACACATTTGAAATAATGAAACATCTTTTTTTTACAGAATTGTGGTTTAAAGCCTTCGATATATTATTATTAGTTTAAGTGTAACGTCAGGAAAAAAAATTGTCAGTAGTGAGTTTGTAATAATTTAGGTTTATAATAGTTCTCACCAAATTGCAGCAAGCGGCGACGGCGTGGGCAGGCCGCTATGCGGCGGCGGCGGGAGGCGGGGGCGCGGTGGCAGCGCGGCAGAAGGCGCAGCTGGCGCAGCAGCAGGCGCAGGCGCACAAGGCGCGCCTGCTGCAAGCGCAGCAGCAGCAGCTGGTGGTGGGCGCGGCGGGCGGGCCCCCGCAGGCGCCGGGCGCGGTGAGCATGGACGCGCTGCTCAACGCGCCCACGCCGCCCAACGTGTCGCTGCAGCGCACCAGCGACGCCCCCCCCTACCACCCGCAGCCCCCGCCCCACTACCACCACCACCACCACCACGGTAACTGCATTTACTTTCATTCTTATTTTCATACCAGATTTGTCACTGTTGGTGACAGACTGAGTTGAGAAAATATGGATGGAGGAATCAAAATTAAACAAAAAATTAAGTTCTCTTGTACCTCTCAACATATCTGTGGCTTGGATCTAAAAGGGCTTATGGCATAAATTGCGACATTAATTTATTTATTCATTCAAAATTACACTCATTTACAGATTCATGAACTTATTAACGCTTTTTTTAGGCTGTGCCCCTGTTAAACCACAATAATTAACGAGAATGAAAAATACATAGTAAAATAAATAAAATCAAATTATAATGACACATTATAGGAAAGTAGTTTTTTAGCCATTTTGTGGCATTATAATGAACTGTTTGACATGTTAGATCTTCTTCTTCTCGTGCTCCTCCTGTCGGAGGTGGGTGACTATCACTCGAACCTTTTTTTGATCCTGGGCCATTTTGATGAGCATTGCTGCATCTGGTATTCCAAACCACTGCCGAAGATTCCTGAACTATGATATTCTTTTACGCCCCATACCCCGTCTACCCTCTATCTTTCCTTCCACTATGAGCTGTAGAAAATCATATTTACGTGTTTGATAACAAATATTAATAAAAAAACATTACTACGTATTATGTATGTGTATATTATTATGTGCATTAGCAGCTATTACGCTGATGCGTGTACTTCAACTCTCCTCGTACTGGACAGAAAATATTTTCTGGGATCGAAACCCAGTCATGTTAAAATATGCGTGTTATTCCCGGAGTAGGATTACCAAAGTTAGTACAACATATAGAATATGAGAGCAGTTGGAAAGTACCATAAAGATGGTGTCTTTTGTTCAATTCAAAAAGTTTGGTCTTTGGCACTTGAAGAACACAGGTGGTGTGGTGTCATAATAGACTTCCGGACAGGTGTATTGAACCATAATAATAAAAACAAATATTTAATTTGGACAATAATCAACGTTTACTTGGCCATTTGTTAAATTAAGCACAAAATACCTTTATTAAATCAAATTCCTTTTTTCAATCAACAATATTTTGAGTATGTCCAAATGTTTAGTAAACAAAGGCTGTATTCCTCAAGATTTCAACTATTTTATTCACAAAAGTTAGATCGTAGGTTCAAGGAATTATAGATGTCCAAACATAGGCAGAATAGGGAATGTTGCACAGTGTTTAAAATGGTCATGTAACCTAGCAGTGGCAGGTCGTTAGCCCTGTAAATACATAATTAATTGTTCATCAATGGTTTAGTTTTATTTTACTTTTTGCACTTTTGCCTAAACAGATTATTCTTTTTTCTACCCATTCAATATGGAAAGTGTTTCATTATAGAAGCTTTGGTGATGTGTTCCTTAGTCATTGGCATTTATTTTGTGTGTAAATGATATTCCAGGCAGTGGAGGTGGGGGTTTCCCCGGGCCGGGTCCCGGAGGACAAGAAGCGCCCCCGTACAAGCTCAGCCTGCAGCAGCAACACAACCCCATGCTCAACGCCCAACTCACAGTGAGTATCTATTTCCCCCATAAGCCAATATGTATTGAGATATAATGAATGACCTTGTATTGTGATATAATGGATGACATTGTATTGTGATATAATGGATGACCTTGTATTGCGATATAATGGATGACCTTGTATTGTGATATAATGGATGACCTTGTATTGTGATATAATGGATGACCTTGTATTGCGATATAATGGATGCCCTTGTATTGCTATATAATGGATGACCTTGTATTGCTATATAATGGATGACCTTGTATTGCGATATAATGGATGACCTTGTATTGCGATATAATGGATGACCTTAGGTAGGTCGAGTAATAAAATAATCATTGCTGAAATTACACAATGGCTTTATTTGCACAAAAGCCTTGTGCTAGCTGGGGTAAAGCTGGAACCAGAGAGAGCTGACGCTGATCGACGAGGGCTGATATCCTCCGGTATCCCCCCTTCCCTTCATCGCCATCTCTGGAATATTACGTATATTAATTTTGGATAATTTATTGTAAGCAGATTTATTGTACCCAGACTTATTGTAAGCTTTGGAAACTTTATGAGGTCCCGGGTTCGAATCCCTGCTAGGTCGATACAAAATAACTGTTCAAAAAGGTATGACCTTCACCTCAGTATTTCTTAGTCCCTGGGGGGCGTTTGTAATCTGAAGATACAGAAGCCATACCTCCACTATGACGGAACAGTTGTAGACAATTTCTCCCAAGCGATTACTAAGATACACTATGGACCCTGTATCTTTACGTTTTGAGATATGTACATTGATAGTTATTGAGGGCACTTGTACCCCACATTACACATATCTACTCACTGGATGTGACAAAATTGCGATTTATTTAAATTTTAAATCATTTTGAGGTGGCTAAGTGTACTGTACTAAGTGTCACTGAAGTGTATTTAAAATGTGAAAGAGGAATAGGTAAATTAAAATTTGATGTTGAGCGCGGAGTAAAGTTTGTCAGTTAAGACAGCGGTGAAAGCGCCATCTAGGGGTTAAGATTTAAATTCTAGGTAATTACAGCGCACGCGTCAGATCATTTGAGGTTTGAGATGACAAAATGCATTTGCATAGTAAGGCGCTATGGCAACATTTCAGATCAAAAAATGTTGCCACTATGAAAATAAATATTATTATTTCTTTTTTTTTTCATCGATAGCCATATCGATAGATGAGCCGGCTTCGTATACCAAGGTAGATAGAGATTAAGTATACCGTCTCAATATGTACTTATTAAGAAAGCATTCATAATTGCCCCCCTGAACTGGCACTGTGTATGACTAGTAATCTTTCTTTCATCTAACAAATAATAAATATACCTAACGCTACAATTGTAGAGAATGTGAGATTTATTTTTATTTTCAAAATAACATTACAAATAAAACAAAATAGATCCTCGAGCAATGGCCCGATATTATGAAGGTACGATACTCCGAATAGCAAGAGTATTTGCCTCTTAAACATAGTTTCATTAATATGAAAGATGTCAATCTCCAAAGTGACCATGTTCTAAGTTGGGAGGTAAAACAGCATGTGCTGATGCTGCCGGAGATATCCATCAGGAACATAAAAATTGGTGCTCTCCAAAATGGTTGAGATTTCGTTATAACCTTTTCTCAGCCTGAAAAAATGGGTCAGTCATAACTACCATACAATTTTTTTTTCTGAACCCTTCAACACGAGGGAATATTTCGCCTCCTGTGGACTCCAAAACCCAACATCTTCAGCGCAAGGTCACATGTTCTTTCGATGTGAGCGTGACAAGTTAATCTGCTTCAATCCTCTTTGCCTACCCCTACAGGGAAATGGCGTGACGGTTTGTTTGTTTTTTTTTAAATTGAATTATGTATACCGCTAATACAGTTTTTTTAATTATAACTACATAACGTATGTTTTTTTATGTAGATTTAATACCATGTTTTAAGAGCAGTAATTCTGTATTGAGTGCGGTAATAACATTTCCTGTTTGCGTTGGTGTTACAGCAGAGTGGGTACAGCGGGCAGCGGGGGCCCCCGCTGGCGCCGCACACGCCCCTGTCGGGGCCCCCGTCCCCCTACCCCCTGGGGCCCCCCGCCCCTCGGCTGCAGCGCCACCTGTCCCACCCCGCCCACCACCCGCCCCACCAGCCGTCCATGCAAGGTAACTATCACACCCACCCATCCTACCGCCGCAGCTCCACACAATTACACCTATTCTGATGCTAAAATACAAATACATTGAGACCTCTACGATTTAAAGTTTTTCACAAAAAAATGTTTTTTTCTGAACCCCACATATGCTGAAATGTACACGACTTAGTAAAATGCATTTTTATAAACTGATACTGGTTTTGGTCCCGTGGGTAGTGTTGCGGACTCCGGATCAGGAGGTCCGAGGTTCGAAACCCGCTCTATCTCAACTTGTTTTCCATTTTCTAACACGGTTTTTACAACCAAAAGAAAATGACTCCAAAATTGAAATATTTGGGTAAAACGCAAATATTTATTTTCAAAAAAATTTGAAATACAAATAATTCGCTTTATTTTTGACATCTGTTTATCTAAATAACAATCATAAGATGGTTAAAATCTACCACTAGTCTACTGAAAATTTGCCGATTATTTATACTAAAATTTTAAGGCTTTTTAAAATTTGTTTGAAAATAATTCAAAAGTGAATCAAACTTGTAATAATTCATTTGAAAATAAAAGTGGTCAAAAACAAATACATATTTTTCTTATTATAATTAATATTCAGTTCTACTAAGAGGTGGAACATCCATACTGTTACCATGGATAAATTATTTTTTTTATGTTTATTAGTTTCCAAAGATTAGACAAAGACAAATTAAAATAAATAAAATAAAAAATATTAATTTTAAATGGATTATTTTTGCAAGTCTCGTGAAAAACATTTAATAGAGGCTACAGTGTATCGTGCATTTTGAGTAGGAAATGCTCCGACTAGATTCTCGCGTAACTAGATTCATCACAAGTATTCAACTTTCCACTCCAATATGTCTCAGTACTTTCTGACACCTAAATATAACACATTCATACAAACATAAGTTTCCCAGAGTTACTGATCACTCACTAACAACTTCCTTCTAGTTTCTAGTTTCTAGTATTTAGATTAGATCTAGCTCTGTAAGCATGCCATTTGGCTCTTAGAAATGGTTGCAAAGTGATTAAATCTGTCATACTTACTATCTACAATGGCATGCGTGATGAGGTACTTAACTGTCAAGTAATGAGTAGTGCCATCAACTGAATATCTTTTTTTATTAAAAACATACTTTGTTTTTCTGGAAACGGTAATATATATTCATAAATAATTCCGCACCGGAGAGTTTCTAGATGCATGGGTATTATAGTAGTGATTTACATCTAGAGATTTGCTTTTGAAATTTACAAACTAAATATTGACAAGTATTTACAGCGTCATTTAATTATTACTCTTGACTTTAGTATTACTAGTATGCGATTACATTGATTCAACTTGTGTAATAGCGCAGTAAGCCTTAGTTATTTTTAAGGATATTTTAGAATTAGTTTTAAACTGTATCGGAGATAGGATAGAATATCCGCAATATGTACCGAGAAGAGCCCGGAAGTGTGTCAGGGAAGTATTAATGTTGAGAATGAACTTGGCAAGGGGGCGGTAGTGGCTACTATGTGGGCGGAGCGGCAGGGGGCGAGGCCTACCCCCCCGAGCAGGTGTTCCTGCCCCCGCCGCACCCCCACCACCTGCACCACGCCAGCAACCACATGAGTAAGTACAGGGGCCGTGTGTGCGTGTGTGTCACCCCACCCCTCCCGTCCCGCGCCAGTGCCGGTCTACTCCCGTAGTTCGCTTGGCACCGCACTAACGCTGACCGCTGCGGGCCCCGTCGCAACGTGTTCCCTCTGTAACAACATCACCCGTGTGTCCTCATGTTCTGCACTTGGCTCACCAAAACGTTTCTCCATTTTCTGATGCATCATTGTTACGTGTATTTTTGCAGTAGCCTAGTGTTTTTCAATGTGCTTTTTATGTGTATGATAATTTTTAATCATCTCATTTCTACAGGGATACCAGTTTGAGCATGGTCATGATTCATAAATAATTAAACTACGCTAGAACAGCATTACTTATTTACATCACATTTATCTTGCTATTTATTAAGTTGCATCGTCAATCGGGGAAATTAATGTACTGTCACAAGTCATGGTTGTCTTTAGACCTTGTTATTTTGTTAATAGGAAAAGCTTTATAAATTATGGAATTCTGCATCCTTATTCACATAAGCACTGTATATTGTAACTAACACCTCTTCTACTTGTATTTTTTCCTAACCTCACGAGTCTTCCTATTGTATTGTGATAACCTTTGACAAACTCATCCATCAATGTGTGTTTTATTAACTGTAAAATTATGTGTACCTATAATAAACATTAATATGGCAGGTTATATGTTAAATATTACATTTTGTGTTTAGTGTAGAATTAAGATTTGACTATCGCATGAACGTCAGATTTTCAACAATCCTTCAGTTTTTACAAAACTGTTTCTCTTCGTAAATCAATATACATTATTTGATTGAAGGCGACAAATGTGAATCTCATTATTGTTTTTTTAAATAATTAATCATGATAAGAAAGGATAGGTGGATACCTAGATTAGCCTGTCAATAGTTATTTTTTAAACCCCTTAAACTTAGTTTTTGTTTCTTGACCTTTTTTTTCTGTCACAACCCATTTACAAACAGTCGTTATTAATTAGTTGGATCAGATTAGATGCTAACACATTAAAAACGCGTAAAAAAATAAGAAAGTTATAATGTGTGTCCGTAGTGGATGCTATGAGATAAAAGTGTCCGTGAAGTGTCAATACCGTATATTCATAAATCAGGAACACCAAAAATATTATTTACAACTGTATACAAAAAACCAGATCAGAAATTATTCTTCCATCATTCATTTTAAGTTAATTCAATGTATATGTCGCCGCTGAATAGTTAAATCAGCCACTCGATTGGGCGGCTAGGCTGTTAATTAAATGCCGGCATTCAATTGAATGTTTAACGGACACTTAGCCAAAATGTTTAAGCAACGTTTAACGAAAGAGCAATAATATTTTTTTGTTTTTTAATTATTTTTGTTATGTGAAGGTAGGTTAGGTTAGGGTAGGTTGGATTAAGATGAATAATAATAATTTTTAAAAAATATCGTAATTCTTAACTTAATAAGTTAAGTAAAATCTTTTTTTTTTATTACTAAATTTCACCCAACCTATCCTAACCTAACCTGGCAGCTTTTGGTTCGGCCGTTTTCAAAGGGCTAGCTTTCAACAACAATTGGCCTAGCTATTTAATTGAATGCCGGCATTTAACAGTTTAGCCGCCCAATTATGTGGCTAATTGAACTTTTTGGCGGCGACATATACAAGAGATTATTATAGTTTTTATTTTTTCATGCTAAATTCAGTTAATGAATTAATTTTAAAAGATCTTTTCTTATTTTCCTTTGTATTACATGTCTTTTCATTTTACCTTCTATGTACAAAAAATACTACTGGACTTCCCTCAGAAAAAAAGTACTTTTGTATTTATTTAATTGTGAAACCTGAATTTCTATGCCTCGGTTCTCATTAGGCTTAAATGAGCAAATATATTTATACTCAATTTCAGTACTCAAGTTCTGCAGGTATTTTTGCTATTGTTGAGAAGGGCTTTAACCGTCGTAATTACGGAATGAAGACAATGATTTTTTTTTTAACACACCTTAATTATTTGTCGATCTACTTTATAGGCGGCATGACCTCCGAGTATGTGCGAAATGAACTTCGCGCAGTGGTCGGCGCGCGAACCGGAGGCGGGGTTGGGGGCGGAGCCCCAGGGGCCGGGCCGGGGGGAGGGGGCGCGCCACCCGGAGGGGGCCCCCGTCCCCCGCCCCTCGACATGCTCAGCCAGGCGCCCCCCGACCTCGACTCGCTCGGACTCTCGTTTGAGATGTCACCCTCAGGTACATATTATATTCGCACTTTAATTGTAAATAATCCAAACGACTTAATATTATGTTAGAATTATGGTAAGTATGATCCAGTGTGTTTAGGTGAAAATCTTATTTTAAATTATACAGTCGAACTTCGTTATAATGATCACGGAAATAGCGAGATCTCGGATATAATGAGGAAACATTAGTTGGCATTTTGGTTTATGGTTTTCTCTATACATTTACTCACTTTTGTAATGAGCTTCTTCTCGGACATACCCAAAAATATTTTGTCAACAGTTGAGCTAAAACTCTGTAATCCTTTAAAAACCTAATTTTTAAAATAAGAACCTAAGTAATAAAATCCAAATGGGTTGTTAACTTCCCGCTGGACGTTGATGACACAATGTAACTGTCTAAGTACCTAATTGGTGTTTTCACTGACAACATTTACAAAGCACCACACATACGGTTGAAATTGCCTGTAAAAAATCCAAGCTCAGTAAGTATTAGCTCGGCACCTCATTCCAATTTGCAACTTCCTTTGTAGTTTATGAATGACATTCTTTTTTCGGGGGTTTTACAATGTTTTTCTTTTTTTTTATCTTCTACGGTCAATGCATAATAAACATTACGAATGGGTGATGTCAGATCAGTTAAAACCTTACCCGTTAATTATTAACATGTCTGTAGTGTCTCTCAAGATGTGAAAAAGTGGCAATTACTTGTGAAATAAAATGTTGAAGTGTGTAAAAGATTTTCTCTATTCTTATCCACAGTGTCAACATTGTGGAAAAATACGAATGTTTGTTTGTTTATCTGCATTTGAAATTCAGAAAGTGGTATGTTTGTTAGCATTTATTATAATTTTCCTTAAATTTTATTTTTAAATTGTGAATTATTATTATATTTTTCTGGTATAACGAGTAACGCTTATAACGAGCAAATTCAGTCGGTCCCATCTTCCTCGTAATAACCAAGTTCGACTGTATTATCATTACAATGAAAAGTTTTGGAAAAATATTTTTTTTTGTTATTGAGATCTTTGATTACATTTTTTCTTGAACATTAACTTAAATTTTTACAGTTCAAAACTCAATTAGTCGTAACCTAATTTGGTTCAATTTCTTTGTGACTTTTCATATTTTTTTTTCTATTTGCGCTTAATTTACAAAAATTTTGATAATGGCATCATTGTAAGTAAAAAAAATTTAAAGACACCAAGATGTCTTTTTTTTTTTTACCAAATGCTGTGAATAGACTTTATTTTAAAATCTTTTTTTTTTCTCAATAAATTAGAATAATTAAGCTAATGTTTATCTAATTTGTTATAATCGGGCCAATTTTGTAGATAATCTCACTTCTTTTTATTCCCTCCCCACACTATTGCATGAGTTCAGGGCTAACAATGTCTGATTAATAATTATTGTAATATTCATATCAAAAGGTGACTAATATATTATTTATGGGCCTTACTTATAAACCTGGTATAAAATTATGCCTAGGCATAGTGGTAGAATAAGGATGGTATAGTAAAAATTCTTACTTATAAACCTCGCATAAAGTTATACTCGGCATACAGCTGGGATAGCGACCATAGAAACTTATTCCACGCTTATATCTGGGTCCAATGTGGTATAGCGCCGGAATAATCCCGCAATCTGTCTCCCATCACATTTTTCAATTGCAAAATAGGTTGCATTCATTTCAAATTTAAATAATTGAGAAAACATGCTATCTTTCCAGAGATTTTAAAGTGAAGTATCATTTATGGGTGTAAAAATTATTATCAAATTTACATTGCATCCAGGTAAATTTTATTTGGCAGATATTTTAACAATTTTTGTTGTATTTTGCTGTGTTTATGCATCAAACAATTTTCAAATTCAAATTTATTAAATGAAAATATATACATCCAACAGTCTAAATATTTATCAATGGTATATTTATGTTTGTTATTTATAATTTTTAGGACCAAAGACACTTTGTGCGTGGTGTAATATCTGAGAATTGTCTTTCTGTTTGTGGTATAAAAGGGGTATTATGCCTGACCAATTACGCTGCCAAATACCGGAAATTACTGGATTTTTTCACATTGAATATTATTTTACAAAAGTCTCATGGCGCAAAGAAAATATTGTTTATTTACAGTGTGTTCTTTTAGAAGAAATTCCGAGTGTTAAACTCCACAATAATTAAATATCATTATCGGTTATGATCGACTTAGATTTTGTTAGTTTTGCTTGACATTTGTTAAGTTTGTTATTAATACTAATACGGATAACGTATTCGTATTTGTAACTGCACAGTAAAAATGTGGCATGGTCAAAAAATAAACGATGGGATAAATATACATAGTTATTCTAGGTCGTGAATATTTTTGTAAGTAACCTTTTTCTTATAACAGGTAAAGTTATTCCTCGTTATAAGGAAATCTAATAAGTAAGGCCCTGTATGTATAATAATTTTTTTCTAATGTTTGTCAATACCTGGGATTTGGAATGTAGATTATATACATAATTGCACATAAAAGGGATAAGATAAAATCAAATTAGCTGATAGGGAAAGCGTACATATATTTGTGTTGCTTCCAGGCCCAGTAAGGGCTTCCCATAAAGACATTTCTCGATACTTGTCACTTGTAAATAAAATAAGATCACTCTAACCGGCCGGATTCAAATTTTTTAGATTAATTTATTTTCTTGAATAATTCTGGCAAGTGATGAATCCAAATGGTTTATTGTACTTTAAGGATATATGGTTAATTGATAAGAATAGCTGAAGACAAAGCTTTGTTTTTAAAAAAATGTGAAATTGAAGAGTGATTTTTCAGAGTCCTAAGTCAAAATTTCTGAATTTCAAAGTAAGAATGTTATTGCAATCACAATAGGGAAATATCACTTTTTTTAATATTACAATTTTAAAGTAATGAGGGTCTATGAAATACTGTCAAGTAAAAAAAAATTTTTTTTCTTATTAGTAGCATAAAAAATATTTTTAAATTTACAATTTCGAATTCCCGCCAAAACGGTCATTTCATTGGCCATGCCCCTAATACGTCACGGTTCATGTCATTTTGAACTTTGTTTGAACTGTTTAAATTTTTATAGACCATTGTCACGACTCTTGATGTAAAAATTATCAATGCTAAACATGTCGCGTTTTTCTGTGGACAAATTATTTTTTTTTTTTTTTTTAAGTTATGTATGAAAACATTTCTCCACAATATCCATATTGATTTTAATTACTATTAATTTTTCTAAATCCATTTCATATACTTTTATCAGTATTCGTAGTATGTGATATTTCTTTATTGAAAGCTGCATAATTAGTAAGAAAATTTGTATAATATGTAATATAATCGTCTCTCAATCCGCTATAAAGGTTTAAAATTTTACATATTTCCTCAAAATTCCTTCAAAAATCTAAAATCACTTTGACATGTCATATAAAAAAACCACTTGATCTGATAAAAACGGACAAAACACGAACAATTGTTTTTCTTTGACTTAGGTCACATTGAAAAATCACTCTTCAATTGCAACCCGTAGGTATGTCATTAATTGAACGCAATGAATTAAGTTGCAAGCGAGGCTTTGTCTTCTTACGCTTTGGTCAACCCCATTCCACACTGGCTGGTAAACAACCGTTCCAAATGCACCACATTCTCCCCAAGCACCCCTTTATTTAACAATATTTTGAGTTTTTCTGGATTTCACCCCCTAGGGAGATATCGTATTACAACGATGGAGAACATTTTAGAGAAGGAAATATGGAAGTCTAGGCATTTACAGTGCTTTTACCTTGTCATTGGCTGGTTTACACACATAGAAAAAATTATGAATGTTACACATTGTGTAAATTGGCCACTTAAACCAGTCAATGACAGGTCATAAACCCTATGAATGCTTAGACTTAACGTTTTCTTCTCTAAAATGTTTTCCATCTCTGTTGTAATATGTTGATCCCTTTATATAGACTACAAATTACAAAGAGAAAGTATTGTCCACTGATTTGTGAAACCGGAAATATTTTATTTTTCATATTCGGATCACCTTCCCGACCACCATCACATAGTTCAAGATGCTTGTGTCAATCCAATTTTTGGACACAAACAATCAAATTGGCAATACACCGCTAAAATTGGTCGAAATCGGGTTTAGCAAAGCAATCAGGGTCAAGGTCACTGTTCTCTGTATATATAAAGTAATTAGTTGCCAGCCAGTGTGCGCTCTGCGAGGTAGCGGGGGGTTCTGTGAGGTGACGTGAGGGTGTGTGCCCCGCAGGTGGCGCGGGGGGCGGAGGCGGAGGGCCCCCGAACCAGAAGCTCTGGGACGCACACCGCAGCACCACTCCGGTGAGTCTGCACACAGACTCTCTTCTCGTGTGCCCTTTCTCTCAAACCTTCGCTTCTATTACGCTTTGATTTGCATCAGAACTTGTGTGCTTTGTATCGCCACGACTCGAGTATTACATAGTATAACGCTGATAGTTTTGTGTGCTTCTTTTTACTTTCTCCACACTTGTGGCGTTACCTTAGAAACATATTTTTAAATTTCCTTTTTCGAATCTAAATTGCTTCGTAATTATTGCGAGTTTTGTTTTTTCTCAAATATTAAATCTGCAGTGTAAATTTTGTGTGGATTTTATTTTTACAAATTCGTAGTTTTGCATGGATAATTTCATTTAACACCTTTTGTAATTTTGTTTTAATGCAAACTAACACATCGTATGGTCTATGTAAGTTCGATACCGCGTATGAGCCAAAAAATCAAAATATGTAAGTTTTTTGGCGTTTTCAGTTCAATAGAAAAGGCTGCGTTGATTGGTGTATTTAAATTTCGAAATCCATTCTTGCATTCGATTAAATTTAATACCACAAATTAAATATCCCCTCTAAAGAAGCAAGCAATACCGCATATATACCTATATCCAATACAGCGTATGTGACGTACTAGATTTGCATAAAGGCAAAACAGCAAATATGCCATGCCTTGCTGCCAGTTTAATTGCCACAATTAACTTCATATAGATGCATACGATATAAACAGATTTTCTAATATAAATCACAAACACAAATGAATTTTTTATCTTCTTTTTTTACGAAATTGCAAGGTTTTTTGTCCCTTCTGAACATTTCAACAAATGGTTCTTCGACAGTATTGAACTTACAAAGATGATATTGTATCTAAAACTGGCTGAATTATCTTTTTCTTGTACAAGATCTTTGACTAGTCTCACCGCTTTTGAAAATAAATTTTCTGACTCAAGATTGAATTAGGAAGTTCAGTTAAAATTTTCATTTGATTCTTAAATGGTTTCTTATGCTTTATCATAAAAAAAAATTCATTCTGCATCAGAAATTCTTTAAAATGTACACGAACAACCCACCTTTCACATTCAACAACGGGACCTATGGAATTAAAAAAAATAATAACTGTATTAATTTATTTTGAACTCTAATCCAATTTCCCTTCTGGCATCGCTGTTCTTGGAAAAAATATCATTTTTACAAACATATTGTTCAGGAATTTATGGATATGTCGAAAATTTGTGTTATTTTTTAATATAAGTTACGTTACGGTACTGACGTGGCACAGACGGCACACAGTATCAATGTTCAGGCTAAATACGGCTAGCAAACGCACCATATTTTTTTGATTTGATTTAATAATAATAATTTTAAAAATCTTTACTAACTATAATATAAGAATATAATGTGATAATTACAAAAAATAAAACAAAGGTATACATGGTTAAATGGCGAACTTATTGCCACTAGCAATTGCTTCTGTTCCGAAAATTTCGGTCTCAATAAAACTCTGTGGAAATCAGGAGACTAAGATTGAAAATAAGGAATTGAAAGGGATAGTGCAAGCTGACCTATCTCAAACTACGACTAAGCTAGCATTAGTTTTTAACATAAGTGACAAAGCATTATTAAGTCATTTACCTAAAGTCGGCAAAGTAAAGACGCTTGAAAAGTGGGTAATAGCCGAATGAATGCCAGTTGCAAACTTGCTTCGATGAGCTGATACAATAACAAATTAATTCTGAGACAGATTGATAATTGCGATGAGAAATGGGCCTTGTATGACAACCGTAAGCGTTCAAAACGAGAGATCACTCAAAAGAAGCTTATGGTAACGGTATCGAGGTCCTATGTTGGCGTTATCGGCTACAGTTTCATAAGATCTAGCTCAATTGTAACTGTAGGCATATTTTGTCAAGAATTGCGGACAATGATGGAGAAGCTCACAGAAAAAGAAACGAGCCTGGTCAATCACTCATCGCAACTGATGCTTAACAACAATGCCATGCCACTAACTTCACGGTAGATGGTGTCTAAGTTTCGAGAGTTGAAGCTGAAAACTCCTGGCAAACCTTGCTCCAACTGATTACCATTAAGAACCTAATATCATATTTCTGTAAGAAAAAATTAAATCATAAAATTAAATTCACCTAATTAAAGATAATTAATACATATTATATAGGTATTGTTGAAAATTTAAAGGTTTTACGATTATAAAATGTTGAAATTAAATAGACAAATATGTTAAAATTAAACATAATCTAATCAATATCAGTCTAATATGATAGGGCAATACTTTTTTCATTTTTTAAAAAGACCCTTTGAGCTCAAAGTTGCCCTTGTAGTGTAATGGTCAGCGCGTTTAAACGCCTACCATGCAAGAGGTATCAGGTTCAATTCCCGGCATGGTTGATATGAAATATTTATTTAAAAGGGTGTTTTTGCACTAGAATATTTCATAGTCCCTGGACTGAT
This sequence comes from Micrasema longulum, assembly GCF_059751315.1. Classification (NCBI taxonomy): domain Eukaryota; kingdom Metazoa; phylum Arthropoda; class Insecta; order Trichoptera; family Brachycentridae; genus Micrasema; species Micrasema longulum. The sequence goes on from NW_028277754.1 coordinate 294,428, forward strand.
CATCTTTCCTTCAAGAAACAAAAATGATCAAGATACGCCGCGATTGGTGTAACAATGCAGTGCCCTATGCACCATTAGGTGCTGAAAGGGAATGACGATGAGCTCAAAAGCAATAACATTGTTTCTTTTGAACAACTTGCAGGTCAATAGGTGCGAAGGTTTTCACGGTCACTGTTATCAATATGTTTCTTTTTTGGGTGATACCGTGTGTGTTGGATTTGTTCCGATGTTTCGGCTACCATTGCAGAAGACTCAGTTTACCCTGAATGGCTCCTGCAAGGGTATCCGAAACGTCGGAACAAATCCAACACACATGGTATCACCCAATAAAGAAACATATTGATATCTTAGTAGGTATTTAGAATTAGGTATGTTTTTTTTTATACTTATTGTAGTGTTAACACAAATCAAATATGAATGCATATTATGTAACATATATATTTTATTAACATTTGAAAATCATTGGGATTCTTTCTTCATTTTTAGTTTATAATGGGCTTGCATGTTTCTGACTAACATTTTACATTTTGAAATTATATTAATTTATTATTATATTATTAATTATTATATTTACAATTATAAAATAAATAAAAAGTATTTGGATTAAAAAAACATTTTTCTTAAGAAATAAGAACAATACTGTCTTTTTATTTTTTATTTTAAAAATGCATTGTGCATGAGTTATATTTAAAATGGAGGTTGTTGTGACCTTTTTTGTAATTATTTGTCTGTCTATAGTGCCAATAAAATATGTATTTACTTTTGCTTAGTTTCGCGTTGAATTAATGAAAAGTATGTGTTATTTTGCAATCAAACAAATAAAGTATAAACAATGACAAATCAATGATTTGTGTATTTTCATATTGACGATAACTAGGCTAAATGACTTACGTGATGCTGAATTTGGCACAAGAGTAAATTAAAGATTTTTTAAAAGGAAAAATGAGCAAAACTGTTATACAGCCACACAAAAAACAGATTTAAATGTAATCCTAAATGAAAAGTTTTAAAAATTCATTTAATTAAATAAATAAATCTGTTAATTTTATGAATGTCATACAAGAGGGTTTTCGATGTAATCGCCAAAATTTACATTCGATATCTGGGGGTGTAGGCTCATGCGGTTGACGATATAGTTTAAAGTTCTGGGGAAATGTTGTATGTATATCATCGCTTAGCTAACAACACAGCGTAGGAATTTTTGTTCATTTGACCACCGCCATTCCCTTACCACACCTAATGGTGAATAGGGCTCTCCATTGGTACACCAATCGCAGCGTATCTTGATAATTTTAGTTAAATGAAGGTAAGATGATCAGTCTTCAGATCACGCTTTAGGTGGCAATGAAATATTCTAGTGTAAAAACACTCTTTTAAATTAATATTTCATGTCGGGAATCGAACCCGAGACCTCTTGCATGGTAGGCAAACACGCTGGCCCGTATGCTACGAGGCCGACATTCATTTTACAGGATAACAAAAAACTGCTTATTTTATCCGATTGAAGAATTTTGAATCTTGAAGTAGGACACACATAAATATATTATTATGTGTGCTCTAATAATTGCATTACAGGTAACCCCCCCGTTGATCGCGACCCCGGCGAGTGCGTATTCGTTATAATGCGATATTTTTCGCAACGTAGTGATGTTCGTATTCTTCTTATTCTCAGAGATCAGTGGTCAGTGCTATTCAAGTTCCTGACGGCACTGCGACCTGTGAAGATCAATTGTGACGAAAAGAAACAAAAAATAATCAAAATGATAGTATATGGTGGTAAAATTGCACTTGTAAGTGAGGATTTTAAATTGCCTGAGTATACAGTGCAATCAATTGAAAAAAAGTGAGGAGAACTTGTTTATAAAGCAAGCAATGGTTGGTTTGATCGGTTTAAATAACGATCAAACTTGCATTGATTTAAAATAAAATTAAAATCGGCTGAAAAATATCCGAAAGAATTCCTTGAAAAATCCCCCGTTGATCGCGAAATTTCACTTATTGCGGCCATGTCTAGAACGCATCCTTCGCAATCAACGGGTTACCTGTATATACGAGTATATATATATATATATATATATATATACACATATTATGTATAAATATTTCATTTTGTTACATTTAAAGGCATACGTTGGGCTTTCAATAAAATAAACAGTTTTTTTGTCAACCTGCAAAATGAACAAAAATGTCTTAAATGGTGTTATTATCTAAATGACGATACACAACTCAATTTTGGCTATAGTGGGCGCATCAATCACTTGGCTTTTTTACTGTCAATATGTTTTATGAACTTTTTACTCAGTTCAGTTTTGACTAAATATAATTTTGTTTTCATCATTTGGAAAATATAGGTCGTTATAATTATATTACGCAGCTGCTATTTATATCCTGATGTAATCCGACACGGTCTGAATATGACTTATTTATAAGAATGAAATTATGCATTTCAGACTACTATGGAGGAAGTCAGGGTAGGTGATCACAAGTCCTCGCTGCTCCAGAAATTGCTGTCGGAGTGAAGTCCTCGTTGTGATATTCCGGGATAGCCGTGTTCCTGTACATATATACATATTGCGCAATGTGGCTGCCGACAAACTAGCTGTACATAGAGTGTAGAGAAATGAGTGCAAACACTTTTCTAATTTAAACAATTCCTAAGTGGACGGCTTTTATTATGTATAATATTTAAGAGAAAGAATTTTATTATGTGCTATGTAATGTAATATATAATTAATGGAACGGATTGGCAGTGAGTGCGACGCTAGGACACCTGCGGGGTTAGAAGGCGATGCATTTATCCGTAGATGCAGCACGGACGTAGTTGTTAGGCGTATCTATAATAATATTGGTCTACGCAGTACCTTAATGGCTGTAACTCACTTACTAGGTGTTTTTACACGTAAATAAGTTACACTTAGAGAAACCGTCGATCCAGAGCGCTTGCGCACTTCACCTCGTCCCACAACCCCCTTTGTCATTCTGTTCATTCTAAATACCGCCCGAGTACATCGACTTCCGGAATGGAAACCCCACGGTTTCGCGCGCAGATTTTGTTTATTTTCAGAATGTATACGAATTATAAAGATATTTATGGAAAAGTGTAAAAATTAATTATTCTGTCAATGTATAAAGTCGGTTCGCAGATTAGACATTAAAAATGTGGAACGACATGATCATGTTTACCATTGAGCTGTAAGAAAAAATTATAAGCAGTGTAATGTATATGTATGTATATGCATATATATGTATGTGAAATGTGTATATGTGTGTGTATGTATTTTGCTTATGTTTTGAAAAGTTTATCAGAGTGTGGAGAGAAGTAGCGTGACTATACAGAGAGCTGATCACTTTACCATTATACAGGAAATAAGCTTCGCCTGATATATTTCCACTACAATAAGAGTAAATTGTAAAACCTATAACCTGCTGGACAGACCATCACTATTGTTAAACATTGGGAAACAGTAAGGACTATTCCCGTTTCCAGAGTCACATCGTCGAGTTGAGTTGGAGCGATCGTTCCGCGAGATGTTGCATTTCTATTTGAAGTTAACTCTTTATAATTCATTTGTTTATTCTTTTCATTATAAAGTCGCCGATTATAAATTACGCTTCGTGACCGACGGGATGTTTTTTATGTTTTGAAATAGCTATTTATTTAATTGTTGATAAGGGCCAGATACTCTACTGCGACCGGGTGGAATCGTGGAATCGTATCCTCAGGTTTGGGTTCCGTAATGATATCCACTGTATTTTAGAAACCTGAAACCGAGTTTGAAAATGTGATTCCGCTAGTTACGGTTTACTCCTAGTTATTATATGTTTTGTATATAATAGGTACTATTTAGCGGAGAGTGAGAGCGAGAGAGAGAGAGTAACTTTATATACCTCAGAATGGTCGGTTCCGCAGAGAGGTCCTGTCCCATCAGCTCTTATGGGCTGCGCTGTTGTGTAACGAGCTGACTATATATTTATTTAGCCCCCTTGTGATCTGTATGTAGGATGATTCGGTCGGAATACCTTGTTTTCAATATAAGTACGATATTTGTACATATTATTAACATATGTTTGTTTACGTGTAGAATACACAACCAAAGTTGTTAACGATATAACGAGATGGTTGATTTAATAATATTATTCGTAATAGGTTGTTTGAAATGTTAACATTATTCCTTTTTATAAAATATATATAATATATATATATATATATGTATGATATAGACGCGATGCGTACGGCGAAGCCATCCTCGCGCCAATTTTATATTTTTACAACTCGATTGCCTTTCTATGCGACCGCCCTGATATTAAAACAAACAAAATAGCTTTTATTTTTGGTAATAAAAAGTATACAAAACACAAGTTTGTACGCTAGAATTTAGTACAAGTATTTTGGTAAAGATTTCATCACCCTTGTTGGGGGCTCAGCCAGGAGGGGTAGTGGTGGTAGTGGAGCGAGGGGGGGCACCCCATTGATCTCAGCGTAGGAGGGTGTCACCCCCTCTCTAGTTGACTAACTGTTCCTAATAGAGACAAGCCCAACCAACCGACCCACAAACTAAATTATAAAATAGTATATATTTCATTGACAGGCATTATAAGTACATGATAAAAATAATTTTATTACAATAGTATTTTTTGTACATTATTGGAGTTTTCAAATATATAAATATCTATATTAATTGTGTTGTTTTTTTATTTTCGCACCTTTATCAAATCTAGGATTGTAAAACGGTAAGTATTTAATACATTAATACAGATACAGTCCAAATTTTGAATATGTTGTCTTGTGAATCGATAGTCGTTGCAAAATTTCTGCAAACAAATTACAATGTTTGTACACATATTCATTATTACTATATCTGCTCTTGACAAAATTTAATGAAGATATTCCAATATTCTTATAAAAGTTAGGTTGACTTAGCTATGCATATTGATTTGGCTGTCAGTAACCATTCGTAATTCTATGACTTATTGAAATAAAAGATTAGTAAAGACCTTTAAACTGTTCCGGTAGCCATAAAGGCAAATGTAAGTCTTCTATCTATGTAGTATATTTATGGATTATTACAGTGGCAGATTGACAGCCTAGCTTTGTTAGAAAACAAATAATGCTGATAGCGCACTTGAGGATATTGTAAGTACTGTAAAATAAGTCATTTAATAAGAATTAAAAGCAGTATTATTTAGAGTAACATTTTTGAGACTGGTACTGTAAAATTAAATGTATTTATACAAAAACAGGATAGGTAAGAGAATTCAAAATTTCATAATATTCATATAGTTTAATTACTTTTATTTGAAGGACCTTTGTACAAAGTATTACGGGGTAGCTGCGAGAGCTTATATTTATAATATTATTTTCAATGAGCTCGCTCTCAGAGTAATAACGCTCTATCACTTATAGAGCCACCAGTATGGACAAACATAATTTTAAGATTATCAATCACAAAGTTATTTATTTATTTTTATTCTGGATAACTTCTATAGCGTCAGTTTCATAAAAATCACCTCAAGGGCGCTGTACAATAATCATCCCGACACGTCTTGCAGCTACAGAGCGCACGGATGGTTAGAAATCTAGCCCCCATTTATATTTTACAAATAACGTGACTGGTTTATTAAAAAAAAATTACATATAAATTCTAGAGTATGAAATATCCTCCGTGTAACAGAAACTAAACAAAAAGAGCATTCCTTAACATAATTTATGGTTAGAAAGATTACAAAAGCGATAATCAATAAGAGTGACTGTTGTACGTCTCAAGTAAGTCTGATATCCGCTACAGTTTGCAGCAAAACAATAGGCCATAGATAGGTATGGCGGCATCCGTGGTGTAATAGTTATGACACTTCACTTAAGCACGGAAGGTTCCGGGTTCGATTCCTGGTGAAAACACAAAAAATTAATGTGATTTTTCTCAAGCTTAGGTGTTCTGCGTTGTAATTCACCACTGTAATTGGGCCTTACCCCCTGTTGTGCAAAAAATAATAATACGTATAGTCGTCGCCAGATAAGAATGCCTGTGCTAACACTTCTTTTACACTGTGGTCACTATGTGAGCGTAGGCATTCTTATCTGGCGACAACTTTATTCAGGTTGGATTCATGGTAAGATCACAATAATATTAAAATGTAAGTCTTCGCTTATAATTCACCACCGTGATTGGCCTGTTGTGCAAAAAAGTTAGCTTTTTATTCTAGTGGGAGAATCTGCGAGATAGATAAAGGTAAGTCATAGAACTATAATGATTAGTTTTTAAATTTATAGAAATTGTATCGGGAGTCGCCCAGGGATCGCATTTGGGTCCTTTGTTGTACAATGCGTATCTTTACGACATTTATATAGTTTTTTGTGACACAAAATTTTTTATGTACTCAGGCGACAGTAAAATTTTCACAAACTTTAAAAATCCTTCCGGTTGTCATAAGTTTCAAGATGATTTAACCCGCCTTACTGAATTTCATACAAAAAACCGAATAAATAATAATTTGTCCAAATGTTTTCCATCACTTTTTCACGAAGCCACAACCCTAGATTATAAATATTATATTGGAATTTAAGAGAGACAAATAGCTGATACTGTTTGTAATCTAGGTATAATATTAGATAAAAAACTTACTTTTGTGAATCATATTGACTAAATACTCAACAGAGCCCACAGAATAGGGTAATATCACTTTTTTAAAACTTTTTTAAAGTAATAAAGGTCTATGAAATACTGTACAGTAAGGAAAAATTATAAATTTGTAATTTTGAATTCCTGCAAAAACGGCCATTCCATTGGCCACGTCAATACGTCACGATTCATGTTTATTTATTCCTGTCCATAGAATTTTGTTTAGAACATTATCACGAATCTTAATGTCACAACAACCAAGGCCAAACGCGTCTCGTTTTTCTAGCAACGTATTTTTATTAAATTTCTTTTTTACATTGATGTATGAAAACATTTCTCCACAATACCTATCCATATTGATTTTGAAAACACAATTAATTATTCTAAATCCATTTAAAATATTTTTATCAGTATTCGTAGTATGTGATATTTCCCTAATATGGATTTGAAGATGTTGGGTGTATTAAAATGGTCTACTTTGCATCTATCTAAAGACGGTGGACGATATATAGTGAGGGTTGTATATTTTTCCATTTTAGTAAAACTTCTATGAATGGCATTTGAGTCGTAAATTGTTATTGTAGTAATATTAAAGATTGTGATACCGTCATGTGAGGTATGTTTGGAAGGTTCTGTATGCATAAACCTCGGTAGATAGAAGGGAATGATATCTTTTTGTTAATTTTTTGTAAGTACTGTTGTATGACTGTTGTCTTGTGTTTTTACTGATACAAAATTCACCAAAAAAATAATTAGGTTATTTGTAATCCAACTTGAAGTCGAGGCACTTAGAAAGTGACGTGGAAAAAAGAAAAAAAAAGATATTCTAAATACGGTTTATAAAGATAGCTGATTTTAATATTTTGGATTTAAAAGAGCAAAATCTCATGGAAATTCTGTCATGGAATGAAATTGATTTGCTTTTATTTATCCTTTTATAATGTTAGTGAATAATCTAACGATAAATAGTAAGCAAGTAAAAAAAAAAAAACAAATGTAGGTACCTTAGATTTATTTGCACTGAGTTATAGGTACTATGTATGATAAATTTATTTGATTAGGTACCTAATTTTTTTGTCGTTAAGGCCGCATTTCTTCTTTGTCATCTTGTAGATCTGACGATCTGTTCTACTTAGACTAATTAGTCTCTCATGATGAGGCCCAACTATCCTTCCATCGCTCAGGTGTGCACCGTCCGGAAGGCAATTCTTTGGCTGCTATGGACGCCAGTCTATCACTGCTCATTCTGTTTATGTGATCTCTCCAGAATCTTCCACGGGACCTGCTCCAGTGCACTATATCTTCGATTTCGTACGTTTCCCGTATAAAGTCTTTTATGACCTGGTTGCGCAGAGTGTTTCCGGTAATCAATCTGAGGACCCTCATCTCTGATGTTCTCAGCAGGTTCTTCGTTCTCGTGGTGTCAGCTCGTGTTTCTTTGTAATATGTTAAGGCCGCACTTACTTTTAGATATTCTTTATATCGTGGAATATTGATTAGCATGTTGGGCTAACGTACAAGAAATATCCAGTTTATTTCTTCACTGATTCAAAATTAATATCCTTACAAATACCTGAAGAGGACTGATCATATTATCATCCTTAATAGTCCTCGCAGCGTTTCCTAATAATGATTTACTAGGAAACGCGGGGAGGAAGTTCAGTCCTTCGGGAAATTGGATATAAAAAGAGTTTCTTACACGCGGTAAAAATTAGAGCATTTGATTAAACAGAAAAGTTTATATTTAAATTTGTTGCAACAGAGAGAGAAAACATTTTTGAGAAGGAAGTATGGGAGTCTAGGCATTTACAGGGCTTATGACCTGTCATTGGCTGGTTTAAGTGGCCACTTTACACACACACACACACCGTAAACATTCACCATTCTGCCTATGTTTGAACATCCACACTTCCTCAACTCTCCCATTTGTTGGCTTTTGTGAAGTAAAAGAGCTGAAATCTTCATAATGTGGGTGAGATTCATCCGGCTGAACCAATTCACCTACTAGGCAACGCCTGAAAATAATTTTTCAATTTTTATACTTTTTCTTTTACCTGGTAGTTAATCCAATATGATAATATGAATAACTCCCTAGAGAGAAATTCCAGCCAGTCTGCAAGCATTTGGACATACACAAAACATTGTTGGAGAAAAGTTTCTCTAAAATGTATGACAAAATATATAAAAATACGTTTCAATAAAAATGGACTACTTTAAAAGGTCACAGGTTCTGGTGAACACGTGTTTAGAATAGCCAATCAATTATACAGGGTGTTCTTTAAACCCTGTCACATCCGAAACCACGATGATCAGTATGAGCAAGAAGACATATTGGCACATTAAAATATTTTTTTGGAATAAATACAATAAAAAAAAATAAAACATTAAAAAAAGCAAATGGTTGCTTACTTCTGCAGGGGTGAAACGAGGAGGGGGAAGGGGTGAGTCTGACACTGCGCCGCGCTCCCCTCACTTCTCCCCTGCAGAAGTAAGCAACCATTTGTTTTTTTTAATATTTTATTTTTAAAAAAAATCTTTGTTCTAAATATTTTTAAAAATATGCTATTATGTCTTCTTGCCCATACTGATCATCGTGGTTTCGGATGTGACAGGGTTGAAAGAACACCCTGTATGTTGAAATAGACTTCTGGTTTTCGGGTAGTGATGTTTAGCGTGTTTTTAAGGATACGGGGTTCTCTTAAAATACCAACAAAACTCACCGACTCCTGATGTCACGGGGGGTGTAATTTCAAAACTACAAAACTTAAAAAAATCATAGCGATGATAATGCGATGCATAAAAATAAAATAAAAAGGCTTAGTTTGTCATTTTATTGACAATTAAAAAATATAAAAAAATATCGAACTTCCTCGTGATCCAAATTTAGTGCGTCACTTACCAGGGCAAGGGTGAGAATATTTTATGTTAACGTATATATTTAGGTATATTTATTATTAAAAATTGAAGTAGGTAGTTTTGTCTGATCAAAAATAATATTTAAAAAGTAGGTACTGAACATTATTGAGTATTTATCACGTGACGCGTCACTCCGATAAAAAGATTGAATATCTAAAATACCGATTTGAAAATGTCTAAATTCTCAAAGGCGTTTTGGAAGTAAATTAAAAATTAAACATGAAAAGTTAACTCCTTACACAAGCTCAGTGTAATCAGAAAATGCAACTCTACCGTCAAACGTGACAATTTTGCCAAATTTTAACAAACTTTTACAATATCATAATTTTTTTGTAAAGGACTACTATCCATTTTGTTAAATAGTGATACTAATTTTTCTGAGCATTTTTACAAGTACAAAACGTTTGCTTTTCTTTTATTAATGCAATTATAGAAGACGCTGGGCAAAATTATCTCCACTTGTTGACAATTTTGCCCTCTTGGTAAATACCTGTTACTTTTGATTTTATCATCCTTATCATACGGTTTATTACTACTTTTTGGGTGAAAAAAACTGTTTATGTTTAAACAATAGCATCATTGAGGCATCACCATTATAAAATCAATAAAAAAAACCAGTGGGCAAAATTGTCAACTATTTCCTCAATTTTTCTATACAATGTGGATTTGTGGGCCAGGGTTGGCACATAATTGGATTTTTAACAAAACTAAAGGAGTTTATTTCTAATCCTTTTAATTTGTTCGTGTTTGACTATGCATAAGCCAATTATTTTTTTTACAAACTATTTAAGTTCTGATGCGATTTTCGTAATTAAGGGAGCTTGCCCCCAAAACGATTTTTCTTTAAATGTGTATGTAGGAATAAAACGATCTTTTTTGTAGAGCAGTGCAATTATTTGCTAGATTACCTATACTTTAAAATTGTATTTTATGTACAGAGTTCATAATATTTTGTATGTTTTATTTTCTTCTTTAGACTGTTAAAAATATTTATACAAAAAACATTTAAAGTAAAAAATGAGTCTTCATAATTTAACAAAAAGCTGGCAAATTTAATAAATAAAACTTTCTAAAATGTGGTCGGATATTCTTACATTATTTTGGAATGGTAAAAATTAAAATTGGTTTTTGAAAAACAATTTTTAATTTACTCTCAGAAAATGACTCAATCTTGCAGTTTGTAAGATTTACATTGAATTTATGAAAACCTTGACGCAAGATTACAGGTTCAGGTAAAGATTTCATTATGTTCTAATTAAATACATCAGCAATATCCTCAACTTGAGATCCCACAAAGCTCCATTACGTTTGCGTCTTACAAATGACATAACAATATAAAAATTGTGGTAGTTGATGCGCTGATAACTTAACCGACATAATATTTGTCATTTTGCGTATCAACAGTGTTAAAATTTACTAAAACCAAAGCGACTTCTTCACCGTTATTAATTTCAGGCGGATCAGACAGTTTTTTCGTTTTCCTCAGCCGAAGATTCAGAGGCACGTTGTTCATATTCGTCGTAATGATTTATGATGAATGTCTCGAAATCTGTTGATTTATCAACTGAGTAGGCATCAAAGTCTGTTGTTTCTGTGTTGCTTTGACATTTTTTTCAATGTTCTCCTCTATAAGGTGTAGGTATCTTTTGATCCTGATGGCAGAGAAAAATCAGATGGATTGTTTACCAATTGCTGTGTGGTGTATAAAGTTTAAATGAACAGAATACTTAACTGGCTTGTCATTTTTAGCGTGTATTTGAGTTGAAACCCCCATAAGATTTTTAAATCTTATTTGTTAAATCTTTGGCAAAAAATCGGATTTATGGGCCAGTTTGAACAAAACATCCCGTTACCTCATTTAAAATCATGTTTTTGCCGTTTACTTCATTTTCTTTTATATTTTCTACTTTGTTTTTTTCTACTTTCTTGGATAATGTTTTTTCAATGTAGTATGTAGCGACAACCCTAGACGTGGGCAAAATTGTCAAAACACTATCTAAGAAATCTAAGACAATTTTGCCCACTTAAATATCTATTCTGTTTGTTCAAATAGATATACAGAAATAAGTTCTATAGCGTCTTTATTATGTATGCAATGAAATATATAAAACTTACTTTCCTCCTTTTAACACAAACTCCGCAACAACAAAAGTTTTGACAATATTTGTAGATATACACAAACAGACCTTCAAGTTTAACTTCAAATTTCAAGTGATCAACTGAAGCTGGCCGTAAACTAAATATTTAGTTTTGCCATGGAACTATCAAAATATACTTACCAAATGTAATTTTTATGATACCAGTAACTTTTCTTACTTTAAAACTTGATTTTGTTAAGTATTTCCGCAGTGGGCAAAATTCTCATGGCTGGGCAAAATTGTCATGTTTGACGGTACTGCGGCGTTTAATTAAAACGCATACTGACGATATCCAGCTGTGTTCACTCCTGTGGTCCCCGCGGATTATCTGGCGTCTGGAAGGTTACGCGACAAAATTATATACATACAGGTATACGATATACCCAATATTTTATAATATGTATGAAGATACAGTAAGTAAGGTTAGGTAAACTGCAAATTAGGTCGCGTAACTCCACTGGGTTCACCTACATAATAATAATAAACGTAGAACTGAGACGAACCTTATATGCATTTTCAAAATAATTAATGCTGTAAGTGATATAATGCTATTTTGCCCAATGTTTATTTTTGTAAATTTATTGATATAATTGATCGATTTTAAGTTGCTAGAATTCCACTCATCCATGCGCTTTGTAGCTGCAAGACAATTGGTAATCTAGTTTTAATAGGTAAATGTTCTCAACTATTGGTATTTGGATACCTAAATTTTGTAAATGGGGTCTAGAATTCCAACCGTCCGGCCCATGCGCTCATAAGCTTGAGACGAGCTGAGATATTTATTTATTGTAAATGTACAGCGCCCTTGAGGTGATTTTTACAAAAATGGCGCTGTATAAATGATCAGAATTCAATAATAATAATGTCCCACCTCTGTTGCAATCAATTTATTTTCAAGTTCCCAACCGTGTCACCAGAAGTCAAACTCTGCTATTTATCAAATCTTCGAAGATCAACTTTTGTTTTTATGCCCCAATGTCCAGAATGTGTAGATTAATCAATTCGTCTCACAACTTAGAATTTTTTGGAATAGAATCTCCGGCTTTTCGTAGACTACTTCGCCACTAAAACCATCTGGAATAGCATGGTTCAGCTCGAAGTCATATTGTATACCATTATTTTATTGCCCTTGTTTGTCTTTGCTACATGGTTTTATGTTCTTTTTATTGTTTCTTGTACATATTATGTTGATGATCATGTCCAATCAATTTAATCCCAGTCAGTGAAGAATTCACTTCCCTCTCTTCTCAATCCAATGAAGTACATATTATGTACTTCTGGATTACTTTCTTTCAGCACAAAGATGCTAAGGCTACCAGATTTCAGAGAGCTCCTTCGGGCAGCTTTTCTCGTTTGACAACGAGCAAATTTTCCGTGTATGTGAGCACCGCCAAGGAGACTTATGTCCTCAGATGCGGTGTGCGGTATGTGGTGGGTAAGCTGTACATATTATGTTACTTTATGAAGTATGTAACTGTTGAAATTTGCTTAGGTCGTTTATATACTAAATAAATAGAATCTGCTAACTTTTTCCTAAAAACTGCGCACCTATACTTTACTTGAATTTATCTTTGAAGGTATTTTTCATCATTTGAATATGATAATAAATATTATTTTTGCTATTGTGGGACTTAAAAGGGAATAAACCTCTTTTTATTTCATGCAGACTTCATTAGGTAATTCGTATTTTTTTGTTTATGAAACAGTGACAAGACATTAAAAATACATAGGTAATATGTATATACTATATTAAAATGTTTTTTCAACATTTTTCTCATATTATTTTGGCGCTACTATAATTTAGATTTTTGAAATTCCCGATTTTATTTTTCTTTTCTACTCAGAATGACGTAATTCCTGTTTTACGAAATCTGGGTTTTGCTAGTGTGGTTAAACGCGCGTTTCTGATTGGCTCAATAGGTACCTACTTAGGTGCAAACATGTTTTTTAAAAAGTATTTTTTTCCGTGCGTTTTGATAAAATATATTTAGCGTGGAAAATCACAAAGTTAGTGCTTCAAATATTATTTTTAAATAGCGGTTATTCGAGGGTAAAACGCGCAACCTTATCTTACGAGTCGAGTAGTAAGAATTGATTAAAAAAAAACTATACATATCTTTTGCCAACTAAAAAAATTATTAATTTAACATACCTTTTTACAAACATAAATATTCAAATATATGTTAACATAAATGCAATAATGAATAAAAATTAAAGGCTTCTGCGGTCGAAACATATTCAAGTTTTGATTCAAAAAGAAAAAAGAAAAAAAAATTGCCTTTTTAATCTTTTGAGATACTGTTATTCTTTTGAGAAACTTTTGAGATACTTTTGCATACTATTATTGAAATCTATTAGATACGACAAGCTTCGGCTTTGCGGGAGCAAAAATACAATTATGTATGTTACTTATTTGTTAAAATAAAAAATAAAAATATAATTGTTGTAATTGGCTTAGGCCGTATATATATAATAAATAAATAAATAATAAAAATAAAAAAAATACACATATATATAAATACAGTGGTGCCTCGCATAACGAACGCCTCGCACAGCGAACGCTGCACACAACGAACTTCCTTTTCGTTCATTTCACGATTCATACAACGAACTTCGCTTCACACAACGAACTTCGCTTCACACAACGAAGTCGCCCACTTCACACGATCACTGCCGATTTATTGCATCCTTCCGCGCAGGCAGTCGTTAGTCACTGAGCAGTACGCTTAACTTACGCACGTGTCGCAGCAATCGTTGAAGAGGATGTAGAGGAGCTTATTGAGGAACACAAAGAAGAGCTGACAACTGAAGAGCTCCAAACACTTCTGGCCCAACAACAGGACAATGCTCAAAGGGAAGCGTCATCTGATAACGAGGAGCAACAATCAAACAATCAACCAATTCCAACTGCTGACATCAAGAACATCCTGGTCAAATGGAAAGCAGTTCAGGAGTTTACCAATGCCCACTATCCGGATTCCGCTGAAGCAAACAGGATCAACGACCTGTACTCCGATACTCTTGTCCGTTATTTCCGGCAGATGTTGAAGAAAAGAGAGAAACAAACGACTTTGGACAGGTTTTTCACTGCACCATCGGCCAAAAAGCGGAAAATGGATGAAGATGTGCAAGATTCGATTATTTCTTAAAATTAAAAAATGTGTGTTTTTTTCATTATGTTTTTAGATGTATCTAAATAAAAATAATAACAAAAAATTTATCTTTTTTTTATGTCATCTTACCATATTTTATGCTACAGAAGGAATTATTTTTTTAACATGTATTGTTATGAGAAAACGCGTTTCACATAACGAACTTTTCGCATAACGAACTTGCTCCTGGAACGAATTAAGTTCGTTGTGTGAGGCACCACTGTATATATATATCATCATCATCATTTTCTTTCCGCACCTAATGGTGCATAGGGCACTGTGTTGGTAATCCAATTGCATAGTATCTTGATCATTTTTTTGTTACATGAAGGTAAGATGATCAGTCCTACACTTCAGGTATCAGTCCAGGGACTATGATATATTCTAGTGTGAAAACACCCTTTAAAATAAAAATTTAAATCATCCATGTCGGGAATCGAACCCGAGACCTCTCGCATGGTAGGCAAACGCGCTGACCATTACACCGTAAGGTCGACAAATATATATATATATATATAGTTGGATAATTATATAGCGCCATTTTTGTGAAAATAATGTAAAGGGTGCTGTACAGTAAATAAATATCCCAGAACGTCTTGCTGCTACAGAGCGCATAAACGGTTGGGATTCTAGTTCCTCGTTTCCAACTAAGATCTATTTGAATTTATTGCAGCAGAGATGGAAAACATTTTTGAGAAGGGAATAGGAAACTCTAGGCATTTACATCACTTATGACCTGTCATTGGCTGGCACATTTCCTCAACTCTTCCATCTGTTGACTTTTGTGAAGTAAAATATCTGAAACCTTTATCACGTGGGTGAGATTCATCAGGTTGAACCAATTCACCTAGTAGACTGGAAACAATTTTCCAATTGTTATACTTATTATTTTACCAGTTAAACCAGCCAATGACAGGTCATAAGCGCTGTAAATGCCTAGACTTCCATATTCCCTTCTCAAAAACGCATTTGCTCTCTGTTGCAACAAATTTAAAAATGAATAGAGAGGAAATCCAACCGGTCTGCAAGCATTTGGACATACTCAAAACATTGTTGAAGATCAATTTAAATTATAACAGATAGGAGCTTGATTACAGCACGTCTTGCAGCTACAGAGCGTATGGACGGTAAGAAATATTTTCCCCATTTACACAATTTTTAAAGCTGATAAAGAAATTTAGTGTATTAATGAAATTTAAAAAAAGTAAATAATAATAAAACGGAGTAAGATTACAGCACGTCTTGCAGCTACTGAGCGCACGGACGGACGGACGGAATTCTAGACTCCATTTACAATATTATTACTTCAAAAAATAAAATGTATAAGTTAAACTGCATCTTGATAACCGTATCAGGATATCAGCCGGAAGCGAAGGCGGCGGCGGAGGGCGCCGCGATGCTGCGAGGTGTAGGGCGGCGGCGGGCGGCGGTGGGCGGCAGTGGACCGGCGGGCGGCGCCGCGGCAAGTCGCCAACCTTCGAACTGCTCTCCTCAATCGCGTCGAACTGTCAATAGTGCCGCGTTGTTCCGGTATCGTGAGCTGTCACCCTAGCGCCAGGCGACGGCCCCGCTCGGCTGGACCGGTAAATATAACCTGACAATGATTGGCATTATTGCAGTCGTATATCTTTTGCCAAAAGTTACCATAAAGTTTGCCATGCATTCAAACTTTTAATTTGATATCAAGTAACCGTCTATAATATTTTTGTGTAGTAGCAATTGATCACAAACATGATTACATATGCAGGTACGCAATCGGCTGTAACCACGTAAGAAAAACCTTATTTATTTGTACATGGTAAATTTATTGGACTTTTAAAATATTTAAACTCGTATCTTTAAGTAAAAATAACCTTTACCTCTTAAATCATCAAAACTTTTAGTTTTCTGGGCCCCGATAACAATGGAAAATTATCTTTTATTTATTTAACTTTTTGTACATAATGTTATTTGTACATTGGCGGGCTTATTGCCAAATGGCAATTTCTTCCAACCAACCAATAAAATAAAACTTTTATTTTTATAATTAAAGTTACAGAACATATTCAATAAAACTGATTAAAAAGCTAAAGAAATATTAAAATAGAAATAAACGTAATAAATTACCTTAAATCAAAACTATTACTCAATGGGAAAAAGGAAAAGAAGAGGAAAGAGGAAAGGAGGAAAGGAGGGAAGATTAAGGAAGAGAAAGGAAATGTTTCTTCAGACGTGATTTAAACAGAGATAATGTAGTAACATCTTTGATGGTGGATGGAAGATGATTCCACAGTCTTCGACTGTCTATAAAGAAAAACCGATATTTAAGTACAATGAGTATATTTGCATGAACATTTTAAATATCTTCGTCGGTAACCTGTAATTGAACATGTTTAGAAGAAAAAAATGTATGAATATTCTGCTTTTCATACAGAAAACTCAATTTTACTTTGTAGATAAAATTGAAGATAAATGTTAACTTCCCATTGTAATCGGGGCCCTGGTATGATAACAAGATTTTACGGGAGAGAAGTAAAAAATAGATTATTATAATTAATCAATATTTTTCCAATGATGTTTTCTGTCCAAATGAAACAATGTGTTTCTTCGGTACATGTATAGTTGCTAGACTATTTTTATTTACTCCTCTAATAATTAGTATCAGACAAAACCACAGCGAAGCGTGACCGGGTTCAGATAATTAATTACAAAAATGGCAAGACTGACAAAAAGGATAAAAAAATTGAAGGGGATATAATATTTATTATAAAAATAATATAACATCAGGAAAAACAAAAAAAAAATGTGTATATACTTTTACTATTCATCAAAGCTATTGTATCCCATTCACCTGTTTATCTGAGAGAGCTCTTCCAACCTCAACTTCACAACACGGATTATCTTTTCGTTCTAGTAACGAGTGAACCCTTTTAATACCCTGTCATCGCTCTAATTTTCTTGCTTCCTTTTTCACAGTAGTAGCCGCTCGATTGTGGAATAATCTACGAACTAATGTTAGAGATGCCCCTTTTTTATTTACATTATATTATTATTTACATATAAGTCAAGATTGAAACGTTACTATCTGAATATTTCAATTGTTCCCTTATCATTCTTCTTTCTTTCCCATCCCCTCTTCTCTCTTCATAGTATAGTGTTAATTTTTTATTATTTTATTTATTTTGTTAATCTTTGTTTTTAATTTTTGTATAAAATTGTACTATTCAATATGTCCATGTATTTGTAATTTTCTCAAACTGAACGGTTTGGGTAGGTAGGAAGAAATTGCCTTACGGCAATATGCCCGCCCTTATATGTATATAAATTGTATATGTATATAAAGTGTTAAATAAATAAATTGTAAATGTAAATCGATGTAATAAAAAAATCACATTTCCAATTTTATTCAATGTCAATCTAAAAGGCTTTTATTTACTCCTCAAGGGTTTGAATAATTTAATTGTCATTTTTTATGAATTAATATTATATTGCTAAACAAATATTAATATTGTTCATCTAAAATTGAACTAGGGAACATTGTTGGTGGGCGTGAGGTCACGAACGTATTTTCTAAAAAATATCTAAAACGCCGCATAAATACAAAACATATTTAAGCAGCGTTTTCAATATTTTGGAACTATTATCATATAACTCCATACATATTATGTTCATTTAAAAGTTCCATGTTTTTTGTAGTAAAATTAATAGAGGTATTTAAAAAAATCGTACGCGTTTTAACAGTTCCCTTTAACAGTAAAATAAACACCTCAAAACATGAAAAAAATAGTGTAATTGTAAATTGCAATTTGTAAATACAAAAATATTCATTAAACCGGTCAACGACAGGTCATAGCTCTGTAGATGCCTAGATTTCTATATCCTCTTCTCAAAGAGGCTCCCATCTCCGTTCAAATATCTTTCAATCTAAATATTATTATATGATTTGCGTGACAGATTAAAGTAAACGATAAATGAGTTTGTACGCACATTACAACTGAGCTCCATGTTTAAACATACCACGCTAAAAACCTGAAACAAAAACAAACTGCTTTGCAAATACTCGTAAAACCATACACAGCTAATTACGTTCCGTATTTTTTTAGGAGTTTCTTTACCCAAATTCTTCATCATCTTAATCATTCCCTTTTCGCACCTAATGGTGCCTAGGACCTAGGACGCTGCATTGGTACACTAATCGCAGCGTCTCTTGATATTTTTTGTTACTTGAAGGTAAAATGATCAGTCCAGGGACCATGAAATATTGTAGTGTGAAAACATCTTTTTAAATAAATATTTTATATCAACCATGTCGCGAATCGAACCCGAGACCTCTTGCGTGGTAGGCAAACGTGCTGACCATTACACCACGTGGCCGGCTAAAATTCGACATAAATTCTTCAGTTTGCTAATACAAAAAAATTTTTTTTTTCGTAGTTTCATTGCATAAAATAATAAGCATTTTCCCCTTTCTTCTCAGTTTATCGCACAATCTATAATATTAATACCCTAGAATTGATTGATTGTGTATGTCCCTTATATTAGTGTACAGGAATTTGAGCCTCATTATCGTGTTATCAACGCTTAATCAGAGTCATTTTCGTCTGTCAAAATTGTATGTAACAGTCGGCAGCAGCTGACAGTTATCTTTTTAATTACTTATAATTTTCTTTTTTATTTTAACTGCTTCTCCCCAATATGTGTACGTAAATATTGAATATTTCTGTAAATTTTATGTGGTTTTTGTAGCCATTAGTGATAGATTATTTTTTATCACATTGGGATTACTCCAAACAACAAAAAAAAGGGAGGCCCAAAGGGACGATACTTCTTGGTTACCGAGATCCTAATCAACCAAGCGCCAAAAACTGAGGCCCGTAGGGCCGGTAAAACAAGGCCCGGAAGGTCGATTACATGAGACCCGAAGGACCGAATTCTCTAGCATGTTACAGTCTATCGCCGATTGTTGCCAGCTAATTTATATATTATTTCTGTAAATTCTAATTTACCATTTATAGTTTCCATTCGAACTTCCCTGTTTCTAAAATCTTTATTTAATAAAAAAATACAAAATATAATTTTCAAATGGACATTTGCGAGATCAGTCTTACTAAAAAATAGTAAGGCTCTTGTATTTGACACCTATTTTGCGTACCTACATAACGTTTATGTTTAACCAGATTAATATTACTATGTAGCTTCTATTAATTGTAATTTACGTTATTATGTTCAGAAATGCCCGTTGGGCGGCTAATAAATAAACACATTTGATTAAGATATTAAAGTTCATAATATGTAAGTAAAGGCTAGGTACTCGGGTTAATTGAATTAGGTAGTGAAGCCATCAGAATATACTCGTATGTACATGTAATATTCGCCACCCGCTGTTATGATAACGCAGTGTGAACTTTCTCATAGTAAATGTCAGTTTTCCGCTCCGAAGTAGTAATATTGCACCGAACTTATCGACAGGTTTATCGGAAAACTTTTCTAAGGTGTTCCGTCTTAACGAGCAGTTAAACTTTTGCCTTTTACTTTGAAGAGAGTTTATAATATTTTATAATATATTTACAGTGAAATTAACGAGGGCGGGCCACACACGCCAATGCAAGCTAATTTAATATGGATGCAAAAGCAACCGGCCCCCGCCCTCGGGGTCTCACCCACGGAGAGTTCCCGGTGAGATCACAAAAAAGTGATTTTTCAAGCGGGTGTTATGTGCTGTAGTTCACCACCTTAATCGGACCTCTTGGCCTGTTGTGTTGCAATTAAAAAAAAAAATTGTTCCTACCGAAGTTTCATTCTAAATATGGAATTAATTTATTTGAAAACTATTTAGTTAAGGAAGTTATGACCAAGGGGTTTTATTATTACTGAGAAATAATCCTGACCTATTTCTTGTAACAAATAAAATCATTAACATGAGAAACAATGAAGTACTGTTCATCGATCAGCATCCAACAATCTATAGCCTTAATTCTCCGATGTCTTTGTCGTATTTTTTTTATATATTTTTTTATCCCTGTAAAATGGCTATGTAGTGCAGAGCCAATTCTACCATATAAAACAAAATTTAATATTTGAAGCACTTATGATGGTCTTAACATATTCCGCCATCGCTCGAACAAGGGTGAATGGATCCACCCTGCAGTGGCTTGGAGAAGCGCGTTATTAGAGATTTTCTTTGCTTTGGCGAAGTAGGGCAGCGAAGGTCTCGTCCAGCTGTGAACATTTCGGAGGCACTGCAGTGCCTAGGCAGTCCGAATAATTGGCTGTATGAATTATTATACGTAACCCTTAATTTATTCCATGCTGTTTGCGGATAATTGTTCCATAGTTCCGCTGTTTACATGGACGTCAAATACGAAGTACAGATGATTTTCTTCAATTCGTCACTGCACTGAAAGAAGCGTCTTGCTAGCATAGAGGCCCTGACATTAATGGCTCTTCTATGTCTCTCTATGTCCTGATCATCTTTACAATCATCAGTCACCTACATACTTGGCAACGTCTGAAAATCTTATTTAAAAAAAAAAAAAAAATTAAATGAAATAATTCAATTACATGAATCTCACCCGCGTTAAAACCTTTATTTAAAGGTTTTAGCTCTTTAACTTCACAAACATGAACAGATGAAAGAATTGAAGGAATATAGATGTTCAAATATGGGCGGAATGGTGAATGTTACACAGTGTGTAAAGTGGCATTGACAGGTCATAAGCCCTGTAGATGACTAGACTTCTAAATTACGTTCTCTGAAATGTTTTTTTATCTCTGTTGTAATATTTTAATATAAACAGCTCCCTAGGGAGTTGAATCAAGTCCTTGTCGGCAAAAATTTGGACAAACTCAAAATATTGTTGAGATTCCTTAAAATTAGATATTATATTCTAAAAGATGTTGATAACCCAATGTTCTACTGTATGGAGTTTAGGATAGAGTGGGTCTCACGTGTTTTTTTTATTTAGATTAAAAAGTTTTAATATTTGCCATTGATTTTAGGATTTCTGGAATTAATATTGCCTGAAGTTTTTTTTCTCAACATGTGAATAGTGATTTAAAGCTGCAGTTGTATTGCATCTGTGAAAAGTTAAATTACTAGAAAATTTAGGGTTTCGAACAAGACCATGGCCGCGATTATGAACGGCTATCTTACAGACCGCGAAACTTTAGAGGAACATTCATCATAGTAAGCTTTAAAAAAAATCTTTATAATTTTTTCCTAAAAAGTCATTTAAAATTTTTTTTTTTAATGTTCTCAAAATGGAGTAAATCTTTAATTTCTCAGACTAGCACCCCTTCCGCAAACCTAACTACCCCTTCCCGACAAAAAAATGCGATAAAAACGTATTTGACCAACGAAGCGATACGCACCAGACGCGGACAAGGGAAGCGGCTGGGTAGGAGAGGGGTAGGGGTTTGTGGAGGGTCTGCTTGTCCGAGAAATTAAGGATTTACTACATTTTGAGATAACGATTTAAAAAAAAATCTATTTAAATGATTTTTAGAATTTTTTTATTAGGATCTTTTTAAAGCTTACCATGAGGAATGTTCCTCTGAAGTTTTACGGTCTGGCCCTGAAAACCGGACAGTATAAACTAATGTTGATATTTATGTACGAAAGTGTGTATATTTGCATGAAAAATTGAATCATGTTCTATTTTTCATACAGAAAACTTTATTTTAATTTGTAGATAAAATTGAAGATAAATTTTAACTTTCCATTAGAATATGTACCCATAAATACTATTCCAATACACAAATAGGTTAGGAATGTTTTGTATGTTTGTATGTCAATGAGCTGTGAGACACGTGCAAGTACTAATTAGACATATTACAGGGATAGAGTTATGAGACTGTTTCATATTATGGAGTGTGTATTATGTATGCTGCGGGTTGTGGGTTGTGGGTAGGAGATAGGATAAATGCCGCACGTTGTACGGTGGATAATATTAAGCGAAAGGGAAGCCAAGCGTGTAATTGGCAAGTCGACGGATTAATGTACAAGTGAGGTCACTTGGAAGACTGGTCTTCTAATCAACGGAGACACACACCGCGCAACGTGGAACCGCGTACCAAACTACCAATTACCGATACACTCTGCTCCGTGTATAATGTACATGTAAATACAAATACCCGAACTAGGGTTGCCAGTTGCCAGTTTCCAAGTACGCTGGAATCTCGTTTTACATGGGAGACACGTTCCACGCTGTACCGCGAAAACAAATGAACTAAAATGGTGAGAGAATTCCTTGTAAAAAATCGATTCGGGATTAAAATTGGTTTACTATTTATTAAAGTTCTTAAAATATTTGATTAGAATGACAGTTGTCAGCAAAAGTGACGATTTAACTTTGTGGTAACGTCTAAGGAGTGATTTATATGTTTATTTATTTTTGTAATACAATGCTTTACATTTAAATCAACATAATTATATAAAATCAGCTTTTGAACTAAAAAAAAACCAAAATAAACCTAATTATTTACGACGTTCTTACAAGGTTACACCCTTTTTGCAAAAATGTTAGAGATGAGACAAATTGTTCAATGTAAATCGATCGAATAAAAAAAATATTCATTTAATGTTGTTCATGAAAAAAAGTATAAATGTCTTATTTTTTGGTGAATAATTGCCTTAAACACATAATTAAACTAATAGGCTTGTTTTTGCGTTTTATATCAATTTTCGGAAACAGAGTTTTATGTTTGCATGAAAAAACTGATAAAATCGATTTGATCGGTACATGGTCAGTGATCAGTACTTTCCCATCACTAGTCGCATTAGTTTGGCAGCTGTCATTTTAATCAGACTATATTTTAAGAACTATAGTGACTGACTGAAGTTTCAGCCAAAAATTGGCCGAAATTTCGACTCAGCTGAAACCTGCGGTCGGGATGTGTCGGGTTACGTTCGGCTGCACTCGACTGGAAAATTGGCACAATTAGAGATAAAGTATTGTATTGCCATTGTCTAACATAAAAAATAAAAACTAGATTGATTTTGTGATTTGTTGACTATGGTTAGGTTAGGTTAGGTGTTCGGGTAAATCATAAGAACGCAATTGTATTTTTATGGAAAAAAGACATGCATTGAGGTGAAGAACACTTTTTGA
Source organism: Micrasema longulum (assembly GCF_059751315.1). Classification (NCBI taxonomy): domain Eukaryota; kingdom Metazoa; phylum Arthropoda; class Insecta; order Trichoptera; family Brachycentridae; genus Micrasema; species Micrasema longulum. Next base: position 318,340 of record NW_028277754.1, read on the forward strand.
TAAGGGAATATGAAAACCCAGGCATTAATAGGGTTTATGACCTGTCATTGCCCGGTTCAGTGGTGGTTGAGTCGGTAAAATAATTGTATACTTCTAACAACATTAAACGGCAAATATCACATACTACAAATACCTACCGATAAAAATATGTGAAATGGATTTAGAATAATAATTTGTATTTTAAATCTAAAAATACGTCGCTAGAAAAACACAACATGTTTGGCCTTGTCACTTGTGACGTCAAAATTCGTGATAATGTTCTAAAAAAATTTGAATTTCCAGGAATAAACAGAAATTGTGACATATTAGGGGCGTGGCCAATGGAATGACCGTTTTTGCGGGAATTCAAAATTACAAGTTAAAAATATTTTTTGTGCTACTAATAGTTAGCATAATTTTCATATATATTTCATAGACCTTTATTACTTTTTAAATGTTTTAAAAACCCAGATATTTCCCCAATAAACGCTTCTCGTTGCGAAAGGTAAGTGAAGTAATTAAAAGGTTACAAAAATATATTGTTTCCTAAACTTGGACTGATTTGGATGTAAGTAAGTATTATGATAACATACTCCTTACTTGCCCTCAATCAACTCTCGTTATCCTTGTGGAACTAATTTCAACCAAGTGAAACATAATTGAACGTGGTTATGCAGAAAACAGCCAGTCCACGGTTTTTGAGAAATGATATATTAGTGTTATCGGGCGCAGTAAGGTCAATTCTATGTTCTGCTAAAAACAGCCAGGCCGCTTTCAAACAAAAACCGTAATAATCACATTCTAAAAATAGTGTTGATCACAAAAATGACATTTCTCAATTTGCAGAAAACACCCACAGCACTAGACAAATCTTATAGTATAAATATATGCTTATGGGAAGATTAATGCCTCCAGAGATTTAGTTCTGTTAAATAAATTAAAGTCGATATAATTTTATAAATTCATTTATTTAAAAATTCCGTATCAAGTACAGAATGTAATCTCATACATTTGAATGAGGTAACATTCAATATTAGATCTGTCGGTTTTCTGCAAAAGGCGTATTTTACGTTATGTAGTAAGCCAGACTTAAAAATATCACCAATATTTAATATCTATTAATAAAAATATTTTTAAAGTTATTATAGCAAATTAATTGAGTGATTCTTTACATTTACTCAAATTTAAATATAACATGTTCAATACATAATGACACAACATACATTGTTTACACAGTTTAACTAGGGCTGGCTGTTTTCTACAAAATTCACCTCATTATGTGATTTATAAAAATATATTTTTTTTTATTATTATTTTTTTATTTATTTATTTATTCACACTCTTTATCAAAATACAATTCCATGTTCACTTTGCCCAGCTAACAAGGGTACATACCCCGTTCCAAGCTAGGCAATTACATTTTTATATATTATAATAGTTAACAAATTAATATAGAGCACAGACAAACAAAATATAAACTTATTCGGATACACATTTTGATTCATATACTTACAGACATACACATATATACACACATGTATATATAAATATACACATATATACACATGTACGTACACACACACGTACATACACCCATGCGCATACACATACATACATTCATAAAAACATAGACAATTTATTTATGCGAAACTTCATGGTTGTCATCTATAAATATATATTTTTTAAATTATTCCTTATTTTTTATATTTTATTTTTGACATCCAGTAAGGTTCTCCAATCCGTGGCATGCATCAAATTTTCTGACTCCCTACGACCAATGTCATGAAAGAGCGAGGTCAACACCTTCCGTAACTTGACAACACTCCCGTCTTTCCACGATTCTGGCAAAAGGTTATGGACCTTTTTGCCGACGTTATAGTGTTGTCTCGATGCCAGAACAGTGTTGACCCCTTCACTTAGTATCAGATCCCTATTAGAGTATCTTGTATTATGGTTGTGGTTGACGCTTGGGTAAATGTCTCTCTTTATGTGTGTAACCACTACCGTTCTCAATATATACTGTTGAATAATATTCAGTACTCTGAATTCTTTGAAGAGCAAGTCACTTGGATAGCGAAATGTTTTTTTTTAAGATGACTCGGATTAAAGATTTCTGTGCAATTGCTACATTGAAACTGTACATAAAAAATTCTTCGTTCTTTGTCATTTGAGTGTAACATGGGCAGAATACTTCAATGTTATGAAGAGCGCTTGGAGTATTTTAAAATTTAAAAGTTAGAAACTAGGAGACAAATTATAGATATGATGTACTTGTATAATATAATTCACAATAATGTTATTCAGTGTTTGTGTTCAAAATGTGTCATTGTACGCTCCCCGTAGGCGTCTGAGATCACCTGATACATTTTACCTTCCAACTTTTACAAACAATATGGCACATTTTAACCCTCTTGCAAGTATGTTAAGATTCTATAACAAAATATAAAAAAAAGTTAACATTGACATTTATCATGATAGAGAAAATGATTTATTACATCTTATATGTTTTTATTTTCTCTTTACTTTTCTTGAAAAAAAAATGTAGTTTCTTATGTTTAACTTAATTTAATTTCTTTAATTCAATCTTTATTCTTATCTTTCACTAAACTTAATCTTTATCATTACTTAAATTGATTTTACACACTTATTTTATATAATTTATGAAAGATGGTGGAGTTCTATAATTGAGGATATATATAAAGAACGTTATTAATGCTTACGTAAAAAATGTATGTATTTTATGTATCCTTGTTGAACTTCCAAATAAATAAAAATAATAAAAAAATGCCAGCCAGAATTGAAAAATCATTTAAACTGGTCAAATACATCATTAAAAAACAAATTGATGCATTATTTATCATTCGTCAAAGTAAAATCATTTTAACTGTTGTGTAGATTAGATTATTAACTGTTTTCACTAAAGTGCTATTATCACAGTTTAACTTTTCTATCGCTGGCTGCTTTCTGCATAACTACGTTCAATTATTCATTAGTGGCGGCATACTCAAAAGGGAGCGCCGTGCTATGTAATTCTAATTCAATTAAAACGTTTCTCCTTACAATTAAATGAATATTGTGAAATGAAATAATTATAACGAGGGCTTTAAAGCCCTTAAGGATTTCCTTAAGGATCCTTAAGGATTTCAAAACACGATATTAAAAAAAACATTGTATCAGTGAAAGCGCTCTCTCCACATGCCCCGAAACCGGCGGCGCAATTGCGAATCTTTTCTTAGTTAAAAGGGTGCGCTAATAGAAATACGTTTTTAAAATATAATAAGCGTGAGTTAATATTATGATTTAATTCCGCAAATGCTAGTGAAAATAAATAAATGGGTTGAAAAAATAAAGAATTTAAGGCAAGAATCTGACTGGGATCCGGGGATGATCAGTATGAGCAAGAAGACATATTGGCACATTAAAATATTTTTTTAGAACGAATAAAATTTACAAAAATAAAATATCAAATAAAACAACTGGTTGCTTAGTTCTGCAGGGGAGAAACGAGGAGGAGAGAGTGGGAAGTCTGATAAACTGTTAACCGCGCTGCCACACTCCCCTCGCTGCTCCCCTGCAGAAGTCAGCAACCATTTGTGTTTTTAAATATTTTATTTTTTAAAATTTTCTTCATTCTAAATACTTTTTAAATATGTCTTCTTGCCCATACTGATCATCGTGGTTTTGGATGTGACAGGGTTTAAAGAACACCCTGTATATAAACAAACTTAGTAACCGTGTGTTCGTTTTCGTTTTCGCTTCGAAAAAAAAAATAATTCTGAAGGGCATGTCTATGTATTAATATGTCAATGATGGTAGGCTTATGCCGGATGTTATTATTCTTCCTCATGACGACACGACATTGCAAACACGAATGATAACAAAAACTGTGTTTATTTGTACTAAATAATATAATTACCAAAAGCTATTTCCGCGATGGTATTTTTTATACATTAAGTAGCTTTAATATTGATAAATATTATCATTATCATCCCCTGTTCAATGTAAAAAAAAATAATTCTAAGAGTGATGCTTCGATGTCCCCTAATTTTCCCTTCGGAAGCATTGTTTCAATCTATGAAGGTACTGGACATTACATCATTTAAAAAAAAGAGTCATTAACATATTTCTGTTATATAAATAAAAGACGAGTGATACTTCAATCCACACATTTGGAATATCCAGTGACCGGTTTCACCGCTTTCGCGACATCTTCGAGACTGGTATCATTATTAAGGAGATTAATGTATTTATACAAAACAGAGGTAAGGATAGAGAATTCAAAATTATATGAAAGTAAATTAAATAAAGTTATTTTTATCTTGCGGATCATTATCAATTTTTTTTCGGGTTAACTAATGAGTTGATATAATGATATTTAAATGAGTTAAAGTATTTTATTTTTAGTGTCTTAGAATTTTCACATACAAACTTAAATTTTTTAACATATTTCTGGTCATGTAGTTACAAGAGGAGATCCCAGCAGAATGCTCGTTCGAGGTTTTCCAGTGATTTTAATTATTAAATACCAAAACACGTATGACTTTTACTCAGAGAAATTTCTCTTTAGTGCCCCAAGAGTGTTGAATGTCCCGGATGAACGTATTAAGTTCTTCGAAAAGAAAGCCATTTTCAGGAGAAGTGTACAAGTTTGAATTTTGTCTAAGAGAAGAAACCATCGCGAGAGACTGCTGCAAAACGTTGCAAAGTATCAGGCGCGTGCGGTGAATATTATCAGTCGGGATGCTGACAACAGATAATCATGATCTTACTTTTAGTATGTATAATAGTAGATTTAGGTAGATATCTAAATAAAATCAATATTGCATAGAATCGCTTTTGTAAAGTGCGGCTGAGATATTCCAAAATTGGTGCTTAATGATTGATAGTTGATTTTCTATAAATTAACGGAGCACAGGAGTAAGCGCGTCTAGCGGAGAAGCTGTAAACATCAAAACATTGCCCAAAACTTGAGATTTTCTTATTTTTGGCCAAATTAAAATAATACACTATATGCAATACGTTATTAGAGTATTTTTTTCTTTGCATTTGACTAGTTGGATGCTCTTATCTCTATGATTCTCGTAGAACAACACAACGTTATAAACCTTAATACGCATGCGCGTAAATTCGAACATTTGTAATAGGACTGGACTCAAAATGAAGAGTTGTATCCAGATTCTAGCGTATGTAATGAATACTATCAAGGCCAAGGTACCTTGATATTCAGAACATTGATATGGAAAATACGCATACATATGGGTATGTATGTGTACTGAAAATATTACTTAAATTTGTAAATCACGTGCGCTTGAACATTTTCTGCGATAATTTTAGAATATCTAAAGATTATCATTTTTTAAAAATATTTTTAATTTTAAATAATAAAATACATTGTATTATTTTCAAACATTCAAGGGATGCGCCGCATACACAGCACGTATGGGCGGAACGCGCCCGATAGTTATATATACTAAAAGGCGTGTTGTCCAAACATTTTTTAAAATTTATGTTAACGTAATAATTTTTATTTTTAGTATTCTTTAATAATATGCATGTTTCCACTTTCCATTATGATGTATCCTACTCAACACGAGTAAGTAATACGTTATTACATTTTTTTTAATGTAATATGTATCTTTAAATGAATAAATAAATTATTGAACCGGGTTGTGGTCCCGTGGCTAGTGTCACGGATTTACGTGATTAAGCTACAGCTTGATTCTCATTTTATAATACTGAGTTATTTACAACTCGTTGAAAATGTCCATCAAATTTAAAATATTTAAAATTAATTTGAAAAACGACTTAACTCCGACGCCCTTCATACGTCACCAAAATATGAGTTCCGTAATCATGCAAAAAACACCCTAATATTTATCACTCTTAATCTTAATTGTTTTAATTTTTTCTACTAAACTTGATAAACTACTACTACTTAAACTATATGCAAAGCCAACATCTCATGTCGACCTACCAGGAATCCAACCCGGGACCTCAAGCGTGGTAGGCAAACGCGCTAACCACTACGCTTCCAGGCGGCTTATTTCCACTCGAATTCTTTCGACTCGACAATACTCGACAAAGCGGTTTTAACACAATATCGGTTTAACCCTTTTTTTATGTGTCGAGCTGAGTTACAATTTGTTTAGATCTTTCAGATCGTTTGTATTTACGAATGTTAAAAAAATAGGAAGAAATCCCCACGAGAATAAAAAAGAGCCTGCGTTGTTTTCACAAGGCAACAAAAACACCGCAGTCTTTGAAAAGTATCCGATTTTGTTCACACAGCAAAAAATGGCAACACATGTGTGTTTACTCGACCCAAATCGGAAACAGGAACAGAAAGAACATCACAGTTCACTGTAAATAATCCGGGTCGGAAAAAAGTTCAAAGTTAACACCAAAATGGCGCCCCTCGCTACTGTAAACCACTGTAAAGCTAGGGTTTCCTAGGACAGCGGTGCCCGTATCTTAACGGCCGTAGTGAACGGTGATGCGGTGGGAAGCCGTCGTAACGTCGTCTAGAGAGTGGTTTCATAGGGAAATGGTGTTAAATGGTGTTGATAACACCGTTTTCCTAGGAAACCACACTCTAGTCATCGTTACGACGGCTGTCCACCGCATCACCGTTCACTACGGCCGTTAAAATACGGGCACCGCTGTCCTAGGAAACCCTAGCTTTACTCGACGTTACACCAAACTTGCGCAGACTTTACGACTGTGTTCCCTTTTTACTGCGAAAATATTCTGGAGATCCATCCATATTCGTGGCAAACAGAAGCAAACTAGAGGTAACATAATATTACGAGTATGTACCTTTAACTTGGCAACAAAGGACCTTTGTTTGGGAAATAAAACTTTGACATTAGGTCAATGTACCTAAAGCGTTGTTGCTGTTTTACCAGATAATTGTTTTTAAAAAAATAATACAAGTCCAAAGAGAAATATACCTATTTTTGTTTATTTACTTATTCTGGATAATTTTTATAGCGCCATTTTTGTGGAAAATCACCTCAAGGGCGCTGTACCATAAACATTCCAACAAGTCCTGCAGCTACAGAGCGCATAGGTTGGGATTTTAGTTACCCTTTTCCAAAAGATTATTTTTAATTAAAAAAATACATAGGAGCTAGATACAAACATGTCTTGCAGCTACATAGCGAACGGACGTTTCCAATCTAGCCCCCATTTACATTTTACATTCTTTTTTTACTGAGAAGTGTTTTAAATCAAAAAAATATCTGAAAAAAAACGTTTACAGATGTAATCTAGATTACAATATGTCCTGCAGCTACAGAGCGCATGGATTGTTAAAAATCTAGACCCTATTATTAACAGTTAAATATTAATTATGAAATTAATAATTTAATAATAAATTTAATTTACATAAATACATACCAACATACTTAAAAATAAAACACGAAATGTACAGAAAAAAGATATGAAATTTATTAGAAAAGTTAGAAAGTTAGAAAAATTAGAAAAGATAAAATAAAAAATAAAAGTAAACAAGAAAAAACAGTAAGTATATAAGCTAAAAATGTGAAGGTGTAATTTAATAAAATAAATTCTGTAAAACAAACAAAGTGAATAAAGTGTTACGGTATTTTATTACGAAAATGGCGCTTTATAAGTTATCCATAGTAATAATAATACGGTATGTAAGAAAGAAAAATGTGAGTAAAATTAAAAATCAAGCAAGCAAAATATTATCGCGAAAAAAAAAGAAATAAAAAAATATGTATGAAATTCGAATTTGCTAATACTTAAATGCAATTGGATATTATGCAAATAAAAACAAGTATAGGGTAATAAAAATAAACAAGTAAATAATTTTTAAATTTATGGAATTGAATTGTCAATGATAGTTTGACGAGCAAGCCGAACAAATAAACGTAATATTTACGGACTTGTAAGATAATAAAGTATATACAAAAAACAGACTAACATTAAACCCATCAAAAACTGAACAACTTTGGGTGGCATCAGCCAGACGACAGAATTTGATCCAGGATACGGCTCTACTCAATGTAGGGAGTACCGATTTACCCACCGTTAAACTACTGGGAGTTTTACTCAATTCTGACCTATCTCTTGACGCTCAAATAAGTAGAACGATAAGTTCATGCTTCTACCAGCTGAGACAAATTAAATGCATACGCAAAAATTTGCCGGTTGATGCCGCCCGTCAAATAGTAAATGCGTTTGTAGTGTCTAGAGTCGATTATTGTAATGGTATTTATCAGGTCTACCAATGAACAAAATGACTCGCCTACAATCTGTATTGAATGCCGCAGCGAGACTTATTTTCGGAATCTCTAAGTTCAGTCATATCACTCCACTACTTCGGGAATTAAACTGGCTACGTTTTCCATAAAGGGTCGAATACAAACTCTTTTGGCTTATGTATAAATCACTGCACAACTCTGCTCCGGAATATCTAAGGGAACTTTGCATTCCAGATGAACTAGCTGACAGACGTCTTACGCTTAGATCAGCTACATCTACGTCGAGGGGATAAGTTATTATACCTCTACGCAAACAGCGCACTAACTTTGGCGATCACGCATTTGCGGTCGCAGGCCCTATGGCATGGAATGCTCTCCCAGCAGAGGTGCGAGGCTGTGAAAGTGAAGTGATATTTCGGAAAAAACTTAAAACCCACTTGTTCTCTAAATCATTTGAATAAATCCGTAGCATGTGACAGCAAAATAAATTATTTTAATTAAATTATTAGTTTAATAATAATACGGGTCACGATAGAAAACTTTCGTATCACGTTCAAATTGAATGAATTTCTACGTGCTAAATTGGTTTGCAGGGAAGCTAATCTAATAACACCAGTATTATGTAGGGCACAGTGCACATTTCGGATTGCACATATCAGATTTATAATTGAGTTTTAGATTTACTACAGGAGAGACTGCTACAGAGTTAATATAACTCCCTCTGCAGTCTCTGCTCTGCCTCTGGTCGGGGAGAATACTTTCCATATAAGCTAGCGTAATGAGAGAGAATAATGAAAAGATAATTTGTATAATTTGTTAAAAATAAACCATTTTTCAGACTCGGGTTTAGAATGTAACTTTATTTATTTTTAATCATATTATATAGGTAGATAAAATTATAATTTATGCAAAGTTGCTTTGTCTATCTAACTAGGGTTATTTCCCCCATTCTAAGACAGACAAAAAAAAACAGTAATTAATATACAGAAACAATAATAAAGGTAGCGGGCATAGTGAAAAACATAGTAAAAAATGTAGTAAAAAACGTGGTATTTTTTTTTAAAAACGTAGTAAAATACTTAGTAAAAACAAACTACATGGTAAGAAACATAGTAAAAGACATAGTAAAAAACCCACTAAAATACGTGGTACAAACAAAATACACAGTATTTTTACTAATTTTATTTGTATACGGAAATTCAAAATTCATATCGGCTTAGTTCTCGAAACCCTATATGTTTCAATTTATCAACATTATCAAACCATTATTATATGCCCTTGAACCTGTAGCAATTGCACAGAAATCTTTAATCCGAGTCATTTAAAAAAAAACATTTCGTTATCCAAGTGACTTGCTCTTCAAAGAATTCAGAGTACTGAATATTATTCAACAGTATATATTGAGAACGGTAGTGGTTACACACATAAATAGAGACATTTACCCAAGCGTCAATCACAATCATAATACAAGATACTCTAATAGGGATCTGATACTAAGTGAAGGGGTCAACACTGTTCTGGCATCGAGACAACACTATTACGTAGGCAAAAAGGACCATAACCTTTTGCCAGAATCATGGAAAGACGGGAGTGTTGTCAAGTTACGGAAGGTGTTGACCTCGCTCTTTCATGACATTGGTCGTAGGGAGTCAGAAAAGTTGATGCATGCCACGGATTGGAGATTCTTACTGGATGTCAAAAATAAAATATAAAAAATAAGGAACAATTAAAAAAATATATATTTATAGTTGACAACCATGAAGTTTCGCATAAATAAATTGTCTATGTTTTTATGAATGTATGTATGTGTATGCACATGGGTGTATGTACGTGTGTGTGTATGTACATGTGTATATATGTGATATGTGTATATATATATGTGTGTATATATGCGTATGTCTGTATGTATATGAATCAAAATGTGTATCCGAATAAGTTTCTATTTTGTTTGTGCTTTATATTAATTTGTTAACTATTATAATATATTAAAATGTAATTGCCTAGCTTGGAACGGGGTATGTACCCTTGTTAGCTGGGCAAAGTGAACATGGAATTGTATTTTGATAAAGAGTGTGAATAAATAAATTTTAATATATATATATATATATATATCTGCACCTGGTGGATTATATTAAATGCAGCGTATCTCGATCATCTGTTAATGAAGGGCAAGGTGATCAGTCTTACGCCTCAGGTGGCATCGCGTCAAAACATTAGTCCAAACACTAGAATTCTGATTTTATTTATTAGGGATATCAACAGTAATACATGTAAAAAAAATATGACAAATAAAATATACAGATAATAAAACCAATGACAGATATCCACAGAAATACATTAAATACTCGTGCTAGTGTGTTTGTGTTAGTGTAAGTGTGTGAGAGGATGGGTGAGTGGGTGTTATAATGGAATGAGGGTGGACATGTGTGTAAATATTATTGCTCAAGTGTCAAAAATATATAAAATATTGAGAATTCGAGATAAAATAAGATTTTATTATAGAAACTAAGTATAAGAAAAAAAGTTTGTTTTAAAGCGTGCATTTTAAATGTTAATTTGTGACAATCAAGCGGATCAATGAGGGGAAAGTTTAAATTATATTCACGAACTAAATGTATAAGTGGAGAGTTCTGGGCATAGTTCGTACGAACTGCTGGCACATGAAATAGACAGCTCGACGTGTGACGGGTGCGGTAGCCGGGGACATTTAATGATAACTCCGACATAAGAGCCGGACTATCAAGGCGTCCACTAAGTATATCATGTAGGACCCCCATGTTTAATAGTAGACGGCGATCTTCTAAACTAAACATGTGGTGCTTTTTGCAGGAAGACAAATAATTGTGATCGGTATTCCTAACAACATAAGTAAGAAACATATCTTTAAATCTCATAAAAATGTATATCTCATAAGTAAGAAACATATCTTTAGTCATAGTAAATATATATATATATATATATCTATGTGTATAGAAAAAAACATGTTTAAACATAAAACATAGTAAACAAAGTAAAAGATGTAAAAAAAAAACTTGCATAGAACTCCATTGTGAAGTTGAGTATTAGCTTCAAATTGAGAGGTTTTCTATTTTTAAACACAATACACATAATTTCATTATTCTTTTTAGTCCGGGTGTTCATTCTAATACGCTGGACTCTCTTTTTACTCGGGGAATACGTTACACACAGTACCGTGTACAAAAAGTGTTGTTGCTAAAAAAAATAACAATGCTGAATAGGCGTCTCCCCTGCACACAAATCAATTCGAGATTTAAAAAAAAAATAATTGTTTATTATTTTTGTACCATATTTTTATTTTTAAATATAACATACCAAAATAGTTTAAAAAATCCTAATACCTTTGTATTTACTTTTAAGTAAAAGTGCGATGTGTGACATTCCGATAACGAATAGTATATTTTATATTACTAGTATTGTTAAATTAATGTTCAAAAACATTATTCGTTTAATTTTTGGACCGTGTTATTTCGAATCCGCGTTAAAAAAATCGATTACCAAGGGAGTTCAGTGTATACACGAAATTAAGGGTTTATTTACCTAATTTATCATACCTATTAAATTTAAAAACCAACATGTTTATTTTTTTAATTACTGGGCCAGTATTACAATGGGGAAGTAAACAGAGTTGTCTTCAATGAGGAACTTCAGCCCTACGGGAAATAAGATGTAATAATAATATTATTAATATTCAAAGCATTAACTTTGTGGTCCAACATTTTAATATTATGTTAATAAAATTTGTATAAAACCACTCACCGACTTATCTGATGAAGAGACGGGTCACGTCTCGAAACCGGTAGACAGATAAGTCGGTGAGTGGTTTTATACAAATTTTATTAACAAAATATGTAATAATAATGTTTTCTTGCGCGTGGAAAAAATTGGAGCATTAAAATGTAATTTTTTGTTTTTTATTTTTTTAAATAAAAAGGATCTACTTTGAACGACGTCATGAGTTAATATGAATCGACCAATGATAAGAGAGTTATGGAAGATTTCCGGTTTGCTTGCCGTCAATGGACTAATGGGCAGAACTAATCGAGAATAAGCGAAAGAGAATCTCTGACGCGGAGTTATTTTAGAAACACAAAGCTTTAAAAAAATCGTAGCGCTGATAATACGATAAGCAAAAATTGAAAAAAAAAATTTTTGGCTTAGATTAATAGTCTATTAAAAAAATAAAATTAAAAAAAACCACAAAACTTCTTCATTGACTGTTAAATCAAATTTCCTGTATGAAAATAGAATATTTATAAAAAATTGTTTTTAAAACGTACTCAATCACAGGTTTTTTTAAATAATGGGAGTTTCTAATTTTTTGCCTTGCTTATTATATAAAAAGCTTCTATTTACTGCTAAAGGTAAGTTCTTTCTAGTTACCCTAACCAGAGTGTGAGGATCCGGAAGGATAATAGGCTATGGCCTTGCCAAGAAACTTCTCTGCATTTGCTTTAAGAAGAGGAAATCACAGAAAACTCATTCAGGAGAAACTGGACTATTGACAGGCATCAACCTTCCGTTCCACTTAGAGAGTGTTAGGCATTTTGTGTCCTTTTTTTATTTATTTCAACAATTACCTTTACTGTTTTTTTTACTGATTTTCGAGAGCTTCAATCACATGTTTAGACAAATATACACATTTTCGTGCAGAAAATTCGATTTTACTTTATGGACAAATAAAGATGACTCGACTAAATACATTGTAATCAGGGCCCCAATATCCCTAATTACGTCTGCTTATGTTGCTATTACACAGAGAAGTTAGTTTTATTTTGTTTGACAGCTGGCTGGTTTGTTTGTTTATTTTGGAGCGAATGATTGTCGTCCTTCTAAATAATATTTTAAGCAGGTTTTAAATACACTTAACTAAATATCATTTAATTTTATTGAACGTGTAGTGAATCTGTTTTCGTGTAAAATAATAATTATATAAAATATCAAAATTTGGTGTATTATTTTTGGTGGCCTCCGTGGTGTAGTGGTCAAGATGCTCGGCTCACACGCGGAAGGTTCCGGGTTCGATTCCCGGAGAGAACACAAAAAAATAAATGTTGTTTTTTTTAAGCCTAGGTGTTCTGTGATGTAATTCACTGTAATTGGGCCTCTTGGCCTGTTGTGGTGCAAAGAAATCGAAAAAAAAATAAAAACCCAAAATAGGTATATGCCCAAAGTAAACAGTTTGAGATGTTAAATTGAGATTATAAAATTATAAAACAGAACATATATATTATATATATATAAAAAATATACATTTATAGACATTTTTTTATAGAAACTACAATAATCTAAAAATCTACACTTCACTATGAAAAGAGGAGGAGGATAGATGGGAAGGAAATAATACAGTTCAACGTATGAATAAGAATCAGAATTCTAGTGTTTGGACTAATGTTTTTGACACGATGCCACCTGAGACGTAAGACTGATCACTTCGCCCTCCATTAACAGATGATCGAGATACGCTGCATTTAATATAATCATGCAGTATCCTATGCACCGCCAGGTGCAGATAATGGTTTGATAATGATGATAAATTGAAATATAAAGGGTTTCGAGAACTAAGCCGATATTTATTGATTTATTTATTCATATTTTTCGCTTACAAACTATAATTAATAATAAAAATAATGTGACCTCACTGGGATTTCCCGTGCCGAGGACACTTAACAATTTAATTTTTTGAAATTACATTTGAGAACAAACAAAGAAGACTAACTTAAAAAACAAACATAATTAACAAATATTCAGACAGTTTTAAAAACAAGGTATTTATGTACATCTATGTTATTTATATTACAAAACACACAATGAAAATAACAAAAACCTAACATAAGCTATACAGTTTTGGAGCAGTTGATTCAGCATTGGTATGGGCGAATGAGACAATCCATTTTACTTCTACCTAGCTCCACTATCCATTTTTTTATAGCCTTTTTGAACATTTTCTCATTACTAATTGCTTTAATAGATAGTGGAAGTATGTTATAGATTTTTATTGAATAATACTCAAAATCCCTTTGTCTGAAAGTGGTATTAGTTTAAGTTGTCTATGTGTTGAGGATCTAGTGATTATATTATTTGTATGTGATGTATTGTGGGGGTTGTCTTTCATTTGAGTAAGAGTAGTTTTTGAAACTATAAGTGAGTATTGTTTTAGCGTATAATTGTTTTGGGGTCATAAGTTGTGATTTATGGAATATTTCTTCAGTAGATGTCTGTATCGGGACTCTGAGTATTATTTTAATGATGGATTTGAATTTAGAATTTCCGGATACAAATAAAATTTATTTAATGTTAACTATCGTATTCAAAGAACTTTATTCTGCATAATTCCATCCGTCCCTGGTATGCTCATAAAAATAATTGTCGAGAAAAACACGGATCGTTTGACGGCTTTTGCGTTTTACTTGAGTAAAATGTACATAAGTCGGTACTTTGTTAAAAAGAAACATTCTCAGTGGGTATTACATAATGATAGGCTCTTTTAAAAGCATTTTCTGGTTCCGTGAAAAGAGTTTCGACTCGAGAGCTTGAAGATTCCTGAAGAGCGCCCTCACCGAATATCTTCCCTTACGAGAGCGGGACCTACATATTTGTTTGAATGGGACACCTTCTAAAGGGAGGTCTGTCGGTGCCACAGAACAAAAAATACTCGCGGAAGTGTCTTTGGGGATAATAATTTACGAAGAAAGAAAGATAGTCGCTTTTCACGTTATGAACGCGTTACAGAAATGAAAAAAAAAACGTTTTCCTTGTAAATGGGAGGTGAGAATTGAAAAGCGCGCCAGGTAAAGATTTTTTTAATGTTTGTGGAAAGTATGCATACGAGTTCAGGCATAGTATTATGCAATTAGTTGATTCAACAAAGATTCATGTTCATTTCTGATTTTAAAAAAGACACAATTTCGAAAAACGCTAAATAAAAATATCATTAAAACATTGTTCGTCATTGTAAACGATAATGCATTATCTTTATATATATAATTCCTCTGTACGTGTGATGTCACCGAACTCCTCCTAAACGGCTTAACCGATTTACGTGCGGTTTTCAGAGAAATATAGATCTTTGCGCTGTGCGTGTTCGTAGATATTAAAATCTTCAATTCAACATGTGAAAAAGAAGTATGAAGCCTAAATGTTTTATTCATCGATCTACCAGGGTTGCTTTCGAGGAAAATGCATTTACAAAAAAATGGAAAGATGTTGTTTTTTTGTGTATAAAAAAGTTTGTTTTTGAATGTTTACAAACAGCATTTGTTTTTTGTGGATCTCAATAAGATTCTTTCCTCAAATTCCCGTTTATTTATTTTTACTGGATTTTTGGTGATATTTAAATAATATTAAATTCAATACATTTAAAAAAAAACGTACTCTTACATAAGTACACCCCTCTGTTGGTGACAAGACCGGAGTTTGACGTTTGCAAAAAGAATGCCATATTTAAAAAAACTATTTATTTTATGTTTTGGAATTCAACCATAAACAAGTGCCTTGGTACCTACTTAAATCCAATATTTGAATATAAACCATTTTTAGTTTTGGAATTTAATTACAAACAAGCACCTAGGTACCTACTTATCAATGAAAAGTCTTTTTCCAAGATTATAGCAGGCAAGCCAACGTTTGGGCAGGACAACGTCTGTCAGGTCCGCTAGTTTGGTATAAATCATTATGAGATTAAATATATGTATTAAACCACTTACCGACTTTTCTATGTCTACCGGTTTCGAGACGTACCCGTCTCTTCGTCAGGACACCAATCAAATCAACATGCAAAAACCCACCAATATTGTTGCACAAAAATATAAAACCAACACGACATGCATTTTAATAAGCACATGAACTGATTAGAACAAACATGCACTGATTAAATTATGAAAATATTCTATGCTGTTCGAGAAAAAGTTGAAATTAGGTAGAGGGGATGGAGGGTGGGGGTGAGCTTAATAGGTTTAGGGTGACCATTACAATGGAACATCGTATAACGGACTATATTGAAAGGTTGTTTGATTGTTGATCAATGGAACATTATTTTTTAAAGCTTTCCTAATGTGAAATATTTGCATATTATTTACTTTTAATCCTTTATTATTTGTACGTAAGATTTAAACTCCCGTATTTGTATTAAAGTCCTTGAAATTACTCCGCCGGAGACGTCACGAGTTGTCGTCGGTGAGTTGAGCTGACATTTAAAAGTAGAGCCCCGTACCATAAAAATACACACAATAAAAAAAACTGGCTACCCTGAAATCTATCAAAACACATGACAACGCTGTAATTGATTGGTTGATTCACAAGAACGTGTGACGTAGTTCAAATTAGTTACTTTGTATTATTTTTTTCTTAAAGTTTTGGGAAACTATGGCGCACAATTAAAAGCCTCAATTTAAACCGCATGTAAGAAAACATTTTTTGCATCCAATTTCCCATAGCACTGAACTTTCTCATTGTACGGCGAAGTTTCTCAAAAATGTATGTAAAAAGCTTTGTTAAAAACGAACTACTTTGAACTGCGTCACAAGTTCTTGTGAATCGACCAATCAATTACAGCGTTATTATAGATTTCTTAGGTAGCCATTTTTTCAACGTGTCGTGTATTTTCACAGCTACAAAATTATACTTTTAAATGTCAGCACAACTCACCCACGACAACTCGCGACGTCACGAGCGGAGTAATTTCAAAATTGCAAAACTTGCTTAGATATTAGATACATATATATATATATATATATTATCTTTCTTCTCTAACTCATATATTGTCC
Organism: Micrasema longulum; assembly: GCF_059751315.1. Classification (NCBI taxonomy): domain Eukaryota; kingdom Metazoa; phylum Arthropoda; class Insecta; order Trichoptera; family Brachycentridae; genus Micrasema; species Micrasema longulum. The sequence continues at coordinate 335,330 of NW_028277754.1, forward strand.
ATGCGGCTCGACTGTGGAATCATCTCCCATCCACCATCAAAGATGTCCCTACATTATCTTTGTTTAAATCACGTCTAAAGAAACATCTCCTTTCTCTTCCTTAATCTCTCCTCCATTCCTCTTTCCTCTTTTCTCTTTTTTTCTTTTTCCTATTGAGTAATTGTTTTGATTTAAGGTAATTAATAAACAAATACGTTTATTTCTATTTTTGTATATCTTTGGCTTTTTAATCTTTATTTTATATTGAATATGTTTTGTAACTTGAATTATAAAAATAAAACTATTATTTTTTGGTTGGTTGGAAGGAATTGCAATTTGGCAATAAGCCCGCCAATGTACAAATAACATTATGTAAAAAAAGTTCAATAAATATATAATTTTGGCTTAGTTTGATAGTCAATTACCAAAATAAATATATTTAAAAAAGACACTGAACTTCGCTAGGAATTAGGCTTTTTGCACGGCAGTAATGTTTTAGTACCATAATCTAAACATTGAAAAAAAATATACTAAAACATCTTCATAAATAATATTGTTTTTAAAGTTGTTTATCGCCAAAGCGATCACCAGATGGGATCTTCCAGATAAGTGATATTGTAAATAAAAGCCCATGTAGACCACAGTTAGTAGTCAGCGTGAGGGATCAAAACACAGCCGTTCCGCTTATTTCGTGTTAACATCTGCAGAATGTTATTTTTTGCGGAAGCACTTCAAAAACGATTGAACGATTTGTTTCTCTTCGAGAGGCAAGGATCTGCCACAATAAATAATAATACTACAAAAAAAAGAACAACAACAAACCATCACTCCGTTTCCTCGTAGGGGGAGGCAGAGAGGATAGTCACATTACTCACATCACTCTGTCTTTGGATACAGACCTCGCTTCCTCTACATTCATACATCTTCTCATGCACGCACGCCGTTTATTCTGACTTTTGACATGTCAATCTTTAAGTATTTTTTGGATTTGGTCATGCCATGTCTATCTCTGCCATATATGCCATGTCTTCCTCTATTTCTGCATCCATCAACATTCGCACTGTAAATATTCTTAGCCGTTCTTTTGCTGTCCATTCGCTCTACATGTCCAAACCAGCGCAGAGCTCCTTTCTTGATTTTGTCGATAATGCTCATCTAGCTAATCTCAGCCTTACATTATGTACGGATCTCTACATTTGTGCATCTAACGCACAAAGTTTTACCACACATTCACCTGAGAGATCGGATTTCAACAGCATTTAACCTACTTTCATCATTATTTTTCTAATTCCATACTTCACTCCCATACATCAGGGTCGGGACCAGGACTCCATTGTGAACTGCTAATTTTGCCCCTTGTGACAAACATTTTTTTGCCAAAATTGATTTAAGTTTCACTCTGTTCCCGGAACTCACTCTCCTTTCAATATCTTTCTCAGTCGTTACATCCCTAGTAAACATACTTCGATTTCACATTTAGTCATACTTTCATTTCTTTCAAAAACCACCACATTCGATTTATCGACATTCATCAGCAAATCGCTTCCCTTGCATACATCGAAGACCTTTGTTACCAGGAATTGCAGTTCCTTTTTGTTGTTAGCAAGAAGCATGGCATCATCAGCATACAAAAGACAATTGACAGTTAAATCACTTCTTTCAGTGCATTCATGCAGTTATCGATATACACGTTGAATAGCCATGGTGACATCACACATCCCTGTTATATTTCTTTCAAAATGGTGGTGAACAAAATGCAACGATAATTATTGTTTAATTTTAAACTTTTCATAAGAAAAGTGTCATGAAATTGATAAATATGTCAATACGTCAATAAGTTACATAATAAATAAATTAATACAATAAAATAAATATATGTCTACACATTAAACTAGCCATTTGATGGAATACATCGTCGTACAAGGCGCGCATTGAAACATTCATGTGAGCGAAGTTTGGATTGCGTATCTATTTTTACATATTTATACTAAATACTAGGATGGTCGGTAGTCGGTAGTCGGTAGGCATTACGCTGTTTATCGAACGAGGTCGCCGGTTCGATTTCCGACGGATGCTAAAAGGGCTTTGTTTGTTTATATTACAGCATACCCGACAACAGTTCAGATCCCGTCAGACTAATTTCTCAAATTCGACAACAAAGTGAAGTGTAAACATCTTTTGGTGTAATAAAAATACTCATACTTCTTTTTGCATCTCGTGAAAGATTAAACATAGCGATGCAATCATGTTTTCAAACGTGTTAAAATAAGGCCCAACAAATACTTGTAGACATGTCAAAAGTCGGAATAATCAGCGCGCATGCATGAAAAAATGTATGAATGTAGATAAAGCGAGGTCTGCGTACAAGGACGGGAGGGTATGGCGTTTTATCCACTCGCGATGGTTTGTTTGTTTTGTTAAATTAAAGCCATTTTAACCAGAGCTGCGGTCTTACGGATCACAGGTCCGAGCTTCAAACCTCGCTTTACAACAACTTTGTTCCCATTTTCTAACTAATCAATAGCTAAAATACACAATAAAGAAAATGTTTAAACACTATGAACCCAATTAATATTTACGGCGGCCTCCGTGGTGTAGTGGTCAAGACGCTTGACTCACACACGAAAGGTTCCGGGTTCGATTCCCGGTAAGAACGCAAAAATCAAATGTGATTTTTCTCAAGCCTAGGTATTCTGTGGTGTAATTCACCACTGTAATTGGGCCTCCTGGCCCAGTGTGGTGAAAAAAAAACATAAAAAATAAAAAACAATACATTACAATACACCGAATGATGGGTAATTCTGAATACCCGAAATTTGCTGTGTTCTTATTAATATTTAACTCGTGTATGGCGTAAAAATACAATGTTTTATTTTTGACCTACGCAGGTCTACCGATGAATAAAATGACTCGCCTTCAGTCTGTATTGAATGCCGCAGCGAGACTTATTTTTGGAATCTCTAAGTTCAGTCATATCACTCCATTACTTCGGGAATTACACTAGCTACGTTTTCCACAGAGGGTGGAATATAAACTATGTCGGCTTATGTTTAAGTCACTGCACAACTCTGCTCCAGAATATCTAAGGGAACTTTGCATTCCAGATGAACTAGCTGACAGACGTCTTACGCTTAGATCAGCTACATCTACGTCGAGGGGATAAGTTATTATACCTCTATGCAAACAGCGCACTAAATTTGGCGATCACGCATTTGCGGTCGCAGGCCCTACGGCATGGAATGCTCTCCCAGCAGAGGTGCGAAACTGTGAGAGTGAAGTGATGATTCGGAAAAAAACTTAAAACCCACTTGTTCTCTAAATCATTTGAATAAATCCGTAGCATGTGATAAAAGAGTAAATTGTTTTTCTTCAATTACAAATTAAAAAAGTTAAAACTGAATTTATTTATTTATATAATCACTTTGTAAAGCGCCCCTGAGGTATTATTTTACGAAAATGGCGCTTTATAAGTTATCCCTAATAATAATAATAATATTTATTATAGATAACTTATATCATACTTATGTCATTTCACAAAGTAAATTCAAAAACAATAAATAATATTCACAACTCGTTGAAAATCTCCTTAAAAATCAATTTTGGGAAGGATCAGAAGATTTATTGATAAGAACTCCTGCAAAACTATTTACAAAGCAATTATTGAACCACACGTTAACTACTGTAGTAGCATTTTATTTTTATCAAACAAAGAAAACATAGATAAACTAACTGTATTACAAAATAAAGCCTTTAGAATCATTTTGAAAAAAAAAACAGATATACGAGGGTAAAGTCGATGGTAAATGAAATGAAATTATTAACATATAAACAAAGAATATTTTACAATACAATGATATTTGTTCATAAAATTATAAACTCTAATAAAAAAACAGAATTTTGGAAAAAAATGATCGGAACCAGCATGAACACGATCACAATACTAGAGAAAAGAACAAAATTAGACTTCCATTTAGGAAAAAGGCAAAGTCACAAAATTCAATTTTATTTAAAGCAATTAAAAAGTATTACGAAATGGAAAAAAATATTTATGAAGAAAAAAACATATCAAAATTTAAAATAATGGTCAAGACATATGTGATAAACAATTTATAAATTAAATATATTTGCAATGTTATTATTAGAACACACAAAACAATATGTATGATATGTGTGCCCTACTTTAAGATTTAAAAAAAAAAAAAAAAAAAATAACATGTATATACACTCATCTTTTTACTTTTATTTTCATACCAATTATACTTTTAAGCAATGTTCTTATTTTTAGTTTCTTTATAATGTGTTTAAAAAAATATTTTGTATATTTACTCATCTTCTTTTTTTTTATACCAACTTTACTTTTTAACACTGTTCTATCTTTTATTACTTTATATTGATTTTTTTGTTGTTTATATACTCATATTTTATATAACTTCCATGTATGTAAAAGCCTTATGGGCGTGAAAAATTAATAAAATAAAATAAATAAAATATATACATTTTTGTATGGAAACAGGCATATACAGTGCAGCGTTTCGAAAAAAAAAAATTACTTTGAAGAGGTTTCTATTTTTTAACTTATTTGATCTAGGATCATGAAAGGATTTTTAAATAAAATGTTCGTAACAGGCGCACGGAGCATGAGTATGTTAGATCTTAACTTAACTATTCGTATATAATTAACAGTTAAATCATCAGTTATATTGCTTCTGTTGGGATGATGCGAAGGGATATTTTTAGAAACATTTAGAGGCATTAGTGTCAGACCCTTGCGTACTCTTCGTTTATTGTTCGTTGTTAATCATCTTTAATTTTTTAGTGGCGGCGCGTATCGGGGGTTGAGGGGGCGCAGGCCGAGCGGGGGCCCAGTGGGTGCGCGTAGCGCGTGGGATGCCCTTCCTGTGGAACTGTTTTGGCTTGGGGCGGAGGAGAAGGCCCCCGGTGAGGTGCGCCACCCTAGAGCCGCTCATTCCGGTAAGTTACGTTATATTAATAAAATATTAATCAATGTAAATCTTCTGATAAAAAATAATGGAAAATTACAAGATCTAAACTTGGTACGCAACTTTAGCATTAGTTTTTGTATCCACAAGATAAATTCGTTATCATATGTATTCATCAACAATATTTTGAGTTTGTCAAAATTTTTGTAGACAAGGACTGGATTCAACTCCTTGGGGAGCTGTTTATATTAACATATCACACAGTGTGTAAGATGCTTGGACTTCTACTTTACCTTCTCTTAAATATTCTTCATCTCTGTTGTAATATGTAGATATATATATTCATTAATTCAATCAGGTAAGTTACGTTATGATAATCAATAGAATCAATGTAAATTTTCTGATAAAGAATAATGGAAAATTACTAGATCTAAACTTGGTGCGCAACTATTTATTATGGGAGCAAAAAATTCATAAATATTTCATGCATCCCCACGAACAGGCCATGCCTTTGTGGGATTTTTTGTTAACTATTATTTTTTATTTAAATCTTAAAGTAGGGCACACATATCATACATATTGTTATGTGTGTTCTAATAATAACATTGCAAATATATTTAATTTATAAATTGTTTATCACACATGTCTTGACCATTATTTTAAATTTTGATATGTTTTTTTCTTCATAAATATTTTTTTCCATTTCGTAATACTTTTTAATTGCTTTAAATAAAATTGAATTTTGTGACTTTGCCTTTTTCCTAAATGGAAGTCTAATTTTGTTCTTTTCTCTAGTATTGTGATCGTGTTCATGCTGGTTCCGATCAATTTTTTTCCAAAATTCTGTTTTTTTATTAGAGTTTATGATTTTATGAACAAATATCATTGTATTGTAAAATATTCTTTGTTTATATGTTAATAATTTCATTTCACTTACCATCGACTTTACCCTCGTATATCTGTTTTTTTTCAAAATGATTCTAAAGGCTTTATTTTGTAATACAGTTAGTTTATCTATGTTTTCTTTGTTTGATAAAAATAAAATGCTACTACAGTAGTTAACGTGTGGTTCAATAATTGCTTTGTAAATAGTTTTGCAGGAGTCCTTATCAATAAATCTTCTGATCCTTCCCAAAATTGATATTTTTTTTGCAATCTTATTTATTACCATCTTAGCGTTTTGGTGAAATGTAAGTTTTGAATCCAACATTACACCTAAATATTTAATTTCAGTGACTTCATTAAGTTTTTACTATTTCTACTGTTGATTGAGGCGAGTCTAAACGAAAATATGAAACTAATTATTCATTTAATTTTTAATTGAAAAATGCCATTTTTACGTTTATTTTCAATGGAATTTTTTTCAAAATTTGGTTGGCGGAAAGTTTACACCATATTGACTGTAACAAATACCATAACAATATGATTTAGGTCCTTTTCACAAAATATTATTTTATATCTAACTTATTTTTTGTTTTGTACACCAAACAATATTTTGAGTTTGTCGAAATTTTTGTAGACAAGGACTGGATTCAACTCCCTGGGGAGCTGTTTATATTAATTATATATGGTCCATGAAGAAGTATAGAAGTTGAAAAAAATAATATTTTCAGGCGTTGCCTAGTATGTAGGTGAAATAATTCAATTAGATGAATCTCACCCGCATAAATAAAGGTTTCAGCTCTTTAACTTCACAAACATCAACATATAAAAGAATTGGAGGAATATAGATGTTCAAATATAGGGAGAATGGTAAATGTTACACAGTGTGTAAAGTGGCCACTTAAACCAGCCATTGACAGGTCATAAGCCCTGTAGATGCCTAGACTACCATATTGCCTTATCTTTAATGTTCTTCATCTCTGTTGTAATATGTTAATTGTACACCGAAGTTTCCGCAAACCAAGTTTTGTAAAATTTCCATTGAAAATAAACGTAAAAATTGAATTTTTCAAACAACGTACAACAACCTTTGTACGTAAAGCAGTTCTGAGACCAGTTTCCCGTCTTAAATTTTTATATCATCTTATTATATCATCTTGTTGCATGATTATGAAATAGCTTATTATTTATTTTTGAAATATCAACATTCAACATTCCTTCAAGCTTCAGGAGAGAAATCTTCGTATAAATGTGTGTTTCAAAAAATTGCATTTATTGATCGGCAGAGTTATTTAAATATAATAAAAATTAGTATCACTCGCAGGTAACAAAATATTTACTTTCATAATAATAAACTTTTTTTTATTCATCAAAAATATAAGCATAGGTGCAAAATAAATAAAAATATAAACAAACCAAATCACGAGATCGGCTTGTCAGCAGGTTTTTATTTTTTAGAGGTCGGCGTAAGCCTACTAGTTCTATAAAATATTAAGTTAAATAAAATCAACGTGTATTTCAAGAAAAACCAATGAATTTATTTTATCAGCGTGATTTTTCCTTCCTTATTGGGTCAAATATTAATGTGAGCAATTGTACTGAATAAAGGTACATGCAAACATCTCTATCAGCTGGAGGGGTAGTCATGTGCCTGAACATAGCATGGAATGTAAGACAAGCTAACATAGGGCGCTGTCAAAATTCTATAAAGTAAGAATCCAAGACATATCGTTCTCTTTTCCACGCCGAAAGTCTCCAAACGAATACGTGACGTTTGATCTCCAAAGCTCTAGACTATAAATTATTGTTACCATTGCGAATTCGGTGTGAAATTAATATCATGAAAGTTATCTCCAACGCGTATCATCTGATAATTATAACCCACATGATTCTAATTGTAATGGAATAATATCAAATCGAGATAATCTTCCGACGGATAACATCCCAACAGAACTATAATTTTGTTGTTTTTGTAGATTAATATTTCAAAAACTTCCTCGATAGCTAAGAAAGCGAATGAACTAATTCAAGTTTGTCCAACAAGGTCGGCCAGCACACACGTTATTAAGGACGCTTATTGCCATCTAATATACAATGGAAATCGACTCACCTGTTTTGAAGTGTTCCCCCTCGCTCCACCAGATATTATTTGCGGAAATGATGCAAATGTTTAGTTCTTTCTTAATTCGAAAGAACTAAACTGTTTAACTGTTTTTGTCTAAGATTGCATATTGGATGCGGTGATGATAATAATACAATTAACACTGAAGCAAAAACTATATATGGATAGCGGTAGGAATACTATATTTTTTTGTTAGTTTATAATGCGGATCACACCAGAGATAATGTAGAACTATTAGATCACACAAGAGATCTTCTTTTGTTTTTAGAAAAAACACAGCTGTCAGTTTTGTATTTGAATGTGGAATTCGTGAATTGTTGAAATGCGGTAGGTACTGCCAGGCTGCTCAGGTTCCTACTTCTTAAAAAAAATCCGACAGCCTAAATATACAAATAGCAGTAAACATTCACGCGTAACCGCTTCGTATAATTTAAACTCTATTAGGAGAAGGCGGTCTAGCTTTTCTTTATACGAACGTATTCCCGTATTTTCTCCCTGGATTATGGCACTAAAACAATGATTTTTTTACACACTATAGATATTTACTTTTGGCGTGTCTTTATTGTTTTGTTTCTTCAATAAATTGTTTCTTATGTTATTAAGGACCATCTAAAAATGACGTTTTATCTGCCGTCTTCGGACGCACGGTATACAAATATGATAATTATTTTTGAAAATAGCAAAAGGTACTGACAGAAAAATTTATTCTGATACTCTTTCTTGAAAATAAAAATCAAATCTGTTCAGTTTTGGGTAGCGGAAACGGGACGGCGAAACGCCGTTTTGTCGATTTTAGTTAGGCACAATTAGTCCGACACGACGGACGCGCAATTGCTTTTTTGCATAGTATCAGATGGGCATTTGAGAGAGTGACGGAAAAACAATGTTCAAATACCTATTCATCGAAGTTCTCTGTCGCCACCAATCCTCTTAATCCAAATTACGATATGCAACAAAAATAATAGGTTTAACTATAGCGGCAATCATCAAAGATGTTTTTTAGTATTCTCAGAAAATAATCATTTTATGAGAAACATTTACTCCGAACGTTTTTCTTCTTTCAGTAAGTTTATTACAGTTTCATCTATTTATGTAGTATTTTATTACGCTACAAAATGTCCCCTCCACTTTACTTTATCTGAATCCATATTCAGTGAAAGCACATAACACTCATTTTAATGAGCTAACTATTCTTTCAAATGGAATATAAAACCAGGACTCAGTTTTTCAATTTAACTTTGAAACAATCACGGAATAAAAATCGCACAATGTTAAGGCTTTATTTAAAAGCATCCGTTTTATGTGCTTACAGACATGGCGTACTATAAAGGTGGCTCCACACGCTTGCCAAGCGTCGATAAGCGCAAGCGTGTGAATAGGGGTTTGGCCTGCCTTGCGGATGCTTGCGGCTTGCGGCTTGCCGCGGTGTCGGTATTTTGTGCACCAATCAAAGGAAGTCATAGATGAAACATAATTTAAAGCTTTCAAGAATGTAAACTACTGAAATCATACTAAACAAATTAAAAGAATATACCTGGATAAATGGATTAAAAAAAAAATACAAACAGTAAATTTTGGAGTACCACAAGGATCGATTTTGGGTCCACTATTATATACTTCATATATTAATGATTAATCGCTGTACAACTTCAAAGGAAAAATTATTATGTATGCGGATGACATTGAACTTTTCTATAAAAATCAAATTGACTTATTAACAAACAATGACATAAACGAATACCTAACTATGTGTATTAACTAAATGGATAAACAGAAACTTACTTAGACTTAATAAAACAAACAATGTTATTTTATTAATTTTGAATCTAGAAAAAAATGATATAAAATAGATGCTTACATAAATGGTGAACTCTAACTGAAATTGAACATATTAAATACTTAGGACTACCAATAGACAGACAATTGACATGAAAAATTCAAATCAACAATTGAATTAGCAAAGTGGCGACATTATCGAGTCTTTAAAAAAAAAATCAAAAGCTTTGTTCTAAAAACTGAAAAAAAACTAATGTATTGTTATAATATGCAACTATTATGGGGAACAGGAAATCAAAATGACATAAACAGACCACAAAGACAGCAAAATAAATTAAAGTTAGTATTTGATTTCCTTTATCTAACAGCAACTAAAGAACTCTTTAAACAAACTTAACAATCAAATGTAACTTAACGTTTTCAACTAAAATCCCTAAAATTTATTTATAAATTAGCCACTAATGTAATTGTAGACGAAGAATTCAAACTAGAAAAATAAAGTAGTAAACATGGACACAATACGAGAATGTCAGAACAATATCATATCCAACTTTTAAAAAGGACACAAGGACAGTCGAGGTTAATAAACCAGGGACTGAAATTCTACAATAAACTACCAGACAAAACTAAACAAAAGACTCAGACAACCTTTACAAAAGGTATTTAAAATATTATCATTAATAGTAGAACTAGAATTTTAAATAGAAAAAAAATATTTTGTTAAATGTAAAATGTAATCTGAATGGGTTTATAAATAAAATTTCTAATTAAAAAATAATGAGATATTATACTGCAGGTTTGAACCAATGAACGCTCAGGATTAACTGCCGCATCCGCAAGCGTGTATATGGTGACGTTTGGCTTGCGTACGCTTGCCAATCTATTCATCGAGAGGCTTGTGGCGAGCGTGTAAACCTACCACCTACCATTAAACCACAAAGTTTGAGAACACTCTCCCATTTTTTACTCCAATGTTTATTAGATTTATACACAAATAAACAATGACAATAATAAAGAAAGTGGAAGCACGAATATTATCAAATAATAGTAAAAATAAAAAATATTACATAAACATGTATTTCAAAAAACATCTGGACAACACGCTTAATAGTACATACATCTATGCAGTGTCTCGCAGCAGTCTCCTGCAATGGGCAAACAGAGGGTTAAGAAATACGTGTTAAGCAACTTATAAATGAAATATGCGTACATTATTATTATTGCGCACATAAGAATATGTTTATGTGTGCCATACATACATATTATTAAATTGTGTTACAACAAAAGGATGTGTTTATGTGTATTTGCATAGGAGTAAGTGTAGATGTGCGTTTATGTGTATTAGTGTGGGAGTAGTGTTCAGGTGTGTTTATCACTCATGTGTGAGCATCATTAAATAGTAAGTGGGATCGTATAGCAGCCAGAAAGAATGAGTCTTAATTTATTTTGAAATATTTAAGGGGCATGCAAAATATACCAAAAGATGAAAAAAAAGCATTACAGTTAGAGCAAGAACGATAGAGGAAAGAGTGTTGTGCATAGTTAGTGCTGCAGACTGGCAGATGGAATAAATACTTATTTCTTGTCACGCGAAAGGGGACATTAAGATTAATTTTGGAGAGTAGGTTAAACGAGTCTACTTTATTATTAGATAATTTATATAAATAGCATAATTCAGATACAGTGCGTCTATTTTCAAGGGTAAAAAATCCATTTTGTTTGGCAGATTGGCTGTAAGTACAAAGCGTTTTATTGTTTTTATAATCTAGGTATTTAAAAAAATTTCGTTGAACATTTTCAATCCTTTCTATGTTTGCTATGGGCTAGTGGGCTACACACGACGGATGCAAATTCCAAATTACTGCGTACAAAAGTGTTGTATAAAGTTTTTGATGTATTGGGTTTTTAAAAAAGGATTGGAATTTCTTGAAATGAAGCCCAGCATTTGGTAAGCTTTTTCTACAATAGAATTTACGTGATAAGAAATTATTAAGATATTATTATGGATAGTGTATATGGCGTTATTTTTGCAGAAATCACCTCAAGGAGGCGTGTTTAACACGTTAATTTTCATTTTATAAAAATATCAGCATATATTGGTTTTTTATTCTCATTTCATTTAATTCTTTATTTAAAATAATATTCAGATTAGTGTACTCGTAAATAGCCTGAATAAGTTCGAAATAATATTATAATACTCGTAGTACGTAAACCTACGTTTATTAGGAAAAAAGATTTAAGAAAAATATAATTCAACTACCAAACATAAACATTTACACGAGTAAAATTAAGCGTATAGTTAATATTAAAAATAAAAAACTTGTCATGTTTTTGCTTCTAAGGGTCCGTTGCAAAAAAAAAGTTAACATAAATAAAGTTTGAAGTTAAATAATTGTTGCGTTTTCGTCAAATTGAACAGTAAAAGTAAAATAAAACGACCCATTTTGAATAAAATGCGAAAATTATTTGACATAACTTTTTTTTATTAAATTGGCCCTAAATATTTTTATCTTTGTTTGGTCGATCGTGTTTACCATGGCTAAGTATGTTATTGTTTTATTATTCAGATTCAACATTGAACAGCACGTCGATTGTTAGTTTTATTTACACTGTAGTATGAAACAACAGCGTAGATATTATAAAGGATAATAAATGTACGCTATAGTTAGAATAATAAAATAGTTTTAAAATGCATGTTTGAGGATTGTGATTGAGGAGGGATTACAATGGGAAGTTATGAAAGTTATACCTTCACCGTGTCGGTATAGTTGAAGACAAATTCTCCCAAGCGATTACGAAGATATACAACCGACCCCCACCTTCAAGTTTTGAGGTAGGTACATTAGTTTTGAGGTAGGTACAATCTACTCATTTAAAGTGACAAAAAATTGGTTCCAACGAGCTGTTTATGCTTTAATTACAATTAATTTATTTTTTTTATTGTTCCGAGATCGCCAATTTTATTCTGAAGTCGAACTAAATTCTGACATAACTGTCAGTTTTGAATCCGAATGGCTAGATGCTGCCATATTAACATATTAAGAGTATCTAGCCGTAAAACCGTAACCACCAATAAAAAATACATACGTTTTTTTTCACCTGTTTTTCTATCTTCTTTAATATTTCCAGAGTAACTTATGACTATTTTTCATACAGGAAATTTGGTCTAACTTTGCAGACAATGACAAAGTTCTGTGTTTTTTTATTATTTCTTAATAGACTATTAAATTAAACCAAATTGAAAAAAAATGTATTTCTAAAATTACTCCGCGTGTGACGAGAACTTAGTTCTCTTCCGCTTCTTCTTGGTCTGTTCTGTCGATGGTCCGTTGACGTATCGTAAACCGGAAATATTTCAGAACTTTCTTATCATTGTTTGATTCATATGAACCAGTGACGTTGTTCAAAGTAGTTCGTTTTTTTTTTATTTTACATTTTTAAGAAACTTTGCCGTACAGTTAAATACTCTAATTTTTACCACGCGTAAGAAAGCATTTTTATATCCAATTTCCCATAGGGCTGATCTTCCTCATTGCCCATATAATTATATATTCGCATCCATATATATCGATAGTGTTTAACTACTACTACTACTAGTGTATCGATTTGAAAATAATAATCATTCAATATTATTCAGATGATTCCATTCAAATAAAAATAACCGTAAAAAATATCTACATACGATTGATAATTTCCCTACTCGTTAGTGGTAAGACAACCTCTCTGATATAATCCAATAAAGTGAATGAACTGACAGCAACAGTAAAACTGGTCCAGAATAATAGAAAATACAGAATAGGATATGAATATTGATGAGGTTACTGAATATTTAATTAAGCACTTTTTATGTTTCCATTTACGTCATTCGTTTTCTTTATTAAAGCTGTTTCTAGAAGGGCGATTTTCATTCCAAGGACGCCTCTGGGTTCACGTTTTCTAACGTAGACAGATGTAAAGTTTATTAATATCTTTAATATAAATAGCTTATTTGTGCGTAACAAATAGTTTTCATATGAATCATTCAAATGTGCGTGCTTAAACAAGCAAAAATTTATGTTTATTTAGTTCGCTGAAAGGCACTAACATTAACATAGGGTTAAAACTAGTGATGAAACGGATAGTGGTTTGGCCGGATACCAAATATCCAGCAAGCCCCTAAGCCGAATATCCGGCCCATTGTCCTAATAAAACAATAAAAACACCCCGGCACTCGAATTTCTCTCACAGTTAAAAAAAAATCATGTCCTTAAAATACAAAGCGGTTAATATATTATGAAGATTTTAAAAATGATTTTTAAGTCTTATCTATTCTAGCAAACGAGTGGAGGCGTATAAAAAAAGACTTATCCATCAATGAGTTGCATAGCAATAATATGGTTCATCAGTTTAATAATTAAATGATTATTTTATAATGGTTTTAGGTAAATTCATCCCTTGCCCTTAATTTTTTTCACGCAAATTAATTTTAAGTTATTTTTTTATGATAAACATTTTTAATTTGCGGAGTTATTTTTTTCTAGGGTGTAAACTGAACACAGATGAACATTTTCATGAAAAAAAGTCTGTTTTTTGAAAAAATAGGGGTTACTTCCCTTTTTTCAAACACTGTCGATATAAAAAAAAACAATTTAGTGGCGTTAATGAAATTTTCGCATGTAAATGAATAATATGTATCTACCGGATATTGAGTTACTATCCGGTATTCGTCCGGATATTGAGCTACTATACGGCCGATCGGTTCTAACTTTAATATCCGGTCGGATACCCGATAGTTAATGGATATTCATTCCATCTCTAGTTAAAACATTCGAATGCACTGTGCACACATATATAAAAGTTGTTGTAAAATAAAATGCAAGTACTTTTAAATATGCATGCAAAAAAAGACGAGCATTATCGACAGAATCAAGAAAGGGGTGCTGGTTTGGACATGTAAAGCTAATGGAAAGCGAAAGAACGGCTAAAAGGATCTACGATGCGAATGTTGATGGATGCAGAAAACGAGAAAAACCGAGGAAGATATGGCATGATCAAGTCCATAAAATACTTGAAGACGGACATGTCAAGAGTAGGAATAATCGGCGTGCGTGCATGAGAAGTTGCATGAACGTAGAAGAAGCTGGGTCTGCATGCAAATTCAGAGTGATGTGGCGTTCTATTCTCTCTGCGTACCTCTACGGAGAAGCGGCGTGATGGTTTGTTTTTTTATTTGTTTGTTTGCAAAAGTTAATTATTAAGTATTGCATAGGGCACTGCATTAGAATACCAAATACAGCGTATCTCAATTATCTGTAACGTGAAGATATGGTGTCATCAGTCTTATGCTTTATTTTATTGAAATAAACGGAACTTAGTGTCTTTTACATATTAGTTGCATGTAAAATAAATACATACACGTAAGTTGAATTATAAGTAAAATATAATATTTAAACCATCTAGGGCACATACTGACTGATGATTGTAAAGATGATCAGGACATAGAGAGACATAGTAGAGCCATCAGTGTCAGAGCCTGGAATAAATTAAGGGTCACGTATAATAATTCATACAGGCTATTATTCGGACTGCCTAGGTACTGCAGTGCCTCCGAAATGTTTACAGCTGGACGGGTAAACATCTTCGCTGCCCTACTTCGCCAAAGAGCCTGGAGCCTATGGGAACGCCTGAAAAGCTCTAAAAACGCGCTTCTCCAAGCCACTGCAGGGTGGATCCATTCACCGTTGTTCGAGCGATGGCGGGATATGCTGAGACCACCATAAGTGCTTCACATTAAAAAAATGTTTTTTGTTTATGTTTATATAGTAGAATTGGATCTGCACTATGCACCCATTTTACTGGAATAAAAAAAAAGCAAATTAAGGAGTAAAAAAAATACACAGTTTAAAAGTTATATTACTAGCTAGCTATTAGGTGCCATTCCTGGAATAATAAAATATCTTAGTGTAGAGCCACCTTTGAAGCTAATATTGCACGACCGTTTCCATTATGTTGTATCCCAACTCAACCCAAAAGAGCTTTTGGTCTCACGGATCTTGGGAGACGTAATTATTTTGTGAAATAAATGTATTATATTTTTGTAAAAAAACAAGTACTGCCAGGGATCGAACCCAGGACCCAGAAACAGGGGGTTTGTTTAAAGGGAAGTAGGTCAATGAAACGAGATCCTGAAGTTAAAATGATTAAGACGTAAAAAACATAGCTAAATCAAATAACTTTATTCTCTTGGGTGTAATTTCTAAACAAAATTCTAGAGTAAAATAAATTTATGAAAGAAATTTTGGTGGATAAGATTTATTTCCGGAACCTTCTTACTTCCGAAATAATTTATTGCGTGTGAATTATTGTGGAATGCGGTGGAGCTTCAAATATTCTGGAAATTACGAATTCAGTCGAGGAGTTTTGTTCTTTCCTCCGTATTAAATTTCAATTGAAATATTTCTGTACAGCTATTCTTATATTAAGTAAGTTCATTCTCGTTATATCTATTCTATCATTATTTCGTCTTTCCGCACATTTATTGCGTTTCAGAGATCACTTTTCGATAGCTGGTCCACCACATACTGCGCACCGTATCTGCGGACATATGTCTCCTTGGCGGTGCCCACATACAATATGTGTATTGTAAAGGGTCAGTGTTTATAAGAAGTTGAAATAAACTATTTGGTCCCAGTTGGGCGACATTATAGAGGTAGGTTATCACAAACCAATGAGCAAATTTTTAAGATTTAGAAGAATAATGCAGATAACCAAATAAAGTACCTACAAACAACTTACCTTTCACCAGTTTCGCTCAATCGGCAAGAACACGAGAATTCTCCAAAAGAATAAGATTATGTTGTATAAATTTAATTTTATGAACGGAATCAAAAATGTTATATATAAAATACTTTACTGTAAAATGACAAATATGACTTAAAGATCTGGATTTTATGAAATAAACAACTCGTTAGTGAAATACAAAATTTTAATAAAAGAAGCAATTCTCTACAAATGTAACAAGATTAGTTAATATAAAAAATCAGAATTCTGCCTAGCTGATATGAATAAATGGTTGACAATAAATTTATCTAAGAAGTAAATATTCGCAACAATAATAATGACAACTGAAATAGATTCTTGATTGTTTTCTTCTCGAGATGATATGAAATAATGTTGATTTTACAAAATAAAATCCGCAGATGGAATTCGATATGCGACGTCCTCGGTTGATATATTTTTACTCATGGTTGGCTCAGTTGATGATTTCCCAGAAGATTGTTTGTCGACATTTTAAATCAGTAAATGATCGTCTGCTTCATTGCATTTGTTAGCTTGTGTCTCATGATCTTGAAGAAAACTTTAAAATCTGACACCCACTTTTACAGGTATTTACGAATAAACTTCGTAATAATTAGTGATCCATTCAAATCATGGAGTAAATATACTACATTGTAAAATCTTTATCATCGGACAAAGTAGATAAAAGGTGGAATAAATAAGAATAGAATAAGGTGGATAAATGGAAAAGGATAGAAAAAAAGGTAGAAAAAGGGAACCTGTATAAAATACAATCTCATTAGAATATGATATCTCTCTCTACAAGAATTTCGCTAATAAATTTAAATCAAATAGGCTTACGTTACGTTGAACGTTCCCTTTCTTGAAGGACTACATTTTTGAAATGTGCGGTCGCCTGCCCTTTGAGTCCTTGCGCGACAGCTGGACTGTTTTACCGCGGCCGTCAGATGGCGCTAAATCAGGCAACATAGAATTATAATCCAGTACTAAAATGCTTTCAAAACGGGGTACGTTGGATTTGTATTTTACAACGTTACAATATGTATAGAATGAACAAATAAAAGTTTTCAAATCAAATCAAATATCAACAAAAAAAATTATCTTACTAATCATTTTAAAACTACGTTTAATTTTGAAAAAAAAATAATTTAGATAAAATAAACTTCGTCTACAAAACATGAAAGAGGAGAAAACCTATTATTCGGTATAGAAATCTTAAAAAAAAAAAAGTTTTCTATATTATCAACGAGTATATAGAATTTCAAATGTAAATCAATTTTTAATATTTGTGTAAAAGATAAAAGTTCCCTAAAAAGCTTTCGCTAACTCTTGAAAGGGGGTAGCTGATCTCGTTTTCATGAATAAGCTGTAGCGGAAGATTAAGGAAAAGGCTTTATTTATTATTTACACCTCGGGATAAACTGTATACGGTGCTATTCAACTCCGAGTAATAATTTCATAGAATGAATTTATGTAAATTATAATTAGGAACATAATTGCTGCTTTAAAAATATGCGATTAACTTGCATATTTTTAGAGCAGCCATCGAATCTTCAATACTCGTCCAAGGTTCTGGTTCTATTTCACACACACGACTGTATTCTTCATTCAACTTTATACAGAGAAAAGTCCGCTTTGTTGATGTCCTGGGTTTGATTTTTGGCAGAGTGGACGGGATTTTAAAGGGTTTTTTAACTGTTGATCCTGTAACTGAAGCGTGGGCTGAGATCACCTTACCTTTCAGATCGTTTGCATTATTATTATGATTTTGATTATTATGGATAATTTATAAAGCGGCATTTTCAAATCATAATACCTCTGGGCGCTTTACAAATTGATTCCATTCATATTTATTTTAACAAGATCTATAATTTAAATGGAACTTTTTAGTAAAACATTTTATTAATTCGGATTTATTCAAATGAAAAAACGCTAAAAAATGTATGTATGAATGTAGGTTTGTATGAATGTTAAAAATAATAGAGAAAAATCCATACCTTGTAAAAACAACGCAACAGAAACATTATCCTTAAAACTTCTTGGATTTATTAACAGAAGCACAGATGACTTCAAAAATATCAATACCCTTAAAACTCTCTTCTGTTCCCTAGTTCGCCCGCACCTAGAATATTCCTCTGTTATCTGGTCTCCATATTATGATGTTCACATCAAGAATATTGAATCAGTTCAACATCGATTTTCAAGAAAGATAGGCTGGAGATTGGGCTTATCCAGAGACCTTTATACGAATCATGAGTTAGAAACTACCTTGAATATATCTTCTCTTCAAGACCGTCGAAATAAATCCGACCTTATAGTCCTATTTAAAATTCTCAACTCACTCTTTGATGCGCCTGAACTACTGAGCTCAATAAAATTAAATATCCCAACTAGAAACCTCAGACAAAACTTACTCTTTCATACCGATATTCATAAAACTAACTATGGTTTTCATTCCCCTATGCCCAGAATTCTTAGGTCTGCCAACAAACATACCAGTCTTGATTTCTTTGATAACAAGTTGTCTTCTTTCAAACGATCACTGAATCAAATTCAATTATTAACACCTCTCTCCCGCTTCCACTCCCACATAGTCTACTATAAACCATTGAGTCTTTCTAATTTTTTAATAATAATTTTCTATATATATATATATATATCAATATAGTTGGATAATATATATATATAATAATAATAATAATTTTCTATATATATATATATATATCAATATAGTTGGATAATATATATATATAGTTGGATAATTTATGTAGCGCCACTTTTGTGAAAATCACCTCAAGGGCGCGGTACAATTAATAAATATCCCAGTACGTCTTGCAGCTACAGGGCGCATGGACGGTTGGGATTCTAGTTCCTCGTTTTCAATTAAGATCAATAAAAAATATAACAGATAGGAGCTAGATTACAGGACGTCTTGCAGCTACAGAGCGCATAGACAGTTAGAAATTTAGCCCCCATTTACACATTTTAAAAATTGACAAATAAATTTAGTGTATTAATGATACTAAAAAAAATAAAAAATAATATGAATAATAAAAAGGAGTAAGATTACAACACGTCTTGCAGCTACTAAGCGCTTAGACGATTGGAATTCTAGACCCCATTTACAAAATTTAGGTATTTTAAAGTTGGCATATGAAAGCTAGATAACCAATCATCGTGCAGCTACAAAGCGCATGGACGAGTGGAATTCTAGCAAATTTAGAATGATATCAATAAATTTACAAAAAATAGAGCATAGCAGTGTGTGTGTAATGTGGTCATAAAAATGCCCATTGGGCGTTTATATAAATAAATAAAATAAAAATAAAAAAAATAAATAAATTAACTAAAAAGAACAAGTACATTTTTTATACATATCGTCGCTTCAGTTCGTTTTAGTCCAACAGACCAAAACACAAATCTGCAGAAATAGAGCTTAAAAGATTTTTGTCTAATACGCATAAACATATTAAGACAAAATTCTTTAAATAACCCCTTAAACAATTTAAAAAATTTTTTTTTAAAAATATTATAAAGCTTTCTCAGAGCTCCTGAACACTGGAATTTCATTAAAAATTGTCTGTTCGACAAAAACTAACTAAAGTGACGATATATCGACGCAGGAAATAAAAACATTACCAAGCGAGATTTATTTATTTATTTATTTTATTAACATAATCGGCAAATCTGCCTTTTACAAACATTTATAATACTAACATATTTGGCTTAATATATATATTTTTTTAAAACATGAATTTTCTTAAACCCAAGATTTATAAAAAAAAATTAAACCAAAAATTATATAAGATTTATATTTAAAAAATAGATATTTTTATATTTTACCAAGAGCCAATAACATTATTTTTTTTATCTAAAAAAAATCTGATGCATGCGTATTATTTTGGCGTGATTCCTACGCAATTTAAAAGACGAGTTTCTTTATTAATTAAAAAAAAAACATCTTCAATTGGCTCTTCCGCAAAGTTACTACATGTCGCTTGTATAACTTTTTCCTTTCCGGCGTCGATATGTATATTTAACGAAAATATCGGAAATATTTACGAGTACATCAAAATAACATTTTTATATGTTTAAACTAATATTTGTATTTATTTGATATGTAATGTATTTTCTTTACTAACTTTGTATACTTTGTGGAAATCTGTTATTAGTTCTGAGTTTATACACTATATCTGTTTGTTTACTATAAATATGTATGTAGAACTGTTGATTTCCCAAATAAAATAAAATAAAAAAAAATATAAAAAAAAATAAAAAAATAAAAAGAAAAATAAAATAAAATAAAATAAAATAAAATAAAATAAAATAAAATAAAATAAAATAAAATAAAATAAAATAAAATAAAATAAAATAAAATAAAATAAAATAAAATAAAATAAAATAAAATAAAATAAAATAAAATAAAATAAAATAAAATAAAATAAAATAAAATAAAATAAAATAAAATAAAATAAAATAAAATAAAATAAAATAAAATAAAATAAAATAAAATAAAATAAAATAAAATAAAATAAAATAAAATAAAATAAAATAAAATAAAATAAAATAAAATAAATACATAATGAATATGTAGGTGCGAGTATTATGAGCTGATGGCCACCATGTTGTTATAGATCAAAAAACGTTGTTAATATAGTTAACAAAGAAAACGATAAACTTGTATTCCCGAGACGAGAAAATATGTTAAATTGCTAAATTTATTTAACAAATAAATTTTTACTTTTTCAAAATATAAAATGGCTTTTTCTGGCGCTCGTGTAATATTCCCGAGAGCTTTACCGGGAAAACTCTAAAAAGCTTATTATTTATAGTGTTCAATATCGTTCATCATTTTACAACGATATGAATACGATCTACATACTTAACTAAAAGTGCGATGTGATGTGTTTTCTTAACAAAGGGATTTACGATTTTTTACAAAAAATAATTTATTTATTTATTTATTCAAAGTTACACTAGTTTAGATAGTTATTAACTTATTAAGGCTTTTAAGGCTATGCCCGTGTCAAGACATAATAATTAACAATAAAGATACATGGTAAAATTAATTAGATTAAATTATAATGACATGTGATGCAATAGAATAACAATCCAGAAAAAAAGGTTTAAGTAATAAATAATAAAATTCCAAAGAATACAATGCAAAAAAGATAGTCAGAAATAATTTAAAAAATATAAAGTATACAAATTTAGATTTATACATAATCAAATATACAAAATAACGGTATCATTAAAATCAACAAAATAATAGTAAAATATTGTAGTATTTAAAAAAAGAAAATAATAGAATCATTGAAATCAATAGAAAAAGAATATAAAAACATAATTGAGATGTGTTTTCTAAAAACTCATTCAATACTATAGTAAGAAATATGAGAAATAGGAGTAATAAATAATAGTAAGTACTCAATTAAATAATACAAAAATACGTAATGAAAAAACAATAATTAATTAACAATAACAATAATAATAAGAGGCGGCCATGGCGGCCTCCGTGGTGTAGTGGTCAAGACGCTTGACTCACACACGAAAAGTTCCGGGTTCGATTCCCGGTGAGAACACAAAAATTAAAGTGTGTATTTTCTCAAGCCTGGGTGTTCTGTGATGTAATTCACCACTGTAATTGGGCCTCCTGGCCTGTTGTGGTGCAAAAAAAAATATTATAAAAAATAATAATAATAATTCTTAATTAATTCTCTTTTTCTTATGCTTCGATGTCCCTAACTTACCCATCTGAGACATTGTTTCAGTTTATGAAGGAACTGGATATTAGACAATTTAAAAAAAGCGGGTCAATGTCAAATTACACGTACGAGATTTTTATGTAATTTGAATTATTTAATACCTAAAACACGTACGACTTTCGCTCAGAGAAATTTCTCTTTCGTGGCCCCAAGAGTGTTCAATGTCCTGGATGAACATATTAAGTTCTCGAAAACGAAAACCATTTTCAGGAGAAGTGTACAGGTTTAAATTTTGTCTAAGGGAAGAGACCATTGCATAGATTTATAACAACTGTTCCAATACATGAAGGTGCTGGATATGAGACAACTGTACCTAAAAGAAGCACTTACACACTTCTGGTCGAACAGAAGGAGAGGTCTCAGCAGAATGTCCCCGTACGAGGTTTTTCCAGGGCATAAATGATGTCATATCCAAAACCCGTACGACTTTTGCTCAGAGACATCTATCATTTATCGCACCGAGAGTGTTCAATATTTTGGAAGAACGTATTAAGCTCTCAAGGAAAAAAAATATTTTCAAGAAAGGAGTTAAGGACTGGATTTTCCTTAGTGGGAGGGATTTGAGTAGGAAACTCCTTGATGATTTTCCAAATGCTTGAGTTTACTGTTTACCATATTGATGTGCCATATTTATGATTTTAAAAATATTTTTTATGTTTCTAATCCTATATTTGTGGTGATATACTCATTTGTCTGTGTCATATAATTGCTCGTCTCATCTCAACACAGGACTTTTAGTCCCATCGAGTTGGGACTTATTGTCTCAAATAATGTACAATAATTTAAATTTATTTCAACAGAGAGGGAAAACGTTTTTGAGAAGGGAATATGGAAGTCTAGGCATTTACAGGGCTTATGACCTGTTATTGGCTGGTTTAAGAGGCCAATTTACACACTGTGTAACATTCACCATTCTGCCCATGTTTGAACATCCACATTTCTTCAACTCTTCCATCTGTTGACTTTTGTGAAGTAAAAGAGAGAGGAGAGGAGTCAATACTTTTTTGGCTCAAAGGCAGCAATATTATATAGGCCCGATATTTATATAACCTTATCCCAGTTTCGTGGAAATGTGGTAGGATTGCCAGGCTGGGGAAGGTGTTGACTGCATTCTTAATCCATATTGGTCGGAGGGAGTCAGAGAATTTGTTGTCCGATGTAGAAGGACGTAAGCTGGTTGCTTGTTTTACTAGTAATGACTTGGGACTTAGGATATAGAGATTTTGGTATTATTTATGTTTTCTCTGGATATTTATTGTTTACCTTTAAGACTGAAAAAGCACACATTATGATAAAACTGTAAATACTTTTAAATATCATTATAAAATACATAATTTACTGCCTTAGAACGGGGGAGCTATCCCTAGTTAGGCAGTTTAGATGAACCAACAGCAAAAATAAAAAATAGGTATGCTTACTTTTACTACTGAATTAATTTGTTGTATAAATAATTACTTGTATATTGCTGTAATAAATGTGTAAAATAATAAAAATAAATAAATAAATAAATTAAAGAGCTGAAACCTTTAAAAATCCAGCCAGTCTGCAAGCATTTGAACATACTCAAACATCGTTGAATGTACAATAACTTTATGTATGTAAATAAATGAAATTCCATTGAGCGTATTGTTAAGAAATTTAATTAGTAATTCCATGAAAATGTATTATGTTTGAATTGAGTACTATTGTAGTATATAATGTACCTAAGTTCTCATCCAAAGTGATCTCATTTCTCTCCGTTGGTGGCCATAAATACACCATTTAGTGGACTGTGTCTTCTGGAGTTCCTCATGCACTACTCAAGAGACTCTCGGTATAATTTATCCCTTATCACAGACGTCAGGGTTCCTTCGAACTATCCCACAAGACTGAGTGGGGTTATTTCCGGTGCGTATCTGGCATTATATCCCAAACTCAATGAGATGACTACTTTATATGAAATTTAATTTACAGAAATATTTTTAACTCTCAACTTATTTCACTATAAATAACAGTAATATACGAGGGGCTTAATTTAACAGTGGGGACACTGGCAAAATATGAAATATCGTTATTAAAAATATAATGCTTAATCAAAAAAAAAAATATATGAAACACTATAAATTGTCCAGATAATTTGGTCTTTGTTAACGGGAGCGCTATTAACTTATAATAAACATTAACAAATTACAACAGGGATAGAGAATACCTTAAATAAGGGAATATGGAAGTCTAGGCATTTACAGGGCTTATGACCTGTCTTTGGCTGGTTTAAGTGGCCAATTTACACACTGCGTAACATTCACCATTGATATAATAAATAGTTTTAGACAAATTTACCTATTATTTAAGTACCTACAAATTGAAAAAACAAATCGTCTACGTATACAATTGAATATTATGGTATAAATATTTTCAAATATTGAAAAATAAAAAAACAACATACATATAATTGAATCGAATTGTGGTCCCGCGGCTAGTGTTATGGACTCACGGATCAGAGGTCCGCAGTTCAAACCCAACTTGGATTCGATTTTCTAATAGTGAGTTATTTACAACTCGTTGAAAACGGACACAAAATTGAAATATGTGAGTAAATCATAAGAAAGCAAATAATATTTTTTTACACAAAAAAACAAAGGAAATTATTGCTTTACTTATTCAATGGCATATGCTTTTAACAATGTATAAAAATATATATTTATGAAAACAAAATACAAAACACTTGTTTATAAACAACATCAAACAAAGAAAAAAATGTCAC
This sequence comes from Micrasema longulum, assembly GCF_059751315.1. Lineage (NCBI taxonomy): Eukaryota > Metazoa > Arthropoda > Insecta > Trichoptera > Brachycentridae > Micrasema > Micrasema longulum. Next base: position 360,314 of record NW_028277754.1, read on the forward strand.
ATGTCCATAATCTTAAAATACAAGATAAAATAAAAGAAGAAAAAAAATTTTTTTTGGTGTAACAAATGTTAGTAATGAATCATAATGTCATTATATAAAGATGATCAAGCAGTGCTTTATGCTCCATTAGGTGCGGGAAGAGAATTATGATGATGATGATGATGACGTAAATTTGATAGACAAACGTTTATTTATATAAAAAAATAAGTCATCGATTCAATTACATATTGTGTTTATTCTCGTAATCTTATAAAGACGAATTGCCTAGTTATTAATAAAAAATATTTTGCATATTATTACATCAATATGAATTATTTATTACTACTATTGTATATAGTAAATAACGCTGAAAGAAGTTCTTTTTCGTTTTCATCAAAAAAGTATAGTATGATGTTTTTATCACATAATGACTATTATTTATTACAATTCATGTAATGAGATATTAAAAAAAAAAAAAAAATAGTTAAGGAAAAAAAAAAAACAGATTTTGGTGATTCTTTGGATATTAATTACGTCTATTGTGGGGTACAGTCTTTGTGAAGGTTCGAGTGTAAAGCGGTCTAGGGAACGCAATAAATAGACGCCATCAGTCAGAAGATGTCGGCAGGATAATAATACGAAGTCAGAACAAAAATGCGCATTGTTTGTTTGGTTTTCAAATAAATCCTGTCAAGGAATACGCATTATAGAATGAAAGAGTTAGTTTAACCTTTTCCTCCATCACTCTAGAATATTCTGACACGATGAAAGGAGGGAGACGTCTCTGATGGCAAGAACAAACACTTAAAATAATAAAATTAAGAGATGATGCGGCATTACCGCTGTACCTAAATCAGCAATAGACATGATATGATGCCCTTACCAAATCGTAAGGGCATTTTACCGTTTGATAGATTTATTAATGGTTGGTTGATCAACGAGTACAGAATTCGTTTTATTTTGCTCAATCCAATGAAGTACCTACATATCGACGCAGGAAAGAAAAAAGTTACCAAGAGACATTTAGAAATTTTATAAAAGAGCCAAATAAAGTTTCTTAAAAAAATCAGTAAAAATATCTCGTTCATGCGTATTATTTTGGCGTGATAATAATAATAATAATAATACTTGGCTGATTTATGTAGCGCCATTTTTGTGAAAAATAACATCAAGGGCGCTATACAATTGTTTATTTTATTATTATTATTATGGATAACTTTTACGGCGCCAATTTCGTAATAAAATACCACGGTAATAAAATACGCCGCTTAACAAAGTGATTCTATAAAAAAAATATTTATTTAAATATTTGTTGTTTTAACTTATATTTTTCTAAAACACATTTTAAAAACCATTTTTTTGTATTATATATTATTATTCTTTTTTCGGATAACCAACAGCTACAATTATCATTTATTTAACTGAAGTTATCTTTTTATGATGCAACTGGCATGTACGTAGGTTTTTTGCAACAAAATGCAAATGTGCAAAAAGACGAGGGGGGGGGGCCAACGGCACGCGGTGTTCCCAAGCGGTCACCCATCCAAGTACTGACCGCGCCCAATGTTGCTTAACTTCGGTGATCGGACGAGAACCGGTGTGTTCAACATGGTATGGTCGTTGGCGAGGCCTGAAAGAATATCTTTCGTTATGAGCAAACTTTCAGGAAAAATAATATTATGCACTGTTATAAAGTGCAAAAAGAAAGAGGGCCAACGGCACGCGGTGTTCCCAAGCGGTCACCCATCCAAGTACTGACCGCGCCCAATGTTGCTTAACTTCGGTGATCGGACGAGAACCGGTGTGTTCAACATGGTATGGTCGTTGGCGAGGCCTGAAAGAATATCTTTCGTTATGAGCAAACTTTCAGGAAAAATAATATTATGCACTGTTATAAAGTGCAAAAAGAAAGAGGGCCAACGGCACGCGGTGTTCCCAAGCGGTCACCCATCCAAGTACTGACCGCGCCCAATGTTGCTTAACTTCGGTGATCGGACGAGAACCGGTGTGTTCAACATGGTATGGTCGTTGGCGAGGCCTGAAAGAATATCTTTCGTTATGAGCAAACTTTCAGGAAAAATAATATTATGCACTGTTGTAAAGTGCAAAAAGAAAGAGGGCCAACGGCACGCGGTGTTCCCAAGCGGTCACCCATCCAAGTACTGACCGCGCCCAATGTTGCTTAACTTCGGTGATCGGACGAGAACCGGTGTGTTCAACATGGTATGGTCGTTGGCGAGGCCTGAAAGAATATCTTTCGTTATGAGCAAACTTTCAGGAAAAATAATATTATGCACTGTTATAAAGTGCAAAAAGAAAGAGGGCCAACGGCACGCGGTGTTCCCAAGCGGTCACCCATCCAAGTACTGACCGCGCCCAATGTTGCTTAACTTCGGTGATCGGACGAGAACCGGTGTGTTCAACATGGTATGGTCGTTGGCGAGGCCTGAAAGAATATCTTTCGTTATGAGCAAACTTTCAGGAAAAATAATATTATGCACTGTTATAAAGTGCAAAAAGAAAGAGGGCCAACGGCACGCGGTGTTCCCAAGCGGTCACCCATCCAAGTACTGACCGCGCCCAATGTTGTTTAACTTCGGTGATCGGACGAGAACCGGTGTGTTCAACATGGTATGGTCGTTGGCGAGGCCTGAAAGAATATCTTTCGTTATGAGCAAACTTTCAGGAAAAATAATATTATGCACTGTTATAAAGTGCAAAAAGAAAGAGGGCCAACGGCACGTAGTGTTATAAAATATTTTTTTATAATTTTTTTCGTACATGTTCAAGAAACTTTGTTTTACAATTTAATGCTCGAATTTTTGCCGCGCGCAAGAAAACATTTTTTGTATCCAATTTCCCGCAGGGCTGAAGTTCTTCGTTGCTTTTAAGTACACTGTAAATTGTGCAATTTTATAGCGAGTGACCGAAACGACCGATCTTGGTATAATATTGAATGAAAAATTAATTAAGCAGAGCATAACAAAAAAAAACATAAAAACTTTGGGATTTCTTTGGCAAACGATCAGAGATTTTAAGTCTTTATTCAAAAAAAGAGGGCCAACGGCACGCGGTGTTCCCAAGCGGTCACCCATCCAAGTACTGACCGCGCCCAATGTTGCTTAACTTCGGTGGGATTTGGGATTTCTGTGGCAAACGATCAGAGATTTTAAGTCTTTATTCAATAATATTCATGCCATTACAACACCAATACAGTATTAGAATAAAAACATAAAATATTTCAACTTATAACATATTTGTCTCTATAAACTATCAAATAATAGCTTGTTATCGGGTGCTCACACATTAGTTTGTATTAAGATTCAAATAAAAGAGTACACATGTAATAATTTATTTTGTTGTCACATGCTACGGATTTATTCAAATGATTTAGAGAACAAGTGGGTTTTAAGTTTTTTCCAAAACATCACTCCACTTTCATAGCCTCACACCTCTGTTGGGAGAGCATTCCATGCCATAAGGCCTGCGATCGCAAATGCGCGTTGTTTGCGTAGAGGTATAATAACTTTTCCTCTCGCCGTAGACGTAGCTGATCTAAGCGTGAGACGCCTGTCAGCTAGTTCATCTGGAATGCATAGTTCCCTTAGATATTCCGGAGCAGAGTTGTGCAGTGACTTATACATAAGCCAACAGAGTTTGTATTCGACCCTTTATGGAAAACGTAGCCAGTGTAATTCCCGAAGTAGTGGAGTGATATGACTGAACTTAGAGATTCCAAAAATAAGTCTCGCTGTGGCACTCAATACAGACTATAGGCGAGTCATTTTGTTCATTGGTAGACCTGCGTAGATACCATTACAATAATCGACTCTAGAACAACAAACGCATTTATTAATTGACGGGCGGCATCAACCGGCAACAAGGTTCTTGTCCTTGTCCTTGTGGCATTTTCGCAACAAGGATTTTTTCTTGTGTGTAGGTACCGCCAAAGATAATTAATTTATTATTATGTATACCATATAAACTATTTTTATAAAAAATAATTTTAAAATCGTCCTCACAAGGTAAACCTGTTCTAATTTATAGTGCTCAAAATTTAATTGAGATATTCTTCTTTAATTAGGTCCTCAGATGCAATGTGCTGGTTTGTGGTGTGCAAGAGAGTTGATTAGTTTAAAGGGTATGGCTTTTTATTGATTTCTAGTAGGGTTGAAGTGAAATAGAGATTTATAAGGTTTTTTTAAACTGCAATGTTTCATTGTTCCTGGACTGGCATTTGAAGCTTGAGACTGATCTTCTTACTTTCATGTAACAGATGATCGAACTACGCTGCAGTAGATTTACCAATGCAGTGCATTATGCACCACTGGGCGCGGAAAGGGGGATGATGCATTATATTGACATGGTGTAATGACAAATGTATTATTATAATATTACGGGGACTGTTAAGAAGATTGGAATTTTTAATGTTAATGATTTTTTAATCAACCAATCAAAAGATGTAAATCATGCATCATCTCGATTCTACTAGCTTGCCTACCACCTACCGCACACCGCATATCGTACCGGAGGATTTAACGTCGACTTTGCAATCAAAACTTGAGAAATAAAGACAATGCGCAAGTGATAGTCTAACGAATTAGGGTTTTACTATCGTAAAAAAGGAAAACTAACACCAAACAGGACGGAAAAAGCATTTTTCTTGTCGTAAATGTGGACGTTGTGCTAGA